>NC_060174.1:105790572-106108072 GCF_021184085.1 Oncorhynchus gorbuscha | reverse complement strand
TATATATTTTTTAAAATGTTTTAAAGAGTTTGTTTTGAAGTATCCCTATATATTTATGTTATTACGGTGCTATCAGTCTGTTGTTAGTACACCTGCGCGGAAGTGTTACTGGAGATGGACCTGACCTGAGTGCTGTGGCAACCTGAGTGCTATGGCAACCTGAGTGCTATGGCAACCTGAGTGCTATGGCAACCTGAGTGCTATGGCAACCTGAGTGCTATGGCAACCGTGTACTGTGGAAATACGGTTTAGTAAAACGAACTGGAACCTAGCCGTTTTGTCATTTTAAGTTAACAAAACACACAAAAATAAATTAAAATGTCAAACGTTGACCACTTTATAAAAGACAAACCAAGCCTTGTTCCGGCAATGTCAAATTGTTATATATTACATGTAGCATTTAGACCATACAAATTACTATATAAAACGGATGTCTCACTTCATATATTAAAAAATAATAATAAAAATTTTAAAAAGTTAAAATATACATATTATATATTTATTTATATGAATTTACAAATCAAATTATTTGCTTTGCCATTATAGTAGTTGGAGTTTGGTTCAAACATGGTGAATCGAATCACAGGAATCAAAATTATCATTTGTGAATTGCGAACAGTCAAAAATAATTAATTGTTAGCTGTAGCATACCTTTTGGATTGTGTCTCTGCAAAACTTATTTTGTGTAAATACTTTATTTGGACATTCAATTTATGGGACATTGTAACTCTAGATCCTAGTCCGCTTGAAGTTAACACTTCTGAGGTAAGATATAGGACTAAGATACAGGGCCCTATAAAATAAAGAATCAGAACGTGCAGTACAGAAACACCACAAGGGTACACCCTTTAAAAAATATATTTTCTCATTATTGTGTACTTAATGTGGACTTTCACCTATTAATTTGGTGGTGGTGCACATATAGCCTATAACCTGTTTTAGAGAAATGTAATCATCGAATATTGTAAATCACTTTCATTGTGTGTTTATATGCCCCCTTTAGTTATCCTACGGTTCTGACTTGGAGAACACTAAGAATGGACCACAACCAGGTCAAGTTTTCCCCTATCACAGCCATTTTAAAGTCACCATTGGTCTCGGTGAAATCCCTGAAAGGTTTCCTTTGAAATTCACTGCTCGACTGAGAGAACTTACAGATAATTGTATGAGTGGGGTAAAGAGATGAGCTGGTCAATCAAAAAAAAAATCACATGAACCACATATTGCACACAGAATGAGTCCATGCAACGTATGGTGTGACTTGTTAAGCACATTTGTACTCCTGAACTGATTTAGGCTCGCCATAACAAAGAGGTTAAAAACTTAGATTCCTGCCTTGATCTTCCCCCCCAAAAAAAATCTCAATTTAATCTATATTATGTTATGTGTGTGTAGAATAGGGTGCTATAGTAGTGCACTACATAGGGAGTAGGGTGCTATAGTAGTGCACTACATAGGGAATAGGGTGCTATAGTAGTGCACTACATAGGGAATAGGGTGCTATAGTAGTGCACTATAGGGAATAGGGTGCTATAGTAGTGCACTACATAGGGAATAGGGTGCTATAGTAGTGCACTACATAGGGAATAGGGTGCTATAGTAGTGCACTACATAGGGAATAGGGTGCTATAGTAGTGCACTACATAGGGAATAGGGTGCTATAGTAGTGCACTACATAGGGAATAGGGTGCTATAGTAGTGCACTACATAGGAATAGGGTGCTATAGTAGTGCACTACATAGGGAATAGGGTGCTATAGTAGTGCACTACATAGGAATAGGGTGCTATAGTAGTGCACTACATAGGAATAGGGTGCTATAGTAGTGCACTACATAGGGAATAGGGTGCTATAGTAGTGCACTACATAGGGAATAGGGTGCTATAGTAGTGCACTACATAGGGAATAGGGTGCTATAGTAGTGCACTACATAGGGAATAGGGTGCTATAGTAGTGCACTACATAGGGAATAGGGTGCTATAGTAGTGCACTACATAGGAATAGGGTGCTATAGTAGTGCACTACATAGGGAATAGGGTGCTATAGTAGTGCACTACATAGGGAATAGGGTGCTATAGTAGTGCACTACATAGGGAATAGGGTGCTATAGTAGTGCACTACATAGGGAATAGGGTGCTATAGTAGTGCACTACATAGGCGAATAGGGTGCTATAGTAGTCACTACATAGGAATAGGGTGCTATAGTAGTGCACTACATAGGGGGCATAGTAGGAACTACATAGGAATAGGGTGCTATAGTAGTGGATGCATAGGGCTCTAGGGCCCCTAGTAGTTCACTCCACATAGGGAATAGTGCTATAGTAGTGCACTACATAGGGAATAGGGTGCTATAGTAGTGCACTACATAGGGAATAGGGTGCTATAGTAGTGCACTACATAGGGAATAGGGTGCTATAGTAGTGCACTACATAGGGAATAGGGTGCTATAGTAGTGCACTACATAGGGAATAGGGTGCACTATATAGGGAATAGGGTGCACTATATAGGGAATAGGGTGCACTATATAGGGAATAGGGTGCACTATATAGGGAATAGGGTGCTATAGTAGTGCACTATATAGGGAATAGGGTGCACTATATAGGGAATAGGGTGCTATAGTAGTGCACTATATAGGGAATAGGGTGCTATAGTAGTGCACTATATAGGGAATAGGGTGCTATAGTAGTGCACTATATAGGGAATAGGGTGCTATAGTAGTGCACTATATAGGGAATAGGGTGCTATAGTAGTGCACTATATAGGGAGCCATATGGTACCCAACCAGGCTGGCGCTGGGTGCTGTCAGTCACCTCGGAGGTCGTTCCTGTTGTTGGGGGGCATCCTGGGAACCTCGTTCTGACGGGTGTTGTTCCTGGATGCAGAGCGCTCTCTGGGCCCCTCGGACTTCACCTCCATCATCAGCGGCACCCACTTGTGCTTGTTCCCTACACACACACACACACACACACACACACACACACACACACACACACACACACACGTTAGAGCGGCACCTGTCTGTCACATTTACACAATACCAATAGTGTTGATTAGTGTCAGACCAAGCAGGCAGACCGGGATAGTAGGAAACTAGTTGATGTTGCAGGGGGGACAGAGCAGCACTAAACTAGTTGATGTTGCAGGGGGGGACAGAGCAGCACTAAACTAGTTGATGTTGCAGGGGGGACAGAGCAGCACTGAACTAGTTGATGTTGCAGGGGGGGACAGAGCAGCACTGAACTAGTTGATGTTGGGGGGGGACAGAGCAGCACTGAACAAGCGCTGTTACTTCTCCCAGCCTATTAGGTTTCACCTATGGAACTCTAAACCCTATTGAGAAATCTGATAAAAAAACACTTCAAATAAATACTCAAACTAGTTTTACTCTGTCTTCTGCACAAACTAATCCGTTTTGTAATTGCTGGAACAGTGCCCCCCCCACACACAAACTAATCCGTTTTGCAATGCTGGAACAGTGCCCCCCACAGAAACTAATCCGTTTTGTAATGCTGGAACAGTGCCCCCCCAACACAAACAAACAAATTTGTTTTGTAATGCTGGAACAGTGCCCCCCTATTAGGTTTCACCTACACAAACTAAACCGTTTTGTAATGCTGAACAGTGCCCCCCAACACAAACTAATCTGTTTTGTAATGCTGTCAGTGCCCCACACAAAACTAATCCGTTTTGTAATGCTGGAACAGTGCCCCCCCCCACACACAAACTAATCCGTTTTGTAATGCTGGAACAGTGCCCCCCACACAATGCCCCCCAAAAACTAATCCGTTTTGTAATGCTGGAACAGTGCCCCCCCCACACACAAACTAATCCGTTTTGTAATGCTGGAACAGTGCCCCCCACCCCCACACAATGCCCCCCACACACAAACTAATCCGTTTTGTAATGCTGGAACAGTGCCCCCCACACACAAACTAATCCGTTTTGTAATGCTGGAACAGTGCCCCCCACACAAACTAATCTGTTTTGTAATGCTGGAACAGTGCCCCCCCACACACAAACTAATCCGTTTTGTAATGCTGGAACAGTGCCCCCCCCCACACACAAACTAATCCGTTTTGCAATGCTGGAACAGTCAGTTAAGAACACATTCTTATTTTCAATGACGGCCTAGGAACAGTGGATTAACTGCCTCGTTCAGGGGGCAGGACGACAGATGTGTACCGTGTCAGCTCGGGGGTTTGAACTTGCAACCTTCCGGTTACTAGTCCAACGCTCTAACCACTAGGCTACCCTGCCGCACCCAGCCAGGGGTGTAGTTCCCTCGCTGGCCAGTTGGCGGTGTCAGTGCTCTGTTAGTGGAGTGTGCTCGAGGGCAGGGGACTAGAGCGAGCACGTTGAACTGTGGCGATTCTCACCTACACAGTCAGCAGATAGGCACAGGGCCACGTCACTCTTGACAGTGCACTCTGGGAGAGTTAAGAGTGACGTGGCCCTGTCTGCCGAAGGGGGTGGGTGAGAGTAACAAATCATATTTATTTCTCCAAATACATGTGCTGCAGAGTTAGAGACAATATACAAAAAAAATACAATATATCCACATATAGTATGTACACTATGAACACAAGCTATAAATACCACAGACTGCACTATGAACACTGAAGCTATAAATACTACAGACTGCACTATAAATTACATTATAACTATGTGTAGAGATTAGGGTTGTGATGCTCATTTAGGAATTTTGGGTGACATTTTTTTGGTCCGCCAAATGACTACAGTCACAGGAATAACCATATATCTCCCGCGTGTGAAGAAGCGGGATGGTTGCAGGTCCTGGGTTGGCGTGGTTACACGTGGTCTGAGGTTGTAAGGCCGGTTGGACCTACTGCCAAATTCTCTAAAACGACATTGGAGGCGGCTTGTGGAAGAGAAAATTAACATTTAATTCTCTGGCAACAGCTCTGGTGGACATTCCCTGTAGTCAGCATGACAATTGTACGCTCCCTCAAAACATGAGACACCTGTGGCATTGTGTTGTGTGACAAAACGGCACATTTTAGAATTACCTTTTATTGTCCCCAGCACAAGGTGCACCTGTGTAATGATCATGCCGTTTAATCAGCTTCTTGATATGCCATACCTGTCAGGTGGATGGATTATCTTGGCAAAGGAGAAATGCTCACTAACAGGAATGTAAACAAATTGGTGCACAATTTGAGAGAAAACATTTTTTTTGTTGTGCGTTTGGAAAAATTCTGGGTAATTTTATTTCAGCTCGTTAAAACCAACATTTTACACGTTGCATTTATATAAAAGGGAGGAATGGATAAAGGGAGGGAGATCGCGAGAGACAAAAAGAGCATTGCACAGCCCGAAAGAGGAACACACACACACACAGACGAGAGTCTAGTCAGTGGCAGAGGTCTAAGGCAGTGCTGAGTGTAGTTGTAGGATGAAAGTGCAGGGTGCAAAGTCCAAGTAGGAAGATAAACGTGGACCAGGTGGGCGGTTGGTGAGGGCCACAGCGTCGGGGGGGGGGGGTGACGTGACAGGAGGTTTTGGTTGAGATTGACCTGAACCGTTTGCCCGAGGGGACACTTTTGAAGACAGGGTGCTCAGGGGTGTAAAGGAAGGGAGGAATAAGAGCATTGCAGGTGCCAGAAAGAGGCAAGTTTCTCGCTCTCCCTATAGTCAGTCAGGAAAAACCTCATTCTGAAGGTCAGAAAACACTCGCTGGCTGGCGGACTGGTGGAATTTCAACCCTTAGTTACTGCCAAAACATCTCCCTGTCTGCATCGCCCTCCGACTCCGTGAGGGTTAGACTCGGAGTAGTAGTCACTACAAAGCCAGACTGGGGTCTGCACCATCTCCCTGCCTACATCGCCTCCGACTCCGTGAGGGTTAGACTCGGAGTAGTAGTCACTACAAAGCCAGACTGGGGCCTGCACCATGCAAAACATTTAGTAAACACGACTCATTTTCCTCAAGTGGTAATGGATATTCCTACATTGTTTGGGCCTACAGCATGAGTGTCAATTAACATATACCCACAACTTTTTCCGAATACTGTTAATCAAGTCACGACATCATTGATGTGAACACAACGACTGGCTATTTGTTATAGTTTGTGTGTTCAGACAAACCCTTGTTCTGTGTAAAAGCCCTAAGGTCAGATGTCCTACCGCACAGGGTTCGGTTTCCCCTGAACCCTGTAAAAACTTCTTTCCACCACTGTTTAACCTCATCATATTCACCACCTCCAGTGTCTACATATGTGAAAATGCACTTTTCATACACTCTGTAGTTTAGTTTTAAAAAATATTTATTTTTAAAGAGGTCAATACTGAGTAAAGTCACCCACCTTTTTTCTTCTGTCCATTTTTCTGAGAGTCGTCGTCTCCGTTCTTCTCCTCTCCAGAGTCGTCCGACTTGGCCTTCTGGTTCTCCTTGCTTTCTTCGTTGGGGTCACGTTTCTCTTTCCACTCTTTCTTAACCACGGGCTTCTTGGGGGCCTGGGGAGTAGGTTAACACAAGGTACAATATTTCCAGCAGGGATTTAAAAAAAAATTGTTTAAATTTTCTTCCTCATCCAACAACCAGGTTTAGGTGCATCACTTAGTGTGCGTTCCTAACGGCACCTTGTTCTCGATTTGGTCCCCGGTCAAAAGTAACGTAATAAATAGGAAACGTGCATCACTTAGTGTGCGTTCCTAACGGCACCTTGTTCTCGATTTGGTCCCCGGTCAAAAGTAACGTAATAAATAGGAAACGAGGAGCCATTTGAGACTAACATTAAGGTCACAGGTCACCTACAGTACACCGAGGAGAAACCACACAAAACCATTCATTCCAATGATTTAAAGTGAGAAAAAAAAAACACTACCTGAGAATATTTGTCAACAAATATTACATATTGACGTTAGCGTTTCCTCTAGGAGTAGTGTGTGTGTGTGTGTGTGTGTGTGTGTGTGTGTGTGTGGGGTCGCCGTCCGCTGCTATAAAGCTCATTTCCTGCAATTCTACACATTTTTCCTCACGCCGTGTTCTATTGCCATCTGAGCGACTCAACCTTATAAACAGAATCAACAGGGGCCCGAATGCCCCGGACATTTTAGATTCTGACTGTCACATTTAAATAAAAAAATTAAAAAGATATATATTTTGATGATCGTTCGTTCTCAAAGATGATCTCAGAGAGAGAATAAAGAAAAAAAGGTTGCTCCAATATATTTTTTTTATACACACTTTAAAATATGTTTTTAGTCGTTTTATGTTTCACCATTTTTAAAATGTATTGGCGGCAACAATTTCAAACCGTAGCAGTGCGCCATTGCTGCTAGATGCATATAGGGGAAACACTGCATTATAAATCATGTTGGTAGCAGCATGCGAAAAACAGTTTGGAAATCTGTTGCAGCTCAAGTTGACGACAAAGCCCATAATGCAATGCTCGCTCTCTGGGCTGGCTGGCTAGCTAGACTACATAACCAGATAGTGGTTGGTCCCCCCTTTTGCTGCTAGAACAGGCTTCTGGGAAGGCTTTTCCACTAGATGTTGGAACATTGCTGCTATAACAGCCTCCGCTCTTCTGGGAAGGCTTTCCACTAGATGTTGGAACATTGCTGCTATAACAGCCTCCACTCTTCTGGGAAGGCTTTCCACTAGATGCTTCCATTCAGCCACAAGATTATAAGTGAGGTTGGGCACTGATGTTGGGAGATTAGGCCTGGCTTGCAATTGGCGTTCCAATTCATTCCAAAGGTGTTCAATGGGGTTGAGGTCGGGGCTCTGTGCAGGCCAGTCGAGTTCTTCCACACCGATCTCAACAAACCATTACTCTCTGGACCTCGCTTGTGCATGGGGGCTTTGTCATGCTGAAACAGGAAAGGGCCTTCCCCAAACTTGCCACAAAGTTGGAAGTACAGAATCGTTTAGAATGTCATTGTATACTGTAGCGTTAAGATTTCCCTTCACTGGAACTAAGGGCCCTAGCCTGAACCATGAAAAACAGCCCAAGACCATTATTCCTTCTCCACCAAACTTTAAAGTTGGCACTATGCATTGGGGCAGGTAGTGTTCTCCTGGAATCTGCCTACCACTTCGCGGCTGAGCCGTTGTTGCTCCGAGACGTTTCCACTTCAGAATAACAGCACTGACAGTTGCCCGGGGGCAGCTCTAGCAGGGCAGATATTTGACGAACTGACTTGTTGGCATCCTATGACAGTGCCACGTTGAAAGTCACCGAGCTCTTCAGCCAGGCCATTCTACTGCCAGTGTTTGTCTATGGCGATTGCATGGCTATTTGCTCAATTTTATATACCCGTCAGCAATGGTGTGGCTGAAGTTGGCGTATCTACTAATTGGAAGGGATGTCTGTATCCTTCTGTATATAGTGTGTAGCTAGCTAGCTAGCTGCTACACACAATACAAAAGTCAATATCAAGCTAGCTAGCTAGCTGCGACACACAATACAAAAGTCCAATTTGTAAGTCGCTCTGGATAAGAGCGTCTGCTAAATGACTTAAATGTTAAATGTTAAATGTCAATATCAAGCTAGCTAGCTAGCTGCTACACACAATACAAAAGGCAATATCAAGCTAGCTAGCTAGCTGCGACACACAATACAAAAGTCAATATCAAGCTAGCTAGCTAGCTAGCTGCTACACACAATACAAAAGTCAATATCAGCATGAGAAGTAGCCAGCTAGCTGTAAAATCGGCTATATACGAACTGCACTATCAATTTAGGAGTCCAAAATCTCACCATGTTCAACCTGCAGACCATGTGCTTCGCAGTGGAGTCTGCCGTTTGAGCCACACACACACACACACACACACACACACACACACACACACGAGATTCTCTCCCCTACCCCGTGAGAGAGCACCATTGAGCTGGATAGCACGGGAAGGAAAATAATCGCATTGCATGATGGGGATCTAAATTATTAAAAAAATATTAGCATGACAATCAGTCTCCAATTGGATGGAAACGTAGCTAACATGGGAGAAGTTGTGATTCACCCCTCTTCTCTTCTCTCCACCACTCTGGCTTCCCCTCCTCCTCAATCAGATCTCCTGCCCCTCCAGAACCACATTTCCCAGAAGGCCTGCTGGTTGCTACTCTTTAAAAGTACAACACGGGGAAAAGAAACCAACAAAGAAATACAGTTGTATTCCTTCTTGTTCTGGGACACAACGACAGGTTGTGGGGGGTTAAGATTAGTGAGTAGGGCTGGGCGATATTCTGATCGGGTCAGCTGGGTCAGCCGTCGTCGATGGTTATGTGATGTGACAGACTGTGTGTGGTTTAGCTTATTTGAACATTAAGTTTTTAAAAAACAGAGTCTGGCAAGACAGAACACATTCAAAACGAGTCTCAGATTTTCAAGCAAATTTAAGTCAAGATTGAGACTGGGCCACACTTAGGGAACCGCAACGCCTCTTGGAAGCTATTCTGGTGCGTCTTCTGTATAAAAAAAACGGCTAAATTGTCCAGCCGAAAAATGTACCTACCTCGGGGTTTAGGCATTTAGAAGACTGAGGGGGATTATCCTGAATGGTCCCGTCTGTTTTATTTAATACATTTTTAGATTTAATTTATATAATGTTGAAGAAATACGTTCCTAGCGTGTGAGGAACATGTTTCGCTAGCCAGCAAGCTAATATTTATTTTTAAAAATATATATTTGTTTGGCTACAGTTACGGGAACCTGTTTGCAATCCCTTTAGCGTTGCCAGCTAGCTCGCTAGCTACAGAGGTAGTTTGCTACTGCCGTCAAGTTGTCTCATCATATTTAGCCTGATCCACCTATTTAGCCTGATCCACCATTTGCAGTATGCATACTGGGCATTTGAATATAGTGCCACGGGAGGGGGGAATCCACTATGTGGATATGACAAACACATTGAAACTTATAAAGTTTAGACACGCGTGTTCAGAATTCCAAGATCAGAAATTCCATGATCAGAATAGAAAAACAGTATTAAAACCGCCAAGTCTTGACATGGCCAGAAAGCTGCCGAGAGACAGTTGCAGATCCTGTGTTTAATCACCTCTGCTCAATTAGTCATGCAGCGTGTCCATTTGAGACGTGTAAGTCAAATTCAAAAACGCAAGTTTAGTTCACTTGGGATTTTTGAGCTCACCTCGCCTCGCTAAGTTAACTTCTATCAGGGGGCACTTTGCATAGGAAGACTATGCAAAGCATTCAGTTGAAGGGTTCGTTTGGCAAGACGAGGTGCCTAGTCATTTCTCACACTTTTACTACACGCATTTCAAAATGTCGTCGCCCCCCCTTTCTTCTCTCTCCCCCTTTTTTCTTCATGTCGCCAAAAAAAATGAAAGTAATGCACACAACAACAAGACAGTCAGATAGTGAGCAGAGACACTACCTAACAACGCACTGGAATAGGCATGGTGTGTTAGATAACTCACTTGCTATACAAACCTTTGTTTAATCACATTCAAATAAGAAGAACTGAATACTTTCCTGTATTTGAACAGGAACCAGAATAACTGTTAACATTACTAAGTATGAATGAGCAAACTTAAACGGAAAACCAATAGCCTAAATGGGATTTTAACGTCCACTGAGCACTCTGAAAAACTAATATAATGCTAATTTTCTTTTTTGTGGCCACAGCAAACCTGATACCAATTTCTGAAGAAATACTGATTCCTTCTGTGCGATTGGAAGTTAAATCGAAACGACTCGTCGAGCTTTCCAAAGGCTATGTTCACCCTACCAGCAGGCCGTTCCACCATCATACTCCGTCTGGACATGCACAAACTGCTGGTTGCACAGACCCACATGACGTTTACGGTTGGACCCAAACCATTCTCATGCTGGGTCTCCATAGTTCTGTTCAACCCAGGAGTTTAAAAATCAGGGTCCATGCAACCATCTCGTCAATTATTATTATAATAAACTCCCCAGCAAGCTTTTTGATTGGTTAACGTCCCCCTCACTAACTCCCCAGCAAGCTTTTTGATTGGTTTAACGCCCCCCCCCCCCCCCCCCCCCCCCCCCACTATACTCCTACGGAGTATCCTTTTGGTTCAGGTCAGTCAGGTTCTACGGAAGCCAGGAGGCCGTGGAGGCTCCTAGACCAGGCTGCTTCAGGTCCATGTGAAGGGTGAACTTACTGGGGATCTCCGTGGGGAGCTCACCTCTCTGACCTGCCTGACAGGCATGGGGCATGACACAATCCCAGTCACAACTTCAATCTGAGCACAGGGGGACAGAAGGGAAGGTATTTTAGGATAAGGGCGCAATCCCAATGACAGGATTGCATCCTGGATGAAAAAAAAAAAAAGTAAAAAATTAAAATGCCATTTCAACAACACACACACACACACACACAGACAATGACAGATGATGATGGTGTATAGGCGTTTGTTGCAATGCCATGTAGCTGAAGTGTGTATTGAAAATTGTATGGAATTCATCATTGTTATGAGACTCCTTATGACATGTCATCGAAAACTAACAGAGCAAGAATGCCGATTCATTCTATAGAATTTGCTGACCTTATATGGGTCAGAATTCTACAAAAAACATTCATTTTACAGGCATGATTCTAAAGACTCCACAAAACGCCCCAGAATGAGAATAAAGGTTTGGTGTCTGGGGAGGGTTGTGATAGTTGAGGTGTGGCATTCTACATTCAGGCCCTCCACCCAACACAAACCTCTAACCACTGAGTACACAACCTTTAAGTGTTAACCTCAATTCCAACAAATTCTAGAAAAAAAAAAGAAGAAAAAAAATCACCTTAAAAATAATTGAACAATTCTCATAGGAAATTGTGGGCAGTGAAGTTGTCTTGTCAAAAAGATACAATGGCCCTTGGGGACATAGCTTTAGTTTCATTGCAGTACATTTACATTTACATTCAAGTCATTTACTGAACCAAAACCTTCACAGACTTCCTGGGAAAAACAGCCAACCGATTTTAAAAAGCTTTAAAAAGTTTTTTTTTTAAATATCAAATTCTGATACCTAATTTTTCAAGTAACTGACTGATTTAGCAACGTTTGGAAAAGTTTGGTCGCCGACAACCCCCCAGAATAGCAGCAGAGGTCCGTGGGTTATTGTGGGGATCCCTAAAAGGACATCCCATCTATAGGGACCCGTCCAGGCCTGGTTATTCCTAGCCCTGCTCTGACCTACATCTCCTCAGGCCTGCGCTAGCCTGGCAGAACGTACGCAGCAGCCACTCCTTGCCTCACCACCCCCCCCCCCCCCATCCCACCAGTCTAAAAAAGGGGTTTATACTTCGGTCACTCTGCCAGTGAGGAACCATCTCCCCGATCCCAGTTGTCAGAAATAGCCTGCCTGCAGGGGTATGCTACTGTAAGAGGTCACAAATGAGTTGCATCCTCCCGTCCGTGGTACCCAGCACATGAGGGAAATGAAGGTTGGATCAAATGGATGCCTCAGCTGACTGCACTGCTACAGCTCAGAGTCCCTCTACCAGTCTCAGATGTGTATTTAAGCCTGCAGTGCTGAGTCTTGGAGTTCATGTTTGCCCTCAAGTCGATATCTCGGGGTGGGGGTCCTATACCTCTCGGGAAGGAGGGGGGGGTTCTGGGAAGGGGAAAGAGGGGCATTTTTCTAACACTATGTAGAGAATAGGGTGCCATTTAGGACAACCCAATCATGAACAGCCTCAAGTAGTCCCACTATTCCACCTAAGAGACAAAAGAGTCAGTCGAGTCACTTGTCAGAAAGCGGTCTACAATTACACCCCCACCCCCCCACAAAACACCCACAGCAGTGTCATAATCAGAGAGGAGGGGGGGGGAAATAGAGAGCCAACTTTATTTACGTCTCATCCTCCTAGTAACTATTATCCTCTCCTGTGTTGTTCCTCAAACTCTGCATCTCCGCCCAGCCTGCACACTGCTGTTTCCCCACCAATGAGGAGTAAGAGCACATCTCCTGCTCTAAGAGGTATTATTCATTGATAAGTCAAGGTGATTGGTTGAGGCTGTCTGTCTGTAGAGAGAGGTCCTGTAACCTTCTGAATAAACAAGAGCTGCGTGTTCTCTAGTCTCCAAAACCCGACCCTGGGCAAAAGCAGTAACTAGGATCTAGTTTCAATGACGGATTCTTTCGTCAACTTGGGATAAGAAAAATATATTCTGGGGTTTCTCTTCAGACAGACAACTCTCTCAAACAAATAACGAGGCAGAGATGCCAGAAAGTTGCGATTTCAAAACCCCAAGTTTGCAGGAAAAATCTGAGTTGAAGTGGTTTTAAGTGAAGGTCGTTAATGCCAACTAGCCACCTGTGAAATACACTCTATTAAAACAGAAACTCATTGATCTCCGTCTTGCTAGCTACTATTTAATTCAAGCGGATAAAGGTGGTGAAGTAGTTCCTCTATGCCAAGCTTACCTTCTGTTACGTACAGTTGTTAAAAGACAGAAACTTCTTTTTTTTTTATTATTGTGGGAGGAAAACCTGATATCTACTACTGCAAACAGTACTGTACCCTACTTAACTGGCCACTGGTGTGTGTGTGTGTGTGTGTGTGTGTGTGTGTGTGTGTGTGTGTGTGTGTGTGTGTGTGTGTGTGTGTGTGTGTGTGTGTGTGTGTGTGTGTAGATCTCCGGGCGCTGAATTTACCTGCGTCTCTTTAGTTGCGATCTCCCCTGGTGTCGGCCAGTTCATAGCATCTCCAAAATCCCCAACCTAAAAATAAATAGAATCAAAAACATCAAGGAATGTAACACTGTTTAGAGTGGGAACCTAACCCCTATATAGTGCACTACTATAGCGCCCTGTATAGTGCACTACTATAGCGCCCTGTATAGTGCACTACTATAGCGCCCTGTATAGTGCACTACTATAGCGCCCTGTATAGTGCACTACTATAGCGCCCTGTATAGTGCACTACTATAGCGCCCTATATAGTGCACTACTATAGCGCCCTATATAGTGCACTACTATAGCACCCTATATAGTGCACTACTATAGCACCCTATATAGTGCACTACTATAGCACCCTATATAGTGCACTACTATAGCACCCTATATAGTGCACTACTATAGCACCCTATATAGTGCACTACTATAGCACCCTATATAGTGCACTACTATAGCACCCTACACTACTATAGCACCACTACTATAGTGCACTACTATAGCACCCTATATAGTGCACTACTATAGCACCCTATATAGTGCACTACTATAGCACCCTATATAGTGCACTACTATAGCAGCCTATTCCCTATATAGTGCACTACTATAGCACCCTATTCCCTATATAGTGCACTACTATAGCACCCTATTCCCTATATAGTGCAATACTTTTGACCAAGCCCCATAGGGACACAGAGCGAGAGAGAAAGACCAAGGGGGCCCCATAGGGACAGAGAGACAGAGAGAGAGAGAGGAGGACAGAGGGGGCAGCATAGGGACAGAGAGAGAGAGAGACAGACAGAGAGGGGGCCCCATAGGGACAGAGAGAGAGAGAGAGAGAGACAGAGAGAGAGGAGGACAGAGGGGGCCCCATAGGGACAGAGAGAGAGGGGACAGAGGGCCCCATAGAGAGAGAGAGAGAGGACAGAGGGGGCCACATAGGGACAGAGAGAGACAGACAGAGAGGGGGCCCCATAGGGACAGAGAGAGAGAGAAAGACCGAGGGGGCCCCATAGGGACAGAGAGAGGACAGGGGGCCCCGCATAGGGACAGAGAGAGAGAGACACAGAGAAGGGGCCCCATAGGGACAGAGAGAGAAAGACCGAGGGGGCCCCATAGGGACAGAGAGAGAGGACAGGGGGCCCCATAGAGAGAGAGAGGACAGAGGGGGCCCCATAGGGACAGAGAGAGAGAGAGAAAGAACGAGGGGGCCCCATGGGGACAGACGGAGAGAGAGAGGACAGGGGGCCCCAGAGAGAGAGAGAGAAAGACCGAGGGGGCCCCATAGGGACAGAGAGAGAGAAAGACCAACATGACTTTATGCTGATCATATTAAAGCTCCACAACATCAATCAAGAGGGTGTGGTCCAGAAAAGGTCCTCTTGTACAACAAAGGGAAAAACAAACATCCAAACGGTGTGAATGAAGCACTAGAGGGTTTCTAATCATTTGCATACCAGAAAGCATGGCCTGTTTCTAAATACACACACAGGCAATGGATTGGCCAGCAGTAGGTGTATTGTTACCTTTCCTCCTCTCCGAGGCCGGGGATTTGGGGCCTTCACCACCTTGGCCGGGCCTGTTGTGGGCGGCAGCTCTGTAGAAACAACAACAAAAAAAGATGGTGGACATCACAACCAAGGTCTGCCTTGTACAGCCATCAATAAAGATTTCTACTTAACCTCTTGGTTGTGTCCCAAACAGCATCTCGTTCTCTATGGGGCAGCAGGGTAGCCTAGTGGTTAGAGCATTGTAACCTGTCTGATCTCTCATTTAGGAACTTATTACATCACATTATGAAGCTGCTAAACCTTCAGTTCTCCATAGGTCAAAGGTTAAAAGTAGTGTACTATATAGGGTATAAGGTGCCATTTCAAACCAAATTCTATTTGTCATGTGCCAAATACAATGTGTAGTAGACTTGTGAAATGCCCTTAACACTTATTTTTCTTAAAACCGCATTGTTGGTTAAGGAGGCTATATACAGGGTATTACGGTACAGAGTCAATGTGGAGGCTATATACAGGGTATTACGGTACAGAGTCAATGTGGAGGCTATATACAGGGTATTACGGTACAGAGTCAATGTGGAGGCTATATACAGGGTATTACGGTACAGAGTCAATGTGGAGGCTATATACAGGGTATTACGGTACAGAGTCAATGTGGAGGCTATATACAGGGTATTACGGTACAGAGTCAATGTGCAGGGGCAGCGGTTATGTGCGAGTGGGCATTAGGAAAGCAGTCACAGTCAACTCTTGATTCAGGCCTAAGTAACAGCATGGGAATGTCTGAAAGTATGTGCTCTGGCGATACTGCAGAAACTGAACCACTAAAAAAAGACTGCACTGTGTTTTAAGTTGAATTAGGACAGACGGCGAATGTACTGCACCTGACCGGAGTTCACATTCATCCGATTATGTAGACCATACTGTACTCTACCAAAGCCTGTCCATTGTGAACCGGGGAGGAACGTGAAAGTAGTCTGACAACTGACGAACATAAGGAAGCATTGAGCTGGTGAGGTTGTGTAGCACGCTGCTCAGCTGCTCAGCTGCTGGGCTGTTGACAACCCATGCAAATCTGTATAAATCTCCTTACTGGCAATCATGGCCTCGGACAAAGCCAGACACACAGTGAGAAGTTTAAAAAAAATTAAAAATAATTAACTCAGCCAAAGCCACTTACTAAAAGAAAATTGTGAACAGAAGTGTGTGTGTGGGGTGGGATTTCTGTGTTGGGCCTGCCCTCCACTTAGTTATGAATTTCCAACTGTAGCAGGACATGACCTCTTTGTGTTCACTTCTTTAAAAAGCAGCTTGTATGCATGTACGCAAATGTTGTCTGTCCGTAAGAGTCTTAACCGCATTTCTGGTGAAAAGTGCTGATGGCCGCAGTCCTCCAGAATTCACTCTAAAAACAGGTGGTGGTGCTCACGGCATCCCGCGCTACGAGCTGGGACAGGGTCATATTTACCTAGGTAACGAACGGAAGAAAATGTATTGAAACAGGGAGGGGCTACCTGTGCAGTAACGAACGAGGATTCAGGTGAACAGAGCCAAGTAGGGAAACAAACTCTGGTTCTATTCTAAAGCAGTAGATTTCTGCCCATCTTCTGCCAAAACCCTTTCCAAGCATGCATACCTTTATTTATGACATCTTTTCACTCCAATTTTATGATATCTAAATTGGTAGTTAGTCTTGTCCCCATCTCTGGAGAGGCGCAGGTCAAGAGCCACGCGTACTCCGAAACACGACCCTGCCTCCGAAACACGACCCTGCCTCCGAAACACTGCTTCTTGACACGCTGCTCACTTAACCCGGAAGCCAGCCGCACCAGTCGGAGGATAACACCGTACAACTGAGGACTGTGTCGGCGTGCACTGCGCCTGGCCCGCCACAGGAGTCGCTAGAGCGCGATGGGTACAAGGGCATCCCAGCCATGAACCTTCCCCCTAACCCGTTCGACGCTGGGCCAAATTGTGCGCCGCTTCATGGGTCTTTCGGGGCAAGACAACACAGCCCGGGATCGAACCCGGGTCTGTAGTGACGCCTCAAGCACGGCCTTAAGACTGCTGCGCCTCTCGTCAACAAACCCATCCGTAGGATCTTCACCTCTGAATAAAAGACTGTGTGCTTACCAAACATTAAAAAGGAGAAGCGGAGCCAACTGGGCCAATCCAGAGCGGTGTGAGGGCAAGGTGGAACTGACCCTCTCTAATGACCTCCTGACCTTTTTGATAGGGGTGGATTACCCGAGAGTTCCACAGTCGAAGATAATGGCTGTCAAAGAACTTGACCGTTTCAGACCTGATGAATTGGGCAAACAGTTGTGCGCGGGGGGGGGGGGTGTTATGGGGCCTATGTGCTAACAAAATGGTTTCCTCAACTATTTATTAGATAAAAGGTGTTGACGTCCCAAAAGCTAAATCCCCCGCAGCTGACGACACCAATCGTTTTCTATCGCAAGAACTCATGCCAGAGGCCAACTAAGAAAGTTATTTTGTTACACCACCTAAGCTACTGATTTTCAGGCAACAGCCTTTTACTCTTGGCAACAAGCCAGTCTCGTTTAAAAATATTTAAAAAAGTTGCATGTACTCTGGTCAAAAAAACAACAAAAAAATTAACCATTAACTTTCAAAAGATAAATGTCCCCAATTCTCAAAATCCTAAATGTTATCAGCAAAGCTGATCATGAACTCAGGGTGTTTTCAGTAAGACCTTTCAAAGAACAAAAAAAAAAAAAATTTTAATTTTATATAATACTAAAACAAAAGATAAGAGATCTTAACATGGTGTTTCACACTTAAGCAGGTAGCATTCAAACCCCATTGTCACACTGATTAAAAGAACTGGGCCAAAGGGTCTCGCTCTATGAAAAAGCTAATAAAGCCATTGAAACAAAAGCCAAATAAAAACCTTGCAACACACAGCTTAAGGTTAAGACGCAGGACAGTAAAATGATTCAGGGACCCGCCGTAATACAGTTTCACCAAACTGTCAAGAGGGGAATTAACATTTTTTGTATTTATTTTTTTAAAGCTTGACTTTGTACATGCCCGCTCTTCAAAACGGTTCCTCTTGAACACAGACCAAAGTCAAGGATGGGGTGTTCAGTGGTGAACGATGTATCCCACGTGGGTATTAGGCATGCCTTCCACACTGTGCTCCATGCAAATCAGATATTTTTTTTAAAGGTCAGCTGTGACAAAAAGACAGGCTATGTCTCGAATGGCCTATTCCAAAGGGTAGTAGCCTGGCAGTTAAAGAGCGTTGGGCCAGTAACCCGAAAGGTCGCTGGTTCAAATCCCCAAGCCAACTCGGTGAAAAATCTGTTGATTCGCCCTTCAGCTAGGCACTTAACTCTAATTGCTCGTGTAAGTCGCTCTGGATAAGAGTGTCTGCTAATCAGTGGTTCAGGGTCAGCAACAGGCACACAAAAGTCTTTTTTTGGGGGGTAGAGGGTAGAGAAGGCCACAGAGGGGTAGAGAAGGCCAGAGAGAGGGTAGAGAAGGCCAGAGAGAGGGTAGAGAAGGCCAGAGAGAGGGTAGAGAAGGCCAGAGAGAGGGTAGAAGGCCAGGCCAGAGAGGCCAGAGAGAGGGTAGAGAAGGCCAGAGAGAGGGTAGAGAAGGCCAGAGAGAGGGTAGAGAAGGCCAGAGAGAGGGTAGAGAAGGCCAGAGAGAGGGTAGAGAAGGCCAGAGAGAGGGTAGAGAAGGCCAGAGAGAGGGTAGAGAAGGCGAGAGAGAGGGTAGAGAAGGCGAGAGAGAGGGTAGAGAAGGCCAGAGAGAGGGTAGAGAAGGCCAGAGAGAGGGTAGAGAAGGCCAGAGGCCAGAGAGAGGGTAGAGAAGGCGAGAGAGAGGGTAGAGAAGGCGAGAGAGAGGGTAGAGAAGGTGAGAGAGAGGGTAGAGAAGGTGAGAGAGAGGGTAGAGAAGGTGAGAGAGAGGGTAGAGAAGGTATCTAGTTGATGATCCCTGCTGTTGCCTGTAGTGCAGAATACCAGCGATAAGGCATAACCAAACGTGCGTTATCAGAAATAAAAATGTAATTACCTGGAATATAAGAGCCTCTGTTCATATTTTAATACAATCTCAGTTTACCCGATGGGAAGTTTCACATTGTAAACAAAGGTGAAATGATGTCTCCAGATCAATATCAGGCACCGTCTTTTTCCCCAGAAGTAAAGAAGTTGAAACAATCACACTTTTAGTTTTTTTTAGTTTTTATATATAAATATATATGTATATGACCGTGTGGTGTGTGTAGTAAGGACTTCAAGGAAAGTACAGCAGTGTGCTCAACCTGGTGAGCGCATTGTTAAGTGCCCTGGAACACCACTCCAGTGTGTTCAGCCCAGCAGCAAGTCGCTCTGGTCCGGTCTCCACCTGTGAGGGATCGTCAACCACGTGGGCTGCAGCCCTGTGACAGCTCCTGGGAAATGCAGCACTAGGCCCAGTCTCTCCCCCTCTCTCCCTCCCTCTCCCCCCTCTCAGTCCATTTCTCCCTCTCCCCCCTCTCAGTCCATTTCTCCCTCTCCCCCTCTCAGTCCATTTCTCCCTCTCCCCCCCATCTCTGTCCATTTCTCCCTCTCTGTCCATTTCTCCCTCTCTGTCCATTTCTCCCTCTCTGTCCATTTCTCCCTCTCTGTCCATTTCTCCCTCTCCGTCCATTTCTCCCTCTCTGTCCATTTCTCCCTCTCTGTCCATTTCTCCCTCTCTGTCCATTTCTCCCTCTCTGTCCATTTCTCCCTCTCTGTCCATTTCTCCCTCTCTGTCCATTTCTCCCTCTCTGTCCATTTCTCCCTCTCTGTCCATTTCTCCCTCTCTGTCCATTTCTCCCTCTGTCCATTTCTCCCTCTGTCCATTTCTCCCCCTCTGTCCATTTCTCCCTCTCTGTCCATTTCTCCCTCTCTGTCCATTTCTCCCTCTCTGTCCATTTCTCCCTCTCTGTCCATTTCTCCCTCTCTGTCCATTTCTCCCTCTTTGCAGTCAAAATCAGAGCAAGTTTCTGCAGTCGTGTGCACACACAGCCAGAGGCAATAATTAGCATTAGCCAGCTGTCATGGCGCCCCCCCCCCCACACCACCACCACCACCAGCTTCCCTCTATCCACCTCGCGTCACTCCCTCTTCCCATCCTACTCGCTCATTCTCATAGCCCCCTCCATCCCCTTCAGGTGGAGAACACAGCCTCATTCTCAGGACAGTTACAGTGCAGAGTCCCTGAAAATCAGCAACAAACAACAAAAACATGATATGGGGGCTATTAATAAGCGCTGTGCCACGTAAGTCTTAAACACTGTACATGGGGGGGGGGGGCTGCTAGCCAATCATGTTGCTACTTTAGGACACGTAGTATGTTTGTACTCAGCTCAGCTGTGTTGCAAAAGCCACAGTAAGAAGCACAGCACAACCAGCTAACATTTGCAATTGGATTAAAACATCTCAGTTGCCACAAACAAGATAATCGAAGCAAGCAAACCTATAAATGGGATGTCTGTCTGAGAGCTTAATTAGAGCATGTGAGAAGTGCTTATTACATCCTCACGCAGCAGACATGAAAAGATACCAAATAAATCTTGTTTATTCTTTTTTTTTTTTTTTTTTTTAAAGCATGAGTTATTTCGGCCAGAAGCCGATCTAGAAGTGGGTCGGATTAGATTCAAGGAGCACAGTAGGAGAGCTGCTGCAGCACGGGATGACTTGAGGCCAGTGGGAACCAAATATGGAGGAAAAGACAGGATGCATGCCACCAGCAGCCACACTGCCCCTCCCTCCCCCTCCCTCCCACACACACACACACACACACACCACTCTTGAAGACTCTTGCTAGTTCACGTGATCAGAAGGGTGACATCACCACCCGCCGAGTAACAGGCTCAGACACTACACTGCTGGTTGAGCTGCAGAGAGGTCACCGTCTCTGCCTGTGGCCACCCTCCGCACACCCTAGAACAGTGAGTTTTCACTGGGATGTGTCCATATCGCTGTGCCCAGACAGATGCAGCTCTTTAAAGATAAAACATTTAAAAACCTTTTTTTTTTTTTTTTAAAGGCCAGAGCTGAGACACAAACCTGGGTAGACTGCGTTGATCTATGGAAATAGCCGAGAGAAATTGAGGACTTTCTTTTTCTGCCTATTATCATGGTAGACTGGTACCGCAATGAACCCAAAGGGCGCTTTCTCAAACTAAAATTCAGAGGCGAATACACTGTCGTGTCAAAAGAGGACATGGCCATTTTGTTCTGGGGGAAAAACCGGACCAAAAAATAAGACTACTCCACCACAAACTAGGGCCGGGTGAAAATGTCAAAAATATATCACAATATTTTAATATTTGACAGTATTTTATGTTTTTTGAATAATACAATTTCTACATTTGCTTTATGAGTAGTGCATGACCCTAGAGTGGCAATAAGGGTCTTACAAGTGATTTCATATGGGTCTTTCTCCATTCTGATTTCACAGTATGACATTTTTTTATTTATTAAAAACTTCAACCACATCTTCTGGGAATGAGTAGCAGGCAGTTTAATTCGGACATGCATTTCATCCAGACGTGAAAATACTGCCCCGTCACCAATAAGTTCTCTAGGATAGGGGGAAGCATTCGGAATTTTGGATGAAAAGCGTGCCCAAATTAAACTGCCTGCTACTCAGGCCCAGAAGATGTGGTTGAAGTTTTTTATTTAAAAAAAAAATGAAGCTACAATGTGCATATTATTAGTAGATTTTGATTTTTAAGACGTTTCAAGACGTTTCTACAACTGTTTGAATCATGTCTGAGTATAACATAACTTATTTGGCAGGCGAAACCCAGAGGACAAACCGTTCAGATTGTTTTTTTGGGGTCGCTCTTTTCAAATGGGTTTTCATTGTGAATCCAGATTTCTAAAGGGACCTTCTTGCAGTTCCTACTGCTTCCACCGGATGTCAACAGTCTTTAGAAATTGGTTGAGGTTTTTCCTTTGAGAAATGAAGTAACACGATTCAGAATGAGGCTTGAGGGAAGTGTACTCTGTCAGAGGCACGTGACCAGAAAGCTAGCTACAGTTTGTTTTCCTCCTGTATTGAACACAGATCATCCCGTCTTCAATTTTATCGATTATTTACGTTACGAAATGCCTGAAGTTGTATTACAGAAGTAGTTTGAAATATTTGGACAAAGCTTACAGGTAACTTTGGTAGTCATGTTGCGAGAGTTAGAACCGGTGTTTTTCTGGATCAAACGCGCCAAATAAATAGACATTTTGGATATATAATCGACGGAATTAATTGAACAAAAGGACAATTTTTGATGTTTATGGGACATATTGGAGTGCCAACAGAAGAAGCTCGTCAAAGTTAAGGCATGAATTATATCTTTATTTCTGCGTTTTGTGATGATGGTCTGTGTTTGTTTGCTTGGGTGCTATCCTCAGATAATAGCATAGTTTTCTTTCGCCGTAAAAGCATTTTTGAAATCTGACATGTTGGCTGGATTCACAACAAGTGTAGCTTTAATTTGGTATATTGAATGTGTGATTTCATGGAAGTTTAATTTTATAGTAATTTATTTTGAATTTGGCGCTCTGCATTTTCACTGGATGTTGGCCAGTTGGGACGCTACCGTCCCACATATCCCAGAGAGGTTAAGGGAGTACTTGGGCTCACCCCAATTATCCGACTGGCCGATAGGCTGCAGGTCGAACAAGATTTTTAGTCGAGCAGTAGTAAATATGCATGTATATAAACTCAGTAACAAAAAAAATAAAACATCCTCTCAATGTCAACTGCGTTTACTTTCTGCAAACTTAACATGTGTAAATATTTGTATGGACATAACAAGATTCAATAACTGAGACATAAACTGAACAAGTTGCACAGACATGCGACGAACAGAAATGGAATAATGTGTCCCTTAACAAAGGGGGAGGGTCAAAATCAAAAGTAGCAGTCAGTATCTGGTGTGGCCACCAGCTGCATTAGGTACTGCAGTGCATCTCCTCCTCATGGACTGCACCAGATTAGCCAGTTCTTGCTGTGAGATGTTACCCCACTCTTCCACCAAGGCACCTGCAAGTTCCCGGATATTTCTGTGGGGGCCCTAGCCCTCACCCTCCGATCAAACAGGTCCCAGAAGTGCTCAACGGGTTTGAGATCCGGGCTCTTTGTTGGCCAATGCAGAACACTGACATTCCTGTCTTGCAGGAAATCACACACAGAATGAGCAGAATGGCTGGTGGCATTGTCATGCTGGAGGGTCATGTCAGGATGAGCCTGCAGGAAGGGTGCCACATGAGGTAGGAGGATGTCTTCCCTGTAACGCACAGCGTTGATATTGTGAAATGGCTAGCTAATTAGCGGGGCGCGCGCTAATAGCGTTTCAAACGTCACTCGCTCTGAGGCTTGGAGTAGTTGTTCCCCTTGCTCTGCATGGTTAACGCTGCTTCGAGGGTGGCTGTTGTCGTTGTGTTGTTGGTTCGAGCCAGGGAGGAGCGAGGAGAGGGACTGAAGCTATACTGTTACCCTGGCAATACTAAAGTGCCTATAAGAACATCCAATAGTCAAAAGGTTAATTGTTAACTGACTTGCCTAGTTAAATAAAGATAAAATAAATAAAAATGTGTTTTAGATTTTAAACTGGGGTTCAAATCGAAGCCTTCGCATACTAGGTCTGAGGGTTTCAACAAAGACTTCAGGAACATGGTTGGAGAGCCCTGTACTAGTACGAATGCAATTAAAAGTGCCCCAATTTTCACTTGTTTGAAGGTTCCAGAGCACTAAAGAAATGCTGACAGTCATTCCTGACCTGAGTCGCCAAAACAAGTCAGCAAAACATGAGGCTTCCACACACCCCTCACCGAATTTAGATCAGGATACCAAACGCCTGGTCAGCTTACCCTCCTGTAGGTTTTTCACTCCAACCACAGTTGGAGCACTAACTCGGGTCAGTTTATAAACCATATAATTATTAGAATCCGGTGCGCTAGATTAGGGTTGGCGGTAAAAACCCACAGGACAGTAAAAGGAGCTGCATGGTCAATCAGACACCTGCATTGGCTGCGCAGCACTTCCGGTGATAGAGCCTCTGCATAAGCCAGGGCACTCAAAGATGTTGTCAAGGAAGTGAGATTGAGTTTACACATGATCCCCCTACCCACCATCAACCAATCGTGTCAACGCAGGAGCTATACAGAGCCCTCCGCATTGTTACAAAATTTGGAAGGCGCACAGCGATGCAGAGTTCAATTTGACCCCTGTATGCTTCTGGAGCCACACCTACAATACGGATCCTCTGACCACCTTTCCGGATCAAGCACAAATTGGCTTTAAGCTCGATAGGAACAGGGTTGTAGAGTCCTGATCTAGCGCTGGTCGGCCAATCATTCAGTACGCTGTGTTTTAGGAAGGACCCAATTAGAAGTCGCCCGATTAATCCAAATGGCCGATTTCAATTTTTCATAACAATCTGAATTTTTAGGCCCCGTTTTTTTTACACCTCTATTTAATCTTTATTTAACGAGGCAAGTCAGTTAACACATTCTTATTTTCAATGACGGCCTAGGAACAGTGGGTTAACTCCCTTGTTCAAGGGCAGAACGGCGGATTTTCACCATGTCAGCTCTGATGATCCCATCTTGCAACCTTAACTAGTCCAACGCAATAACGACCTGCCTCTCTCTCGTTGCACTCCACAAGGATGCTGCCTGTTACGCGAATGCAGTAAGCCAAGGTAAGTTGCTAGCTAGCATTAAACATATCTTATAAAAAACAATCATAATCACTAGTTAACTACACATGGTGGATGATATTACTAGATATTATCTAGCGTGTCCTGCGTTGCTTATAATCTGACTGAGCATACAAGTATCTGACTGAGCGGTGGTAGGCTGAAGCAGGCACGTAAACATTCATTCAAACAGCACTTTTGTGCATTTTGCCAGCAGCTCTTCGTTGTGCGTCAAGCATTGCGCTGTTTATGACTTCAAGCCTATCAACTCCCGAGATGAGGCTTGTGTAACCGAAGTGAAATGGCTAGCTAGTTAGCGCGCACTAATTGTTGTTGTGTTGCTGGTTCGAGCCCAGGGAGGAGCGAGGAGAGGGACAGAAGCTATACTGTTACACTGGCAATACTAAAGTGCCTATAAGAACATCCAATAGTGAAAAGGTTAATGAAATACAAATGGTATAGAGGGAAATAGTCCTATAATAACTACAACCTAAAACTTCTTACCTGAGAATATTGAAGACTCATGTTAAAAAGGAACCACCAGCTTTCATATGTTCTCATGTTCTGAGCAAGGAACTTAGTTAGCTTTCTTACATGGCACATATTGCACTTTTACTTTCTTCTCTAATACTTTGTTTTTGCATTATTTAAACCAAATTGAACATGTTTCATTATTTACTTTATGCTAAATTGATTTGTATTGATGTATTATATTAAGTTAAGTGTTCAGTATTGTTGTAATTGTCATTATTAGAAATAAATAAATGTAAATTGGCCGATTAATTGGAATCGGCTTTATGGTCCTCCAACAATCGGTATCGGTGTTGAAAAATCATAATCGGTCGACCTCTACACCCAATGTAAATGTCTGACTGCCGACTTTTTACACACAATGTAAAAAATAAATGTCAAGAAAATCGGTATAATAAATCTCTATTGGTGTCTGAACCCTTATAATACATACATACTAGACACTCAAGTAAAACATCCAAGATGAGATTTGACAAAAATAAAATCTGGTCAGTTTAACTCTTCAAAACATGCTTCAGTCCCTCCCTTCCTTCCTGTACTTATCCAACTTGGTGAGAATATGGCAACAAGTAAGCATCTGTAAGGGGTAATAGGACACAAAACAGGCTTAGTACCAAACGGCATAAGCAAAATACCTCAAAATATCAACCAGACAAATAAAATTAAGACTTAAAAAGGTTACGAAACGTTCAAATCAAAGTTTCAACAGGTGTTTTCAAACCTCTAGTCTAATGCAAAATGAAGCCACATCCCAAGACATTGGTTGAATAAATCTAGCTATATGTCCTCATTAAATTTTTTAAAAAACGTGTCTCTTATTAAAGCTGTTCATTGGGGGATAGTCCATGCTTCAAGGAAGCATGATAATATCAGAGACATGAGTAGGGATCCGTGAAGTTGTAGACATATGGCACAACGTGTACCATACTCCATGTACAGCTCATCAGTGTACATCCGTATTGGATTCCCCAACCAGCATTTCTCGAGGGGTAAGACAATAATTCTTGAATATCACTGGCGTTTCAGGCCATTGAGATGCCATGAAATAGACTTTAGGCAAACAGGACAACATTTGTACATGTCCAACTACCTTAAAATCTTACACCGAATTACAGTTTTCGGTGTTTGAATCAATTCACATTAGATTTCACAGTAATGCATAACATTTCGCCGTGTATCAAAACAACATGTGGCAGACTTGATGATACACTAGCAACACTAGCTAGTAGCTGGCTGACTGTGTGTGGGGGAGGGGAGAGCGTCTGAATAGTGAGGCCTAGTTGCATTGTTTACGCCCGTTTTGTCATTACCGCAAAAAAAGCCAAGCAAACAAAAGTCCCCCTTAAATAACAACGACCACACTTTGACGCGATCTGCTGTTAAAATGTGCCAAGCATTTAGTTATCACCGTTATAAATCGACGATAGAGAAGGGAGAAGAGAAGAAAGAAAAATCACATGGCTGAGCGGACCACGTTGTCTTGACATAAACTACTGAGGAATTCTGGGAAACACACCGGTCTCCTCCCAATATCGGTGTCAAACGCATGTGGTGACTTCCGCTAACTAACTAGTGATTTAAAACGACGTCCTAACTACATATTCTTTATCGGGCGGATCCGACTGGTCGTCGTCTTTGGCGACAAGTCCCACAAAAGCAACTAAATTGGCTTGTCCACGTTTTAATATGTAGCTAGGTGGCTAGCATAGCAAAAGGGCTAGTATAGTGGCTAGCATAGCAAAAGGGCTAGCTAGTTTAGTGGCTAGCATAGCAAAAGGGCTAGCTAGTTTAGTGGCTAGCATAGCAAAAGGGCTAGCTAGTTTAGTGGCTAACTCCAAGCTAGCATGTGATCATGAGATGGATGAATCATTACAAGAAAGAGCCAGTTATCTACCCGTAATGACAGTCTTAAATTTAACACACAACTTGTGGCATGTTCTACGAGACACCAATTAAAATGGTTTATAAATTCGTAATAAACATCGCCAGCTACATTATTTTTTGTTTGGTTTTAAATACAACTATTGTTCCTTTTTTTGG
This sequence comes from Oncorhynchus gorbuscha, assembly GCF_021184085.1. Classification (NCBI taxonomy): domain Eukaryota; kingdom Metazoa; phylum Chordata; class Actinopteri; order Salmoniformes; family Salmonidae; genus Oncorhynchus; species Oncorhynchus gorbuscha. Next base: position 106,080,673 of record NC_060174.1, on the reverse strand, counting down.
CATTTTCAGTGGAAGGGAACACGTGGAGAGGACACGTGACGTTGCAATAAACCTAGCTATTTTTGTTTTAACATGTTTATAAGTGTTAAATAAAACTGCGCAAATTGTTACAGAGGGGGTGGGGTGCATTATACATCAATATATATTGTTGCAATGTGTCAAACATGTAGTGTTTTATAAACAACGTGGATTTGGATTCCGGTAGCTGTCTGTTAGCTCCAACATGAGGATTAGCTACCTTGGCCTAGTCGCTATTGTTTAGCCATCGGCACTCACTTTCAGCGTGCTAGGCTACTATTTATCAACTGAAAACAAGACCTTCAATTATCTAAAGTGGTAGTAGGACACTAAACAGTGCTTCACAAACCTGGACAACAAGAAAAAAAATAGTGTCTAGATAGAAATGGCTATGCTATAGCTGGCGTTCAAACCTAAAACGCGTGTCACCCGTGACAATGGGTAAGTTAGTCGCAATTGCTGCTTCAGTTCAGACTTTCGTCTATTTACAACCATGTTAACGAGTTAAATTAGTTCGCAAGTCACTTCATCGTCAAACTAGCACAAGAGAGAGACTTGGGAGTTGTGCAAAAGAAACATGACGCCCGTGCGTCTAGTTAAGTGTCTAACGATGGTGTTAAAATATCACGACACATGAAACCTCACTTGGTTCAACTTGTACCCGACTGAGGCCTGACGCTAAACACACACACACTCACACACACACAAGCTCAACGTTTGTTATTGCATTTGCACAAAAAAAATGTACTTAGTAGGTGATCTTCTGAAAGAGACGAGCACCATGCTTGGAACGTCAACTCAAATTAGATCTCAGAAGAAGCTTTTTTACAATCCACTATTCCAGAAATAGTTTGGGGCCTTGCTCTCTATATATAGCTAGTTGGAGCAGTCTACTAGATACGAGCAAGCTTGCAATGCAGCATTATCCTGCGAGGAACTCCCCTACTATCATATCTGACAGCAGATCATGCTTGGCATTTATTAAGTGACTCTAGTGAATGCACCATAAACGCAGTAGTCACCACACACACACACAACAAAAAAAACGTGTTTACGGGAGGAATTACAAACCATGATGTGCTTGTCCATTCACGTTGACCACGGTCACCGCATTCATTTTCTGAGTCCATGGGTTCACCTTGGGCGGGGGTGCTTCAGCAAACTCCTTTTTGCTACATTTCACATAGTCTTCCGTTTGTCCGGTCGTGTGCTTTTCTTGATCCAGGATGTCTTTCTCTTGATTGTTACTCTCTTCTTTTGCCTGTTTGGAGTTTTGCTCCTTCATTGCGACCCCCCCCAGTTCCGAGTTGTCTGCTTTCATATTGCCACCGTCGTCGGCAACACCCGTCTGCTTGGCCCCCTTTTCCAGACAGTCGTCTCCGTGTTGTATCGTCTTGCTCGCATGCCCATGCTCCTCTTCTTTGATAAGAGGATTGTTGGGTAGGAGAGTCTCCACCTGAGTGGCCATTTCCCCTTTTCCTCACGATATCCCCGAATTCGCCTTCAACTCAAGAATGGTAAATGTTCAGTATTCCTCGAGTAAACTCGTTTCTATCGTTACTCCACTCCACCCCTAGACCAAATAGCCTTCAGTCTAAGACGCAGAGTGGTTTGTGTTGAATTAAAACATATAAAAAGCGTCCGAAAGACTTTAAAATTACAAGGTAATCTCCACCACTAGCAGCAATATGGATGATCACCACCACCACGCGATAGAAGGGTGCGCGCACGTACGATGGAGGGGCGTAACCACGCAAAGATGTGCGCGCAATAGGTTGTTATCAATAACGCCATATTTCGTTACGTCTAAGAAGCAGTTCATTCCCAGCTGGGTGGCAAACCTACAGCCCGCTCCAATGGATTACAGTGCAAAACATTGCTGGAGTATACCTCTATCTCTCAATATTGACCACAGTTTAATTATTCGATTTTGAGTGATATAAAAATACAAGTGTACCCTACGTGACAAGTATTGTTTTTATGTAAATGTTTTAGTCATATTCTGTACTAGTCAAAAGTTTGGACACACCTAGTAATTTCAGGGTGTTTCTTCATTCTGTACTATTTTCTACATTGTAGAATAATAGTGAAGACTTCAAACTATGGAATAACACATGGAATCATGTAGTAACCAAAAAATGTTAAACAAATCTAAATATATTTTAGATTTGAGATACTTCAAAGTAGCCACCCTTTGCCTTGACAGCAGCTTTTCACATTCTTGGCATTCTCTCAACCAGCTTCATGAGGTAGTCACCTGGAATTAATTTAAATGAACAGGTGTGCCTTGTTAAAAGTACATTTTTTGAATTTCTTTCCTTCTTAATGCGTTTGAGTCAATCAGTTGTGTTGTGACAAGGTAGGGGTGGTATACAGAAGATAGCCCTATTTACTTTAAGACACGAAGGTCTGTCAATCAGGAAAATGTCAAGAACTATGAGTTTCTTCAAGTGCAGTCGCAAAAACCATCAAGCGCTATGATGAAATTGGCTCTCATGAGGACCACCACAGGAAGGAAGACCCAGAGTTACCTAATGCTGCAGAGGATAAGTTCATTAGAGTTAACTGCACCTCATAAATTGAAGCCCAAATAAATGTTTCACAGAATTCAAGTAACAGACACATCTCAACATCAACTGTTCAGAGGAGACTGTGTGAATCAGGCCTTCATGGTCCAACTGCTACAACAACAGCAAAACTCCTAAAGGACATCAATAAGAAGTCTTGCTTGGGCCAAGAAACACGAGCAATGGACATTAAACCGTTGGAAATCTGTCCTCAAGTCCAAATTTGAGATTTTTGGTTCCAACCGCCGTGAATTCAAGGCACACTTAACCAGCATGGCTACGCAGCGAAACGCCATCCCATCTGGTTTGTGTTTAGTGGGAATGCAATTTGTTTTTCAACATGACAATTAATTAATTTATTTTACCTTTGTTTAACCAGGTAGGCAAGTTGAGAACAAGTTCTCATTTACAACTGTGACCTGGCCAAGATAAAGCGTAGCAGAGTGACACATGGAGTAAAACAAACATACAGACAATAATACAGTAGAAAAACAAGTCTATATACAATGTGAGCAAATGAGTTGAGATAAGGGAGGCAAAGGCAATAAAAAGGCCATGGTGGTGAAGTAAATACATTATAGCAATTAAAAACACTGGAATTGTAGATTTGCAGTAGGTGAATGTGCAAAGTAGAACTACTGGAGAAATACTGACAATGACCCAAAACACACCTCCAGGCTGTGTACGGGCTATTTGACCAATAAGGAGAGTGATGGTGTGCTGCATCAGATGACCTGGCCTCCACAATCACCTGACCTCAACCCAGTTGAGATGGTTTGGGATGAGTTGGACTACAGAGTGAAGGAAAAGCAACAAACAAGTGCTCCGCATATGTGGGAACTCCTTCAAGACGGTTGGAAAAGCATTCCAGTCAAAGCTGGTTGTGAGAATGCTAAGAGTGTGCGAAGCTGTCATCTAGTTCCGACTAGCACGTGAACGCGGCAGAACATTTCAGAGCTTGCTAGCACGTGAACGCGGCAGAACATTTCAGAGCTTCCTAGCACGTGAACGCGGCATAAGTATCAGCTAACCACATCATGGTGGTTAGCTGCACTGGTTAGCTCCTCTGCCCAGGCGTTGCTGACGCCTGCTAGGTCTTAAAACGCCTGGATAGGTATTTGTGCGTATCAGCTAACCACATCATATGGTATAGCAATCTGTCAGTCGATGACACAGTCAATGTCGACGACACAGTCGATGACATTTACAATGTGCCACGAATAGGCTAGTTTTCTGCTACCTAGATGATATTTATTTGACCAGATCCTCTACTTCTTTAGCCAGTGGTCTAATATTTAATACCTTACAATTTCCTGCCAACTGTAACGAGGTGAAATCTATTTCAATTCATGGTGTCAGAATTCAGAAGTACCTTGTTGACATGTTCTGTTGCAGATTCAAAGTCAGATTAGCCGGAGGACCTGAGCTCTAGGACCATGCCTAAGGACTACCTGGCCTAAAGACTCCTGGCTGTTCTTGTACCCGTTGCACCCAGTCATGCTGCCAATCCAGTTCTGCTGTTCTGCATGTGGCCATAGAACCCTGACCTGTTTCACAGGACATGCTACTTTGTCCCGGACCTGCTGTTTCAACGCTCTCTTTCTCTCTCTCTCTCTCTCTCTCTCTCTCTCTCTCTCTCTCTCTCTCTCTCTCTCTCTCTCTCTCTCTCTCTCTCTCTCTCTCTCTGTCTCTCTCTCTCTGTCTCTCTCTCTCTCTCTCTCTCTCTCTCTCTGTCTCTCTTTCTCTCTCTCTCTCTGTCTCTCTCTCTCTCTCTGTCTCTCTCTCTCTTTCTTTTCTGTCTCTCTCCCTGTCTCTCTTTCTGTCTGTCTCTCTCTTTCTGTCTCTCTCTTTTCTTTTCTCTCTCTCTTTGTCTCTCTCCCTGTCTCTCTCTCTGTCTCTCTCTCTGTCTCTCTCTGTCTCTCTCCCTGTCTCTCTCTCTGTCTCTCTCTCTGTCTCTCGCTCTGTCTTTCTCTGTCTCTCTCTCTCTCTCTCTCTCTTTCTCTCCATCTCTCTGTCTCTCCTCCGTCTCTCTCTGTCTCTGTCTCTCTCTGTCTCTGTTTCTCTTTCTCTGTCTCTCTCTCTCTCTCTCTCTCTCTCTCAGTCTCTCTCTCTCGGTCTCTCTCTCTGTCTCTCTCTGTCTCTCTCTGTCTCTCTCTCTCAATTCAATTCAAGGGGCTTTATTGACATGGGAAACATGTGCTAACATTGCCAAAGCAAGTGAGGTAGATAATATACAAAAGCTAAATAAACAATAAAAATTAACAGTAAACATTACACATACAGAAGTTTCAAAACAATAAAGACATTACAAATGTCATATTATGTATATATACAGTGTTTTAACAATGTACAAATGGTTAAAGTACACAAGGGAAAATAAATAAGCATAAATATGGGTTGTATTTACAATGGTGTTTGTTCTTCACTGGTTGCCCTTTTCTTGTGGCAACAGGTCACAAATCTTGCTGCTGTGATGACACACTGGAATTTCACCCAGTCGATATGGGAGTTTATCAAAATTGGATTTGTTTTTTGAATTCCTTGTGGATCTGTGTAATCTGAGGGAAATATGTCTCTCTAATATGGTCATACATTAGACAGGAGGTTAGGAAGTGCAGCTCAGTTTCCACCTCATTTTGTGGGCAGTGAGCACTTAGCCTGTCTTCTCTTGAGAGCCATGTCTGCCTACGGCGGCCTTTCTCAAAAGCAAGGCTATGCTCACTGAGTCTGTACATAGTCAAGGCTTTCCTTAAGTTTGGGTCAGTCACAATGGTCAGGTATTCTGCCACTGTGTACTCTCTGTTTAGGGCCAAATAGCATTCTAGTTTGCTCTGTTTTTTTGTTAATTCTTTCCAATGTGTCAAGTAATTATCTTTTTGTTTTCTCATGACTTGGTTGGGTCTAATTGTGCTGCTGTCCTGGGGCTCTGTAGGGTGTGTTTGTGTTTGTGAACAGAGCCCCAGGACCAGCTTGCTTCGAGGACTCTTCTCCAGGTTCATCTCAATGTAGGTGATGGCTTTGTTATGGAAGGTTTGGGAATCGCTTCCTTTTAGGTGGTTGTAGAATTTAACGTCTCTTTTCTGGATTTTGATAATTAGTGGGTATCGGCCTAATTCTGCTCTGCATGCATTATTTGGTGTTCTACGTTGTACACGGAGGATATTTGTGCAGAATCTGCATGCAGAGTCTAAATTTGGTGTTTGTCCCATTTTGTGAAGTCTTGGTTGGTGAGCGGACCCCAGACCTCACAACCATAAAGGGCAATGGGCTCTATGACTGATTCAAGTATTTTTTAGCCAGATCCTAATTAGTATGTTGAAATTTATGTTCCTTTTGATGGCATAGAATGCCCTTCTTGCCTTGTCTCTCAGATTGTTCACAGCTTTGTGGAAGTTACCTGTGGTGCTGATATTTAGGCCAAGGTATGTATAGTTTTTTGTGTGCTCTAGGGCAACGGTGTCTAGATGGAATTTGTATTTGTGGTCCTGGCGACTGGACCTTTTTTGGAACACCATTATTTTGGTCTTACTGAGATTTACTGTCAGGGCCCAGGTCTGACAGAATCTGTGCAGAAGATCTAGGTGCTTCTGTAGGCCCTCCTTGGTTGGTGACAGAAGCACCAGATCATCAGCAAACAGTAGACATTTGACTTCAGATTCTCGTAGGGTGAGGCCGGGTGCTGCAGACCTTTCTAGTGCCCTCGCCAGTTCGTTGATATATATGTTGAAGAGGGTGGGGCTTAAGCTGCAGCCCTGTCTCACCACACGGCCCTTTGTGAAGAAATGTGTGTTTTTTGCCAATTTTAACCTGCACACTTGTTTGTGTACATGGATTTTATAATTGTGTATGTTTTACCCCCAACACCACTTTCCATCCATTTGTATAGCAGATCTTCACGCCAAATTGAATCGAAGGCTTTTTTGAAATCAACAAAGCATGAGAAGACTTTGCCTTTGTTTTGGTTTGTTTGGTTGTCAATTAGGGTGTGCAGGGTGAATACATGGTCTGTTATACGGTAATTTGGTGAAAGCCAATTTGACATTTGCTCAGTACATTGTTTTCATTGAGGAAATGTACGAGTCTGCTGTTAATGATAATGCAGAGGATTTTCCCAAGGTTACTGTTGACGCATATTCCACGGTAGTTATTGGGGTCAAATTTGTCTCCACTTTTGTGGAAAGGGGTGATCAGTCCTTGGTTCCAAATATTGGGGAAGATGCCAGAGCTAAGGATGATGTTAAAGAGTTTTAGTATAGCCAATTGGAATTTGTTGTCTGTATATTTGATCATTTCATTAAGGATACCATCAACACCACAGGTTTTTTTGGGTTGGAGGGTTTTTATTTTGTCCTGTAGTTCGTTCAAGGTAATTGGATAATCCAGTGGGTTCTGTTAGTCTTTAATAGTTGATTCTAAGATTTGTATTTGATCATGTACATGTTTTTGCTCTTTATTCTTTGTTATAGAGCCAAAACGATTTGAGAAGTGGTTTACCCATACATCTCCATTTTGTATATATAATTCTTATTGTCTGTCTGTCTGTCTGTCTGTCTGTCTGTCTGTCTGTCTGTCTGTCTGTCTGTCTGTCTGTCTGTCTGTCTGTCTGTCTGTCTGTCTGTCTGTCTGTCTGTCTGTCTGTCTGTCTGTCTGTCTGTCTGTCTGTCTGTCTGTCTGTCTGTCTGTCTGTCTGTCTGTCTGTCTGTCTGTCTGTCTGTCTGTCTGTCTGTATATACACTGCTCAAAAAAATAAAGGGAACACTGCTCACTGCTCAAAAAAATAAAGGGAACACTTAAACAACACAATGTAACTCCAAGTCAATCACACTCTGTGAAATCAAACTGTCCACTTAGGAAGCAACACTGATTGACAATACATTTCACATGCTGTTGTACAAATGGAATAGACAACAGGTGGAAATTATAGGCAATTAGCAAGACACCCCCAATAAAGGAGTGGTTCTGCAGGTGGGGACCACTTCTCAGTTCCTATGCTTCCTGGCTGATGTTTTTGTCACTTTTGAATGCTGGCGGTGTTTTCACTCTAGTGGTAGCATGAGACGGAGTCTACAACCCACACAAGTGGCTCAGGTAGTGCAGCTCATCCAGGATGGCACATCAATGCGAGCTGTGGCGAGAAGGTTTGCTGTGTCTATCAGCGTAGTGTCCAGAGCATGGAGGCGCTACCAGGAGACAGGCCAGTACATCAGGAGACGTGGAGGAGGCCGTAGGAGGGCAACAACCCAGCAGCAGGACCGCTACCTCCGCCTTTGTGCAAGGAGAAGCAGGAGGAGCACTGCCAGAGCCCTGCAAAATGACCTCCAGCAGGCCACAAATGTGCATGTGTCTGTTCAAATGGTCAGAAACAGACTCTATGAGGGTGGTATGAGGGCCCGACGTCCACAGGTGGGGGTTGTGCTTACAGCCCAACACCGTGCAGGGCGTTTGGGATTTGCCAGAGGACACCAAGATTGGCAAATTCGCCCTGTGCTCTTCACAGATGAAAGCAGGTTCACACTGAGCACATGTGACAGACATGACAGAGTCTGGAGACGCCGTGGAGAACGTTCTGCTGCCTGCAACATCCTCCAGCATGACCGGTTTGGCGGTGGGTCAGTCATGGTGTGGGGTGGCATTTCTTTGGGGGGCCGCACAGCCCTCCATGTGCTCGCCAGAGGTAGCCTGACTGCCATTAGGTACCGAGATGAGATCCTCAGACCCCTTGTGAGACCATATGCTGGTGTGGTTGGCCCTGGGTTCCTCCTAATGCAAGACAATGCTAGACCTCACGTGGCTGGAGTGTGTCAGCAGTTCCTGCAAGAGGAAGGCATTGATGCTATGGACTGGCCCGCTCGTTCCAGAGAGAAGAGATCCCTCAGGAGACCATCCGCCACCTCATCAGGAGCATTCCCAGGCATTGTAGGGAGGTCATACAGGCAGGTGGAGGCCACACACACTACTGAGCCTCATTTTGACTTGTTTTAAGGACATTAAATCAAAGTTGGATCAGCCTGTAGTGTGGTTTTCCACTTTAATTTTGAAATGTGACTCCAAATCCAGACCTCCATGGGTTGATAAATTTGATTTCCATTGATAATTTGTGTGATTTTGTTGTCAGCACATTCAACTATGTAAAGAAAAAAGTATTTAATAAGAATATTTAATTCATTCAGATCTAGGATGAGTTATTTTAGTGTTCCCTTTATTTTTTGGAGCAGTGTACATATATATATATAACACACTAAATGTATTGACATGTACAGAGCCCAGGCACACACACATAAGATATTACTTAACTTACAATTAACCAGAGATAATTAACATTAACTTTCAGTTAATCTTTGTATTCAAGAGTGTGTCTTTAACTTGCCTGGTAGAATATAGATATATATAGATATTTATAGATACAGTGCCTTGCGAAAGTATTCGGCCCCCTTGAACGTTGCGACCTTTTGCCACATTTCAGGCTTCAAACATAAAGATATAAAACTTAGAATACCAGCTGACTGCTTCTTCCCTAAATAGTTCTTGCATAGTTTGGAGCTGTGCTTTTGGGTCATTGTCCTGTTTTAGGAGGAAATTGGCTCCAATTAAGTTCCGTCCACAGGGTATAGCATGGCGTTGCAAAATGGAGTGATAGCCTTCCTTCTTCAAGATCCCTTTTACCCTGTACAAATCTCCCACTTTACCACCAACAAAGCACCCCCAGACCATCACATTGCCTCCACCAGGCTTGACAGATGGTGTCAAGCACTCCTCGAGAATCTTTTCATTTTTCCTGCGTCTCACGAATGTTCTTCTTTGTGACCCGAACACCTCAAACTTCAATTTGTTTGTCCATTACACTTTTTTTTTCCAATGTTCCTCTGTCCAGTGTCTGTGTTCTTTTGACAATCAAAATATTTTCTTTTTATTGGCCAGTCTGAGATATGCCTTTTTCTTTGCAACTCTGCCTAGAAGGCCAGCATCCTCTTTGCTGTTGATGTTGAGACTGGTGTTTTGCATGTACTTTTTAATGAAGCTGCCAGTTGAGGACTTGTGAGGCATCTGTTTCTCAAACTAGACACTCTAATGTACTTGTCCTCTTGCTCAGTTGTGCACCGGGGCCTCCCACTCCTCTTTCTATTCTGGTTAGGGCCAGTTTGCTCTGTTCGGTGAAGGGAGTAGTACACAACGTTGTATGAGATCTTCAGTTCCTTGGAAATTTCTCACATGGAATATCTTTCATTTCTCAGAACAAGAATAGACTGACGAGTTTCAAAAGAAAGTTTCTGGCCATTTTGAGCCTGTAATCAAACCCACAATGCTGATGCTCCAGATACTCAACTAGTCTAAACAAGGCCAGTTTTAACAGTTTTCAGCTGTGCTAACATAATTGAAAAATGGTTTTCTAGATATTCCATTTTAAAAAATCAGCCGTTTCCAGCTACAATAGTCATTTACAACATTAACAATGTCTACACTGTATTTCTGATAAATGTTATGTTATTTTAATGGACAATTATTTATTTTATCTTTTTTTTTTTAAACACACTTTTGAACGGTAGTGTGTGTATATATATACAGTATATTAATCTTTAATTTTAACAGGGAAAACATATTGAGACCGAAGCCTCTTTTACAAATGTGGCCTTTATATACACAACATAGATATACACATTATACCCAAACATATACACATTGAAATACAAAAACAGTTATGAAAATCACAAGGAAATCATCACAAATCCCCCAAGCAAATAGTCTGGGTAGCCATTTGATGAGCTGTTCAGGAGACAGGACTTTAGCCTGTGTTCCTGGCCTTGACCCAAGCCTAATCTCTTTTATGAATGACTTCTGATCATTCCGGAGTGTTCCAGGCATCTCCATCTACCTTTAACGCTTAATTTATTGAATGGAGCATAATTATCCACAATTGTAATTGAAGACATCTGCAAAAAAGGCTGAAAGCTAAATCAGGTTTAGATACCTTTTATACAGAAACATCTGACTTTATGTAACGCTTGAATGCTTTATTCATCAATGCCACACAACCTGGGACTTGAGAGTGCGCCATATGAACAACGCTAAACAAAAATATAAAACGCAACACGCAACAATTTCAAAGATTTTACTGTCTTACAGTTCATGTAGGGAAATCAGTCAAGTGAAATAAATTAATTTATTAAATTAATTAATCTATGGCTTTTACACGACTGGGAACATAGATATGCATATGTCAGCCACAGATACCTTAAATAAAAGGAAGGGGTGTGGATCGGGAAAACCAGTCAGTATCTGGTGTGACCACCATTTGCCTCATGCAGCGCGACACATCTCCTTCGGCGTTGAGTTGATCAGGCTTTTGATTGTGTCCTTGTGGAATGTTGTCCCACTCCTCTTCAATGGCGGTGTAAAGGCGCTGGATATTGGCAGGAACCGGAATGTGTCGATCCAGAGCATTATGTCTGGTGACTGAGTATGCAGGCCATGGAAGAACTGGGACATTTTCAGCTTCCAGGAATTGTGTACAGATACTTGAGACATGGGACCGTGCATTATCACGCTGAAACATGAGGTGATGGCGTCGTATGAATGACACAACAATGGGCCTCGGGGATCTCTTCACGGTATCTCTGTGCATTCAAATAACCATCGATAAAATGCAATTGTGTTCGTTGTCCGTAGCTTATGCCTGCCCCATACTATAACCCTACCGCCACCATGGGACACTCTGTTCACAACATTGACATCAGCAAACCACTCACCCACATGACATCATACACACTGTTTATCATCTGACCGATACAGTTAAAAGCACACCTCTGCCTCCCGAGTGGTGCAGTGGTCTTGAGATTCTGGGTTGGAGTCCAGGCTCTGTCGCAGCCGGCCGCCCCATGGGGCAGCACACAATTTGCCCAGCATCGTCCGGGTTAAGGAGGGTTTGGCCGGTAGGGATATCCTTGTCTCGTCGCACACTAGCGACTCCTGAGGGGGGGGGTCGGGCGCAAACCTACAGTCTCTGGTGGCACAGGTAGCACTGCGATGCAGTGCCCTAGACCACTGCGCCACCCGGGAGGCCTGTGGATGGATTATCTTGGCGAAGACAAAATGCTCACTAACAAGGTTGTAAATAAATTTGTGCACAACATTTTTGCTAAATAAGATTTTTGTGGGTATTGAACATTTCTAGGATCTTTGGTTTCAGCTCATGAAACATGAGACCGACACATGTTGCGTTTATATTTTTGTTCATTCAATTATTACTATCCGAGAGCACACAGATTCTTGTTATTTTCAGTTTTTGGAATTATAGGAAATAAAATCAAATGTAAAATAGCATATAGCGATTTTTGGTGGGTGAGTTGTAAATGGAGAAACAACTGGAGTGTAATCATTAGTAGTTTAGGCACACTGAAGCCTATACACAGCTATATGTGGGCAAGCACACTAATGTCAATTGTGAGCAGCACATTTACCTCTGTCTGAACCCTAGAATAAGCAGGATGAGGACAGCATTACAAAGGTGAAAAAAAGGTAGCAAAAACAGTACAACACCTGTAGCCCATTCCTGCAGTCAAATGATTAAATCGCCCTCTAGTGGCCTCATGGGTGGAACGTTATTCATATTTTTCATAATTAATAAACGTATATATTTATTTTTTAATGCCAAAAATCCAGTGTTTCTTTGTCAAACAGTTTAGTTATATTTCATTCTTCTGTGATGTATATAAAGTGTAATATTGGCATGCAAACTCAAAATTGTCTCTTTCAACTCTATATCTCACATAGTATCTTCGTTTTTAAGCCCATATCCAGGCTGTAACACATCTGGCCATGATTGGGTGTCCCTCAGGGCGGCGAACAATTGGCCCAGCGCTGTTGCGGGTTTGACCGGAGTAGGCCGTCATTGTAAATAAGAATTTGTTCTTAATTAACTGACTTGCCTAGACAAATAAAGGTTGCATTAAAACATATATATAATAATAATAATTAGAATCGTGTGTGAGGTGTATACTTTTGTTTCAAAGTAGATTTGTTTAAGACTACCAAGAAACACTCTGATTTAGCCCACTGCAGTAAAAGGGCTTGCTCTCAAAGTGCTTGAACGTCATCAGGTCTGCATTTATAAAGGTCAAGGACAAAAATGGAGGACATTAACAATCTGTGGCTTCGATTTAACTAAAAGTTGACACAAACATTAAACTAAGCAATACTTTTAAATTTTACTAGGCAACTCAGTTAAGAACAAATTCTTATTTTCAATGACGACCTAGCAACAGTGGGTTAACTGCCTGTTCAGGGGCAGAACGACAGATTTGTACCTTGTCAGCTCGGGGATTCAAACTTGCAACCTTTTGGTTACTAGTCCAACGCTCTAACCACTAGGCTACCCTGCCGTCACCAACAAACTACTACACATATGAAAGACTGTACCACACAGGCCAGTACAATAGCCTACACATGGAGAGGAACCTAAAGGCACATACAGTATCAACCAATACTACTCACCTGACAGACGGGGCAGGTGTGGACCAGTGCTGCCTTGGCTACAGTCTTCTGGTTCCCAGCTGCTCCCTCTGTAGCAGCAACCACCTTGTCATCATTCAACAAGTTCAACTTCTACTTGAGAGCATGAGTTATATATTTTTAATTTAACTAGGCAAGTCAGTTAAGAACAAATTCTTATTTACAATGACGGCCAAACCCCGGCCAAACCCAGAGACGCTAGGCTAACTTTGTGCCGCCCTATGGGATTCCCAATCACAGCCAGTTGTGATACAGCCTGGAATCAAACCAGGGACTGTAGTGACACCTCTAGCACTGCCTTAGACCACTGCGCCACTAGGGAACCCAAATATATATATATATATATATATATATAATAAACTTAATGAATCAAGGTGATAGGCTATGAGCTGGGCTAGAACAAAACCTTGCACACACTCCTGTCCAGATCTGGAGCTGTCCACCCTTTGATGATATTGATATAGGTATATAAAGATTCTCCGAGAGTGATTTACACGTGATTTACACGGTTATCAAAATGCCACATCAGGGTGGCCTACACGAAACACAGCCCTTCTTACGTAACGTCCCTCGTCCTCCTCGTCTGAGGAGGAGAAGCGAGAAGGATCGGAGGACCAAAACGCAGCGTGGTAAGCGTCCATAATGTTTATTTTAAAACACAAACTGAACACAACGAAATACAAAACAATAAATGTGAAATAAACGAAACAGTCCAGTGTGGCGACAAACACCCACAACCCAAAACTGAAACCCAGGCTACCTAAGTATGATTCTCAATCAGAGACAACTAACGACACCTGCCTCTGATTGAGAACCATACTAGGCCGAACAGAAACCAAACATAGAAAAACAAACATAGACTGCCCACCCCAACTCACGCCCTGACCATACTAAAACAAAGATAAAATAACAGAACTATGGTCAGAAGTGTTTCTATGGGAAAGTGTTTCTATTCCTTGTGGGGGAAAAATGAATGGTGAAAAAACTATTGGAACCATTTCCGTGTTTAACTGCAAGGTTTTATGGGTATTATGACTCGCACTGGGGTACTCTAATAACAAATCATGCCAATTTGGCCAGCTAGGTAACAAGCTAACTTTCCTTTGATTAAACTACCTAGCTATAAATATCTGTAAATATTGTTGGATTTGCTTGCCAGCTAGTGGTGATGACAGAGAGTGAGAGTTTGTGAAAGAGGAAGGTACAGCCTCGGAGCTGTACCCCTGGGGAATTCCCCTGAGAACACTCCTCCATTGGGCTACAACTGTCCTTCCCATCCTCATACATGCTCTGTGATGTCGCCCCTAAGGATAGAGCCCTCACCACTACACCGAGGCAGTCAGACAATTGTAGGAGGGTTTAAGTGCTCTCTAGCCCTGTGTCTTTAGAACGGATTACTGGGCCTGTTAAACAGGCATAGTGTTTCTAACGGATTACTGGGCCTGCTAAACAGGAATAGTGACACCTGTTACACCTACTACGCTTCATGGGAGTGGTGGACGTGATGAGGCCTGCAAACCTTGACATGCATCTCTGGGCCTGTAGTAAACAACCCACATGAGATCCTAGGGTCCTCTGTTGAAAATTAGTTAAATTAAATGAGTGGCTTAAATGAGTGACTTTCATATTTTAAGTAGAAATTGTGCACCAATACTGCATATTAAAAGCCTGTTTATGTTAAATGAAGTGCTCTTTTAATTAACATAGATCACATAGAGAATTATACATCTCTGGATAGCCTTTATTGATATGTTTTTTGTTGTTAAGTGACAAAATGCAGCCCTTTTACATGTCCCCTCCCTCAACGTAATCCCCAAACTTCAAACAGGCCGAAACACTGTCACCCTGTTACCCATAGATACACAGCCTAGAAAAAGGGGGGGGGGACAAAACAGGCCGAAACACTGTCACCCTGTTACCCATAGATACACAGCCTAGAAAAAGGGGGGACAAAACAGGCCGAAACACTGTCACCCTGTTACCCATAGATACACAGCCTAGAAAAAGGGGGGACAAAACAGGCCGAAACACTGTCACCCTGTTACCCATAGATACACAGCCTAGAAAAAGGGGGGACAAAACAGGCCGAAACACTGTCACCCTGTTACCCATAGATACACAGCCTAGAAAAAGGGGGGACAAAACAGGCCGAAACACTGTCACCCTGTTACCCATAGATACACAGCCTAGAAAAAGGGGGGACGACAAAACAGGCCGAAACACTGTCACCCTGTTACCCATAGATACACAGCCTAGAAATAGGGGGGAGACAGGCCGAAACACTGTCACCCTGTTACCCATAGATACACAGCCTAGAAATAGGGGGGAGACAGGCCGAAACACTGTCACCCTGTTACCCATAGATACACAGCCTAGAAAAAGGGGGGACAAAACAGGCCGAAACACTGTCACCCTGTTACCCATAGATACACAGCCTAGAAAAGGGGGGACAAACAGGCCGAAACACTGTCACCCTGTTACCCATAGATACACAGCCTAGAAATAGGGGGGACAAAACAGGCCGAGACTGTCACCCTGTTACCCAAAACAGCCTGTCACCTGTCTGTTACCCATAGATACACAGCCTAGAAATAGGGGGGAGACAGGCCGAAACACTGTCACCCTGTTACCCATAGATACACAGCCTAGAAAAGGGGGGGACAAAACAGGCCGAAACACTGTCACCCTGTTACCCATAGATACACAGCCTAGAAATAGGGGGGGGACAGACAGGCCGAAACACTGTCACCCTGTTACCCATAGATACACAGCCTAGAAAAAGGGGGGACAAAACAGGCCGAAACACTGTCACCCTGTTACCCATAGATACACAGCCTAGAAAAAGGGGGGACAAAACAGGCCGAAACACTGTCACCCTGTTACCCATAGATACACAGCCTAGAAAAAGGGGGGACAAAACAGGCCGAAACACTGTCACCCTGTTACCCATAGATACACAGCCTAGAAAAGGGGGGAGACAGGCCGAAACACTGTCACCCTGTTACCCATAGATACACAGCCTAGAAAAGGGGGGACAAAACAGGCCGAAACACTGTCACCCTGTTACCCATAGATACACAGCCTAGAAAAGGGGGGACAAAACAGGCCGAAACACTGTCACCCTGTTACCCATAGATACACAGCCTAGAAAAAGGGGGGACAAAACAGGCCGAAACACTGTCACCCTGTTACCCATAGATACACAGCCTAGAAATAGGGGGGGGGACAAAACAGGCCGAAACACTGTCACCCTGTTACCCATAGATACACAGCCTAGAAAAGGGGGGACAAAACAGGCCGAAACACTGTCACCCTGTTACCCATAGATACACAGCCTAGAAATAGGGGGGAGACAGGCCGAAACACTGTCACCCTGTTACCCATAGATACACAGCCTAGAAAAAGGGGGGGGACAAAATCAGGCCGAAACACTGTCACCCTGTTACCCATAGATACACAGCCTAGAAATAGGGGGGACAAAACAGGCCGAAACACTGTCACCCTGTTACCCATAGATACACAGCCTAGAAAAGGGGGGGGACAAAACAGGCCGAAACACTGTCACCCTGTTACCCATAGATACACAGCCTAGAAAAAGGGGGGACAAAACAGGCCGAAACACTGTCACCCTGTTACCCATAGATACACAGCCTAGAAAAAGGGGGGACAAAATCAGGCCGAAACACTGTCACCCTGTTACCCATAGATACACAGCCTAGAAAAAGGGGGGACAAAACAGGCCGAAACACTGTCACCCTGTTACCCATAGATACACAGCCTAGAAATAGGGGGGAGACAGGCCGAAACACTGTCACCCTGTTACCCATAGATACACAGCCTAGAAATAGGGGGGGGGGGGCAGTAACTTCTATATCGCCCCAGGCCGAAACAGTAACACAGTTTATGTATCCTTACATTCATTTGATTGTTTTTATTTAAGTACCATCAAATCAAATCAAATGGTATTGGTCATATACACATGGTTAGCAGATGTTATTGTGTGTGTGTAGTGAAATGCTTGTGCTTCTAGATCCGACAGTGCAGTAATATCTAACAAGTAATATCTAAACAAATTCCACAACGAAATCTAATATCTAAACAAATTCCACAACAAAACCTAATATCTAAACAAATTCCAAAACAAAACCTAATATCTAAACAAATTCCACAACAAAACCTAATATCTAAACAAATTCCACAACAAACCTAATATCTAAACAAATTCCACCACGAAACCTAATATCTAAACAAAGTCCACAACAAAACCTAATACTTGGTGGCGGCTGTCGCTGTATCATTTTTTATTCTATCTGACCTCTCGCAATCTATACTGTAAGTCCTCATATTATAATCACAGCATCCGGTATGATGAGAGTGGCCCCGAAGCAGATGACTAAATGATGAATGTCTACTGTAGCAGAGGGAAGAGGATATTTTCAAATGGGAGTGAGGTTATAACATACCACATGTCCATCCACACCCTCTATAAAATAGATACATGTAGTTTGTCCGTCTGTCCACTAAAGGATATATTTGGTATAAGGGATGCCTTTATTGTTGGTATATCAGATCATGGCTGAATAGTTATGGGTATACAGTAACGATGGAATATTAGTGGTTTGATGGTACAGTAGAGTATGATGAGATTAGATTCATTAAGTGTCATTTTGTTTCCCACATTTATCTATGATATTCATTACCAACTTAAATTACAACTTTCATTTCAGAAAATTAAAAGTAAAAAAAAAAAAAATGTGACTCCTTTGGACCTTCAAAAAAACATGTTGCCTTGTGGGAAAGGATATCATCTCTTTTTGCCTGCCAACACACCATCACACAGACTCTCAAATGCTCAACCATAGAACCCATGCTCAACCAACACACTATAAACACACACCTTCTAACCAGAAACTCTCTCTCTCTCTCTCTCTCTCTCTCTCTCTCTCTCTCTCTCTCTCTCTCTCTCTTTTTTTCTCTCCCTCTCTCTCTCTCTCTCTCTCTCTCTCTCTCTCTCTCTCTCTCTCTCTCTCTCTCTCTCTCAACCCTGTGGTGGCCTCTCGTTGTAAACACTGTGATATTCTGACCAACTGCAGAATCCTATTCTTTGCAGCCAATGACATCAGTGACAGTGTAAAGCTCTCTGGCATTGTCCAGTCCATTGTAGCGCTTTAGTAATGTAATCGCCAGTTAAATGACCACAGGCTACAAGGATGAAAACTCAAGTCAGCAACTGGTCAGCAAATCACAAATGAAAGCTTTAAATAGTGGAATTGCTCCGTAAGCAATGCATGCTGGGGGCATTGTGGACCTGCTGCTCGGGCAGAGGTGAGGCAGCTAGGAGAGTAATAGTGGTTTGAATGTGTTTAGAACAGTCTCTTTATGGCATCTGTAAATATTACATTTGTTCTAAACTAGAGAGAGAGAGAGAGCGAGAGAGAGCGAGAGAGAGCGAGAGACAGAGAGAGAGACAGAGAGAGAGAGAGAGAGAGAGAGAGAGAGAGAGAGAGAGAGAGAGAGAGAGAGAGAGAGAGAGAGAGAGAGAGAGAGAGAGAGAGAGAGAGAGAACAATTCTACAATTAAACATGAAAAATAATCTTGATGCAAAACAGAATACATTTTTAAACGACTGGGGGAAACAAGTGGCTTTAATTTAAAATCATCTGACTGATGATTCAGAGTATAGGCTGTGTAATCAAATGCCACAATGTGAAAAATCAGAAATGTGATTGCATGGAGAGATATTGGCATACCTCTATCAAAAATATCAACTGTAAATCCCTGAATGTGACTCATATCTAGACGTAAACTCAAGCTCAGCTTGATCTTATCAATAATGCTTTCAGTATGGAGCACCCATAATACCATGTTATACCTTTGGGATATGGCCCTGACTGTTTCCTGACTGCTTCCTGACTGTTTCTTGACTGTTTCCTGACTGCTTCCGAACTGTTTCCTGACTGTTTCCTGACTGCTTCCTGACTGCTTCCTGACTGTTTCTTGACTGTTCAAATCAAATCAAATCAAATCAAATTTTATTTGTCACATACACATGGTTAGCAGATGTTAATGCGAGTGTAGCGAAATGCTTGTGCTTCTAGTTCCGACAATGCAGTGATAACCAACAAGTAATCTAACTAACAATTCCAAAACTACTGTCTTATACACAGTGTAAGGGGATAAGGAACATGTACATAAGGATATATGAATGAGTGATGGTACAGAGCAGCATACAGTAGATGGTATCGAGTACAGTATATACATATGAGATGAGTGTGTAGACAAAGTAAACAAAGTGGTATAGTTAAAGTGGCTAGTGATACATGTGTTACATAAGGATGCAGTCGATGATGTAGAGTACAGTATATACATATGCATATGAGATGAATAATGTAGGGTAAGTAACATTATATAAGGTAGCATTGTTTAAAGTGGCTAGTGATATATTTACATCATTTCCCATCAATTCCCATTATTAAAATGGCTGGAGTTGGGTCAGTGTCAATGACAGTGTGTTGGCAGCAGCCACTCAGTGTTAGTGGTGGCTGTTTAACAGTCTGATGGCCTTGAGATAGAAGCTGTTTTTCAGTCTCTCGGTCCCAGCTTTGATGCACCTGTACTGATCTCGCCTTCTGGATGATAGCGGGGTGAACAGGCAGTGGTTCGGGTGGTTGATGTCCTTGATGATCTTTATGGCCTTCCTGTAACAACGGGTGGTGTAGGTGTCCTGGAGGGCAGGTAGTTTGCCCCCGGTGATGCGTTGTGCAGTCCTCACTACCCTCTGGAGAGCCTTACGGTTGAGGGCGGAGCAGTTGCCGTACCAGGCGGTGATACAGCCCGCCAGGATGCTCTCGATTGTGCATCTGTAGAAGTTTGTGAGTGCTTTTGGTGACAAGCCAAATTTCTTCAGCCTCCTGAGGTTGAATAGGCGCTGCTGCGCTTCTTCACGACGCTGTCAGTGTGAGTGGACCAATTCAGTTTGTCTGTGATGTGTATGCCGAGGAACTTAAAACTAGCTACCCTCTCCACTACTGTTCCATCGATGTGGATAGGGGAGTGTTCCCTCTGCTGTTTCCTGAAGTCCACAATCATCTCCTTAGTTTTGTTGACGTTGAGTGTGAGGTTATTTTCCTGACACCACACTCCGAGGGCCCTCACCTCCTCCCTGTAGGCCGTCTCGTCGTTGTTGGTAATCAAGCCTACCACTGTTTTGTCGTCCGCAAACTTGATGATTGAGTTGGAGGCGTGCGTGGCCACGCAGTCGTGGGTGAACAGGGAGTACAGGAGAGGGCTCAGAACGCACCCTTGTGGGGCCCCCGTGTTGAGGATCAGCGGGGAGGAGATGTTGTTGCCTACCCTCACCACCTGGGGGCGGCCCGTCAGGAAGTCCAGTACCCAGTTGCACAGGGCGGGGTCGAGACCCAGGGTCTCGAGCTTGATGACAAGCTTGGAGGGTACTATGGTGTTGAATGCCAAGCTGTAGTCGATGAACAGCATTCTCACATAGGTATTCCTATGCTTCCGGACTGTTTCCTGACTGTTTCTTGACTGTTTCCTGACTGTTTCCTGATTGTTTCTTGACTGTTTCCTGACTGTTTCCGGACTGTTTCCTGACTGTTTCCTGACTGTTCCTGACTGTTTCCTGACTGCTTCCGGACTGTTTCCTGACTGTTTCTTGACTGTTTCCTGACTGTTTCCTGACTGTTTCCTGACTGTTTCCGGACTGTTTCTTGACTGCTTCCTGACTGCTTCCTGACTGTTTCCTGACTGCTTCCGGACTGTTTCCTGACTGTTTCCTGACTGTTTCCTGACTGCTTCCGGACTGTTTCCTGACTGTTTCCTGACTGCTTCCGGACTGTTTCCTGACTGTTTCCTGACTGCTTCCGGATTGTTTCCTGACTGTTTCCTGACTGTTTCTTGACTGTTTCCTGACTGTTTCCTGACTGTTTCCTGACTGTTTCTTGACTGCTTCCTGACTGCTTCCTGACTGTTTCCTGACTGCTTCCGGACTGTTTCTTGACTGTTTCCTGACTGCTTCCGAACTGTTTCCTGACTGTTTCCTGACTGTTTCCTGACTGCTTCCGGACTGTTTCCTGACTGCTTCCCGACTGCTTCCTGACTGTTTCCTGACTGTTTCCTGACTGTTTCCTGACTGTTTCCTGACTGTTTCCGGACTGCTTCCGGACTGTTTCCTGACTGTGATACCTGATCAGGGAAAAGTGTGGGTCCTATGTAGTTATAAGTAATAACTAGTATAAGTATAACTAGTTATAAGTATAACTAGTCCCTGGAGTGGATACTATGGAGTTATAACTAGTCCCTGGAGTGGATACTATGTAGTTATAACTAGTCCCTGGAGTGGATACTATGTAGTTATAACTAGTCCCTGGAGTGGATACTATGTAGTTATAACTAGTTCCTGGAGTGGATACTATGTAGTTATAACTAGTCCCTGGAGTGGATACTATGTAGTTATAACTAGTCCCTGGAGTGGATACTATGTAGTTATAACTAGTCCCTGGAGTGGAAACTATGGAGTTATAACTAGTCCCTGGAGTGGATACTATGTAGTTATAAGTTATAACTAGTCCCTGGAGTGGATACTATGTAGTTATAACTAGTCCCTGGAGTGGATACTATGTAGTTATAACTAGTCCCTGGAGTGGATACTATGGAGTTATAACTAGTCCCTGGATGGATACTATGTCCCTGGAGTGGATACTATGTAGTTATAACTAGTCCCTGGATGGATACTATGTAGTTATAACTAGTCCCTGGAGTGGATACTATGTAGTTATAAGTTATAACTAGTCCCTGGAGTGGGATACTATGATACTATGTAGTTATAACTAGTCCCTGGAGTGGATACTATGGAGTTATAACTAGTCCCTGGAGTGGATACTATGTAGTTATAACTAGTCCCTGGAGTGGATACTATGTAGTTATAACTAGTCCCTGGATTGGATACTATGTAGTTATAACTAGTCCCTGGAGTGGATACTATGTAGTTATAACTAGTCCCTGGAGTGGATACTATGTAGTTATAAGTTATAACTAGTCCCTGGAGTGGATACTATGTAGTTATAACTAGTCCCTGGAGTGGATACTATGGAGTTATAACTAGTCCCTGGAGTGGATACTATGTAGTTATAACTAGTCCCTGGAGTGGATACTATGTAGTTATAACTAGTCCCTGGAGTGGATACTATGTAGTTATAACTAGTCCCTGGAGTG
This sequence comes from Oncorhynchus gorbuscha, assembly GCF_021184085.1. NCBI lineage: Eukaryota > Metazoa > Chordata > Actinopteri > Salmoniformes > Salmonidae > Oncorhynchus > Oncorhynchus gorbuscha. The sequence continues at coordinate 106,058,351 of NC_060174.1, read as the reverse complement.
GATACTATGTAGTTATAAGTTATAACTAGTCCCTGGAGTGGATACTATGTAGTTATAACTAGTCCCTGGAGTGAATACTATGGAGTTATAACTAGTCCCTGGAGTGAATACTATGTAGTTATAACTAGTCCCTGGAGTGGATACTATGTAGTTATAAGTTATAACTAGTCCCTGGAGTGGATACTATGTAGTTATAACTAGTCCCTGGAGTGGATACTATGTAGTTATAACTAGTCCCTGGAGTGGATACTATGTAGTTATAACTAGTCCCTGGAGTGGATACTATGTAGTTATAACTAGTCCCTGGAGTGGATACTATGGAGTTATAACTAGTCCCTGGAGTGGATACTATGTAGTTATGGATACTATGTTTATAACTAGTCCCTGGAGTGGATACTATGTAGTTATAACTAGTCCCTGGAGTGGAAACTATGGAGTTATAACTAGTCCCTGGAGTGGATACTATGTAGTTATAACTAGTCCCTGGAGTGGATACTATGTAGTTATAACTAGTCCCTGGAGTGGATACTATGTAGTTATAAGTAGTCCCTGGAGTGGATACTATGTAGTTATAAGTTATAACTAGTCCCTGGAGTGGATACTATGTAGTCCCTGGAGTGGATACTATGTTATAACTAGTCCCTGGAGTGGATACTATGTAGTTATAACTAGTCCCTGGAGTGGATACTATGGAGTTATAACTAGTCCCTGGAGTGGATACTATGTAGTTATAACTAGTCCCTGGAGTGGATACTATGTAGTTATAAGTTATAACTAGTCCCTGGAGTGGATACTATATAGTTATAACTAGTCCCTGGAGTGGATACTATGTAGTTATAACTAGTCCCTGGAGTGGATACTATGTAGTTATAAGTTATAACTAGTCCCTGGAGTGGATACTATGTAGTTATAACTAGTCCCTGGAGTGGATACTATGTAGTTATAACTAGTCCCTGAAGTGGATACTATATAGTTATAACTAATCTCTGGAGTGGATACTATGTAGTTATAACTAGTCCCTGGAGTAGATACTATGTAGTTATAACTAGTCCCTGGAGTGGATACTATGTAGTTATAACTAGTCCCTGGAGTGGATACTATGTAGTTATAAGTTATAACTAGTCCCTGGAGTGGATACTATGTAGTTATAACTAGTCCCTGGAGTGGATACTATGGAGTTATAACTAGTCCCTGGATACTATGTAGTGGATACTATGTAGTTATAACTAGTCCCTGGAGTGGATACTATGTAGTCATAACTAGTCCCTGGATTGGATACTATGTAGTTATAACTAGTCCCTGGAGTGGATACTATGTAGTTATAACTAGTCCCTGGAGTGGATACTATGTAGTTATAAGTTATAACTAGTCCCTGGAGTGGATACTATGTAGTTATAAGTTATAACTAGTCCCTGGAGTGGATACTATGTAGTTATAACTAGTCCCTGGAGTGGAAACTATGGAGTTATAACTAGTCCCTGGAGTGGATACTATGTAGTTATAACTAGTCCCTGGAGTGGATACTATGTAGTTATAACTAGTCCCTGGAGTGGATACTATGTAGTTATAAGTAGTCCCTGGAGTGGATACTATGTAGTTATAAGTTATAACTAGTCCCTGGAGTGGATACTATGTAGTTATAACTAGTCCCTGGAGTGGATACTATGTAGTTATAACTAGTCCCTGGAGTGGATACTATGTAGTTATAACTAGTCCCTGGAGTGGATACTATGTAGTTATAACTAGTCCCTGAAGTGGATACTATATAGTTATAACTAATCTCTGGAGTGGATACTATGTAGTTATAACTAGTCCCTGGAGTAGATACTATGTAGTTATAACTAGTCCCTGGAGTGGATACTATGTAGTTATAACTAGTCCCTGGAGTGGATACTATGTAGTTATAAGTTATAACTAGTCCCTGGAGTGGATACTATGTAGTTATAACTAGTCCCTGGAGTGGATACTATGGAGTTATAACTAGTCCCTGGAGTGGATACTATGTAGTTATAACTAGTCCCTGGAGTGGATACTATGTAGTCATAACTAGTCCCTGGATTGGATACTATGTAGTTATAACTAGTCCCTGGAGTGGATACTATGTAGTTATAACTAGTCCCTGGAGTGGATACTGGAGTGGATACTATGTAGTTATAAGTTATAACTAGTCCCTGGAGTGGATACTATGTAGTTATAACTAGTCCCTGGAGTGGATACTATGTAGTTATAACTAGTCCCTGGAGTGGATACTATGTAGTTATAACTAGTCCCTGGAGTGGATACTATGTAGTTATAACTAGTCCCTGGAGTGGATACTATGTAGTTATAACTAGTCCCTGGAGTGGATACTATGTAGTTATAACTAGTCCCTGGAGTGGATACTATGTAGTTATAACTAGTCCCTGGAGTGGATACTATGGAGTTATAACTAGTCCCTGGATTGGATACTATGTAGTTATAACTAGTCCCTGGAGTAGATACTATGTAGTTATAACTAGTCCCTGGAGTGGATACTATGTAGTTATAAGTTATAACTAGTCCCTGGAGTGGATACTATGTAGTTATAACTAGTCCCTGGAGTGGATACTATGGAGTTATAACTAGTCCCTGGAGTGGATACTATGTAGTTATAACTAGTCCCTGGAGTGGATACTATGTAGTTATAACTAGTCCCTGGAGTGGATACTATGGAGTTATAACTAGTCCCTGGAGTGGATACTATGTAGTTATAACTAGTCCCTGGAGTGGATACTATGTAGTCATAACTAGTCCCTGGATTGGATACTATGTAGTTATAACTAGTCCCTGGAGTGGATACTATGTAGTTATAACTAGTCCCTGGATTGGATACTATGTAGTTATAACTAGTCCCTGGAGTAGATACTATGTAGTTATAACTAGTCCCTGGAGTAGATACTATGTAGTTATAACTAGTCCCTGGAGTAGATACTATGGAGTTATAACTAGTCCCTGGAGTGGATACTATGGAGTTATAACTAGTCCCTGGAGTGGATACTATGTAGTCATAACTAGTCCCTGGAGTGGATACTATGTAGTTATAACTAGTCCCTGGATTGGATACTATGTAGTTATAACTAGTCCCTGGAGTAGATACTATGTAGTTATAACTAGTCCCTGGAGTGGATACTATGTAGTTATAAGTTATAACTAGTCCCTGGAGTGGATACTATGTAGTTATAACTAGTCCCTGGAGTGGATACTATGGAGTTATAACTAGTCCCTGGAGTGGATACTATGTAGTTATAACTAGTCCCTGGAGTGGATACTATGGAGTTATAACTAGTCCCTGGAGTGGATACTATGTAGTTATAACTAGTCCCTGGAGTGGATACTATGGAGTTATAACTAGTCCCTGGAGTGGATACTATGTAGTTATAACTAGTTCCTGGAGTGGATACTATGTAGTTATAACTAGTCCCTGGAGTAGATACTATGTAGTTATAACTAGTCCCTGGAGTGGATACTATGTAGTTATAAGTTATAACTAGTCCCTGGAGTGGATACTATGTAGTTATAACTAGTCCCTGGAGTGGATACTATGGAGTTATAACTAGTCCCTGGAGTGGATACTATGGAGTTATAACTAGTCCCTGGAGTGGATACTATGTAGTTATAACTAGTCCCTGGAGTGGATACTATGGAGTTATAACTAGTCCCTGGAGTGGATACTATGTAGTTATAACTAGTCCCTGGAGTGGATACTATGGAGTTATAACTAGTCCCTGGAGTGGATACTATGTAGTTATAACTAGTCCCTGGAGTGGATACTATGTAGTTATAAGTTATAACTAGTCCCTGGAGTGGATACTATGTAGTTATAACTAGTCCCTGGAGTGGATACTATGGAGTTATAACTAGTCCCTGGAGTGGATACTATGTAGTTATAACTAGTCCCTGGAGTGGATACTATGTAGTTATAACTAGTCCCTGGAGTGGATACTATGTAGTTATAACTAGTCCCAGGAGTGGATACTATGTAGTTAAAACTAGTCCCTGGAGTGGATACTATGTAGTTATAAGTTATAACTAGTCCCTGGAGTGGATACTATGTAGTTATAACTAGTCCCTGGAGTGGATACTATGTAGTTATAACTAGTCCCTGGAGTGGATACTATGTAGCCCACACATGGAGGCCACTGTGTTCTTGGGGACCTTCAATGCTGCAGACATTTTTTGGTACTTTTCCCTGGATCTGTGCCTCAACACAATCATGTCTCGGAGCTCTGTGGACAATTCCTTTGACCTCATGGCTTGGTTTTTGCTCTGACATGCACTATCAACTGTGGAACATTATATAGGTGTGTGCAGGTGTGTGCCTTTTCAAAGCATATCCAATCAATTGAATTTACCGCAGTTGGACTCCAATCAAGTTGTAGAAACATCTCAAGGATGATCAATGGAATGATCAATGAGCTCAATTTCGAGTCTCATAGCAAAGGGTCTGAATACTTATGTAAATAAGGTATTTCTGTTTTGAAATGTTTTAATACATTTTCAAACTTTTCAAAAAAACTGTTTTCACTTTGTCATTATGGGGTATTGTGTTATGAGGAAATAAATATATGTTATCCACTTTAGAATAAGGGTTACTCTCCGAATGCACTGTATAAGTCTCTGGAGTGCCAGTGAAAAGGGGTCAGGAGTAGGCCAGTGAAAGGGGGTCAGGAGTAGGCCAGAGAGAACAGATGGAGATAGACAGTCCTACTGTTACTCAGTTTTCCCACCACAGGCATGCTATACTGACTGACCGGGAACGTTCTGGAACAAATACAATGGGTGTGTGAAAATGCTACTTGTTGAGCAGATGGAGAGGGGGGGAGTCAGTGTACTCTTCAAAACTGCTGATTGTTACGTATCTGATACTTATAAACATATAGTATTGATAATTTTACTTCTGTATGAAGGTATTTTTTAAGAAGAACACATGAGAGTATTTTACAATTGGTTATTTGAAAAAAAGTTATTCTTTCATAAAAAGTTCCGGAATGTATGACATTTCGAAGGAAACGAAGATGTTAGATAGATTAGAAGAGATGTAAACACGGGTGCTCTATAGAACCAGAGTATTTAAAAGGACGGTAATTGTGCCGATGCATTGAACAATATCAGCTGGACTATTTATGTGAAAACATTTTGAAAAGAGAACTCTCATGGATAAATCAATCGAAGCCCCACCTAGTGGTAGTAGTCACTGATTTCAATTATTTTCTTTTTATACAAAATAATTTAAATGTTTCGCTGTTCTGAACGTTCAAAAGCCTTACTGTTTTTGGGGGGAAAAATGATAATACAATGTTTCACAAGTATACGCTAAAGAATCGTGTAACTATCACAAACCCTATTGTTGGGTGTGTCAATATTGCCCTCAGTCAGACATTTTTTATTTTATTTTTATTCAACCTTTCTATTAGCAGGGAAGACATATTGAGACCTAGGTCTCTTTTACAAATGTGCCCTGTATATACAAAATAAACATACACATTATACCCAACCTGTTTACAGTGCATTCGGAAAGTATTCAAACCTCTTGTCTTTTTCCACCTTTTGTAATGTTGCAGCCTTATTCTAAAATGGATTTGTTTTAAACATTCCTCTCATTAATCTACATAATAATGAGACTTGATATTGAGCTCAGGTGCATCCTGTGTCCATTGATCATCCTTGAGCTATCTGAGCAGCTAACCGATCGCTGCAGCTGTACATAGTCCATCGGTAAATGGCCCACCCAATTTACCTACCTCATCCCCATACTGTTTTGATTTATTTACTTTTATGCTCTTTTGCACACCAGTATCTCTACCTGCACATGACCATCTGATCATGTATCACTCCAGTGTTAATCTGCTAAATTGTAATTATTCGCTTACCTCCTCATGCCTTTTTACTCCATGTGTAACTCTGTGTTGTTGTCTGTTCACACTGCTATGCTTTATCTTGGCCAGGTCTCAGTTGTAAATGAGAACTTGTTCTCAACTAGCCTACCTGGTTAAATAAAGGTGTTCTCAACTAGCCTACCTGGTTAAATAAAGGTGTTCTCAACTAGCCTACCTGGTTAAATAAAGGTGTTCTCAATTAGCCTACCTGGTTAAATAAAGGTGTTCTCAATTAGCCTACCTGGTTAAATAAAGGTGTTCTCAACTAGCCTACCTGGTTAAATAAAGGTGTTCTCAACTAGCCTACCTGGTTAAATAAAGGTGTTCTCAACTAGCCTACCTGGTTAAATAAAAGTGTTCAACAAAACATTTCTGCAGCATTGAAGGTCCCTAAGAACACAGTGGCCTCCATCATTCTTAAATGGAATAAGTTTGGAACCACCAAGACTTCCTAGAGCTGGCCTTCCCACCAAACTGACCAATTGGGGGAGAATGGCCTTGGTCAAGGAGGTGACGAAGAACCCGATGGTCACTCTGACAGAGCTCCAGAGTTCTTCTGTGGAGATGGGAGAACATTCCAGAAGGACAAGCTTCTCTGCAGCACTCCACCAATCAGGTCTTTATGGTAGAGTGGCCAGACGGAAGCCACTCCTCAGTATAAGTCACATGACAGCCCGCTTGGAGTTTGCCAGAAGGCACCTAAAAGACTCTCAGAACATGAGAAACAAGATTCTCTGGTCTGATGAAACCTAGATTGAACTCTTTGACCTGAATGCCAAGTGTAACGTCTTTAGGAAACCTGGCACCATCCCTTTAAAAATATATTTTTTTAACATTTATTTTACTAGGCAAGTCAGTTAAGAACAAATTCTTACTTTCAATGACGGTCTAGGAACAGTGCTTAATTGCCTGTTCAGGGGCAGAACGACAGATTTGTACCTTGTCGGCTCGGGGATTCGAACTTGGAACCTTTCGGTTACTAGTCCAACGCTCTAACCACTAGGCTACGCTGCCGCCCCCTATGGTGAAGCGTGGTGGTGGCAGCATCATGCAATGGGGATGTTTTTCAGCAGCAGGGAGTGGGAGACTAGTCAGGATAGAGGACAATATGAATGGAGCAAAGTACAGAGAGAACCTTGATGAAAACCTGCTTCAGAGCGTTCAGGATCTCAGACTGGGGTGAAGGTTCACCTTCCAACTGGACAATGACCCTAAGCACACACTGCTTTTAACCAGGGCAAGGTGACCGGAAACATGACCGAATACAAACAGCTATTCCCTCCGCAAGGCAATCAAACAAGCTAAGCGCCAGTATAGAGTCAAAGTAGAGTTGCAATTCAACGGCTCAGACACAAGAGGAATGTGGCAGGGCTACAGTCAATCACGGATTACAAAAAGAAAACCAGCCCCGTCGCGGACCAGGATGTCTTGCACCCAGACAGACTAAATAACTTTTTTGCCCGCTTTGAGGACAATACAGTGCTACTGACACGGCCCGCAACCAAAACCTGCGGACTCCCCTTCACTGCAGCCGATGTGAGTAAAACATTTAAACGTGTTAACCCTCGCAAGGCTGCAGGCCCAAACGGCATCCCCAGCCGCAACCTCAGAGCATGCGCAGACCAGCTGGCTGGTGTGTTTACGGACATATTCAATCAAAACTTATCCCAGTCTGCTGTTCCCACATGCTTCAAGAGGGCCACCATTGTTCCTGTTCCCAAGAAAGCTAAGGTAACTGAGCTAAACGACTACCGCCCCGTAGCACTCACCTCCGTCATCATGAAGTGCTTTGAGAGACTAGTCAAGGACCATATCACCTCAACCCTACCTGACACCCTAGACCCACTCCAATTTGCTTACCGCCCAAATAGGTCCACAGATGACGCAATCGCAACCACACTGCACATTGCCCTAACCCATCTGGACAAGAGGAATACCTAAGTAAGAATGCTGTTCATCGACTACAGCTCAGCATTTCAAATCAAATCAAATATAATCAAATCAAATCAAATTTATTTATATAGCCCTTCGTACATCAGCTGATATCTCAAAGTGCTGTACAGAAACCCAGCCTAAAACCCCAAACAGCAAACAATGCAGGTGTAAAAGCACCATAGTGCCATCCAAACTGGTCATCAAGCTCAAGACCCTGGGTCTCGACCCCGCCCTGTGCAACTGGGTACTCGGGCCGCCCCCAGGTGGTGAGGGTAGGCAACAACATCTCCACCCCGCTGATCCTCAACACTGGGGCCCCACAAGGGTGCGTTCTGAGCCCTCTCCTGTTCACCCACGACTGCGTGGCCTTGCACGCCTCCAACTCAATCATCAAGTTTGCGGACGACACAACAGTGGTAGGCTTGATTACCAACAACGACGAGACGGCCTACAGGGAGGAGGTGAGGGCCCTCGGAGTGTGGTGTCAGGAAAATAACCTCACACTGTATCACCGCCTGGTACGGCAACTGCTCCGCCCACAACCGTAAGGCTCTCCAGAGGGTAGTGAGGTCTGCACAACGCATCACCGGGGGCAAACTACCTGCCCTCCAGGACACCTACACCTCTCTATGTTACAGGAAGGCCATAAAGATCATCAAGGACAACAACCACCCGAGCCACTGCTTATTTCCCCCGCTATCATCCAGAAGGCGAGGTCAGTACAGGTGCATCAAAGCTGGGACCGAGAGACTGAAAAACAGCTTCTATCTCAAGGCCATCAGACTGTTAAACAGCCACCACTAACATTAAGTGGCTGCTGCCAACACACTGACTCAACTCCAGCCACTTTAATAATGGAAATTGATGGAAATTGATGTAAAATATATCACTAACCACTTTAAACAATGTTACTTAATATAATGTTTACATACCCTACATTATTCATCTCATATGTATATGTATATACTGTACTCTATATCATCTACTGCATCTTTATGTAATACATGTATCACTAGCCACTTTAACTATGCCACTTTGTTTACATACATTACATTACTCATCTCATATGTATATACTGTTCTCGATACCATCTACTGCATCTTGCCTATGCCGCTCTGTACCATCACTCATTCATATATCTTTATGTACATATTCTTTATCCCTTTACACTTGTGTGTATAAGGTAGTAGTTTTGGAATTGTTAGGTTAGATTACTCGTTGGTTATTACTGCATTGTCGGAACTAGAAGCATAAGCATTTCGTTCCAGTTCTCTGCTGCCTGTGACTGGAACGAATTGCAAAAATCACTGAAGTTGGAGACTTTCATCTCCCTCACCAACTTCAAACATCTGCTGTCTGAGCAGCTAACCGATCGCTGCAGCTGTACATAGTCTATCGGTAAATAGCCCACCCATTTTTACCTACCTCATCCCCATACTGTTCTTATTTATTTACTTTTCTGCTCTTTTGCACACCAATATCTCTACCTGTACATGACCATCTGATCATTTATCACTCCAGTGTTAATCTGCAAAATTGTAATTATTCGCCTACCTCCTCATGCCTTTTGCACACAATGTATATAGACTCTCGTTTTTTTCTACTGTGTTATTGACTTGTTAATTGTTTACTCCATGTGTAACTCTGTGTTGTCTGTTCACACTGCTATGCTTTATCTTGGCCAGGTCGCAGTTGCAAATGAGAACTTGTTCTCAACTAGCCTACCCGGTTAAATAAAGGTAAAATAAAATAAAAAAATATTTTTCTTTTTCGCTACACTCGCATTAACATCTGCTAACCATGTGTATGTGACAAATACTTTTGATTTGATTTGAAGACAATGCAGGAGTGGCTCTCTGAACACTCTCCGAATGTCTTTAAGTGGCCCAGCCAGAGCCTGGACTTGAAACCCAGCGAACATCTCTGGAGTAACCTGAAACAGCTGTGCAGCGACACTCCCCATCCAACCTGACAGAACTTGAGAGATTCTGCAGAGAAGAATGGGAGAAAGTCCCCATCCAACCTGACAGAGCTTGAGAGGATCTGCAGAGAAGAATGGGAGAAAGTCCCCATCCAACCTGACAGAGCTTGAGAGGATCTGCAGAGAAGAATGGGAGAAATTTCCCAAATACAGGTTTCCGAATGACCTGTATACACTGAGAATACCAAACGTTAGGAACAACTTCCTAATATGATTTGCACCCCCGTATTTTCACTCAGAACAGCCTCAATTTGTCGTGGCATCGACAAGGTGTCGAAAGCGTTCCACATGGATGCTTGGCCCATGTTGACTACAATGCTTCCCACAATTGCGTCACATTGGCTGGATGTCCTTTGGGTGGTGGACTGTTGAGGGTGAAGATTCCGGCAGCGTTGTAGTTCTTGACACAAACCGGTGTGCCTGGCACCATACCCCTGTTCAAACGCATTTACATTTGTTGTCTTGCCTATTCATTCTCTGATTAGCACACATACACAATCCATGTCTCATGGCTTAACAATCCTTCTTAAACCCGTCTCATCTACACTGATTGAAATGGATTTAACGAATGAATGCAATTACGAGATCGTAGTTTTCACCTGAATTCACCTGGTCAGTCTATTTTATTTAAAGAGCAATGTTTTGTATACTCAGTGTTTATACATTAGATGAAGTTGATTTTTTAAAACAGATTGACCAATAGTGTTTATATAAACGGTGAAGAGAACAGGTCCCAGAATACACCCCTGTGGTACCCCTTTACGTACACCAAAAAATTCAGACAATCACGATGGCCTGAGTTCTGTCACCAAGATAATGATGAAACCATCAACAGGCATCAGAGCTCAGACCTATCGAGGACAACTTATTCAATAAAATAGCATGATCAACAGAAACAGGTCTACAAACAAATCAACACAATTCATTTGAGTGTCTAAGGCGTTGACAAGATAATCAACAACTAACGTGGTTGCTGTAATAGTGCTATGACCAGGTCTAAACCCTGTTTGGATAACATTTAAAAAAAATAAAAAATAAAAGCAAAGTTGTACATTTTTACCGAGGATTCTAGAATCTTAGCTAGACGAGGAAGCCTTGAAATGGGGCGCTAATGATTACGATCTCTACCATCCCTGTCCTTATGTAGTGGCAGCACAAGAGCTGATTTCCATACTTTAGTAATATATTCTGATAATGTTATGCAGATGAATGAGGACCCAAAAGCGACTTGGCGAAAACAGAGTCTTTAATCCAGTTTAAGGAAATAGCAATACTCCTAGACAAATCGGAGTGGTAAATAAAGCATAAAAACAATTTCACTCGTAATCACGAGAACTGACTGGAGACTCGATAATAAACTGCAGGTTGCCTCGGGAAGGCACTTGACCGTAGCAGACTCAGACACCTGCTCACCACGCAGCATCTGAGGGAAACACGACACGACAGGGCGATACAAAGACACAGCACGGTGAACAATATACAAGGATCCGACAGGACAGAAACGGAAAACAAGGGGAGAAATAGGGACTCTAATCAGGGGAAAAGATAGGGAACAGGTGTGGGAAGACTAAATGATTGATTAGGGGAATAGGAACAGCTGGGAGCAGGAACGGAATGATAGAGAGAAGAGAGAGAGGAAGGGAGAGAGAAAAAGGGGAACGAACCTAAAAAGACCAGCAGGGGGAAAACGAACAGAAGGAAAAGCAAAATGACAAGACAATATAAGACAAAACATTACAGTACCCCCCCACTCACCGAGCGCCTCCTGGCGCACTCGAGGAGGAATCCTGGTGGCAACGGAGGAAATCATCAATCAGTGAACGGTCCAGCACGTCCCGAGACGGAACCCAACTCCTCTCCTCAGGACCGTAAACCCTCCCAATCCACTAAGTATTGGTGACCCCGTCCCTGAGAACGCATGTCCATGATCCTACGTACCTTGTAAATAGGTGCGCTCTCGACAAGGACGGGAGGGGGGGAGGGAAGACGAACGGGGGTGCGAAGAAAGGGCTTGACACAGGAGACATGGAAGACAGGATGGACGTGACGAAGATGTCGCGGAAGAAGCAGTCGCACAGCGACAGGATTGACGACCTGGGAGACACGGAACGGACCAATGAACCGCGGAGTCAACTTACGAGAAGCTGTCGTAAGAGGAAGGTTGCGAGTGGAAAGCCACACTCTCTGGCCGCAACAATACCTTGGACTCTTAATCCTACGTTTATTGGCGGCTCTCACAGTCTGTGCCCTGTAACGGCAAAGTGCAGACCTCACCCTCCTCCAGGTGCGCTCACAACGTTGGACAAACGCTTGAGCGGAGGGAACGCTGGACTCGGCAAGCTGGGATGAGAACAGAGGAGGCTGGTAACCCAGACTACTCTGAAACGGAGATAACCCGGTAGCAGACGAAGGAAGCGAGTTGTGAGCGTATTCTGCCCAGGGGAGCTGTTCTGCCCAAGACGCAGGATTTCTGAAAGAAAGGCTGCGTAGTATGCGACCAATCGTCTGATTGGCCCTCTCTGCTTGACCGTTAGACTGGGGATGAAACCCGGAAGAGAGACTGACGGACGCACCAATCAAACGACAGAACTCCCTCCAAAACTGTGACGTGAATTGCGGACCTCTGTCTGAAACGGCGTCTAACGGGAGGCCATGAATTCTGAAAACATTCTCGATGATGATTTGTGCCGTCTCCTTAGCGGAAGGAAGTTTAGCGAGAGGAATTAAATGTGCCGCCTTAGAGAACCTATCGACAACCGTAAGAATCACAGTCTTCCCCGCAGACAAAGGCAGACCGGTAATGAAGTCTAGGGCGATGTGAGACCATGGTCGAGAAGGAATGGGGAGCGGTCTGAGACGACCGGCAGGAGGAGAGTTACCTGACTTAGTCTGCGCGCAGTCCGAACAAGCAGCCACGAAACGGCGCGTGTCACGCTCCTGAGTCGGCCACCAAAAGCGCTGGCGAATAGAAGCAAGAGTGCCTCGAACACCGGGATGACCAGCTAACTTGGCAGAGTGAGCCCACTGAAGAACAGCCAGACGAGTGGAAACAGGAACGAAAAGAAGGTTACTAGGACAAGCGCGCGGCGACGCAGTGTGCGTGAGTGCTTGCTTAACCTGTCTTTCAATTCCCCAGACTGTCAACCCGACAACACACCCATAAGGAAGAATCCCCTCGGGATCAGTAGAAGCCACAGAAGAACTAAAAAGACGGGATAAGGCATCAGGCTTGGTGTTCTTGCTACCCGGACGGTAAGAAATCACAAACTCGAAACGAGCGAAAAATAACGCCCAACGAGCTTGACGAGCATTAAGTCGTTTGGCAGAACGGATGTACTCAAGGTTCTTATGGTCTGTCCAAACGACAAAAGGAACGGTCGCCCCCTCCAACCACTGTCGCCATTCGCCTAGGGCTAAGCGGATGGCGAGCAGTTCGCGGTTACCCACATCATAGTTGCGTTCAGATGGCGACAGGCGATGAGAAAAATAAGCACAAGGATGAACCTTATCGTCAGACTGGAAGCGCTGGGATAGAATGGCTCCCACGCCTACCTCTGAAGCGTCAACCTCGACAATGAATTGTCTAGTGACGTCAGGAGTAACGAGGATAGGAGCGGACGTAAAACGTTCTTTTAGAAGATCAAAAGCTCCCTGGGCGGAACCGGACCACTTAAAACACGTCTTGACAGAAGTAAGAGCTGTGAGAGGGGCAGCAACTTGACCGAAATTACGAATGAAACGCCGATAGAAATTAGCGAAACCTAGAAAGCGCTGCAACTCGACACGTGACCTTGGAACGGGCCACTCACTGACAGCTTGGACCTTAGCGGAATCCATCTGAATGCCTTCAGCGGAAATAACGGAACCGAGAAAAGTAACGGAGGAGACATGAAAAGAGCACTTCTCAGCCTTCACGTAGAGACAATTCTCGAAAAGGCGCTGGAGAACACGTCGAACGTGCTGAACATGAATCTCGAGTGACGGTGAAAAAATCAGGATATCGTCAAGGTAGACAAAAACAAAGATGTTCAGCATGTCTCTCAGAACATCATTAACTAATGCCTGAAAAACAGCTGGCGCATTGGCGAGACCAAACGGCAGAACCCGGTACTCAAAATGCCCTAACGGAGTGTTAAACGCCGTTTTCCACTCGTCCCCCTCTCTGATGCGCACGAGATGGTAAGCGTTACGAAGGTCCAACTTAGTAAAGCACCTGGCTCCCTGCAGAATCTCGAAGGCTGATGACATAAGGGGAAGCGGATAACGATTCTTAACCGTTATGTCATTCAGCCCTCGATAATCCACGCAGGGGCGCAGAGTACCGTCCTTTTTCTTAACAAAAAAAACCCCGCCCCGGCCGGAGAGGAAGAAGGCACTATGGTACCGGCGTCAAGAGACACAGACAAATAATCCTCGAGAGCCTTACGTTCGGGAGCCGACAGAGAGTATAGTCTACCCCGAGGAGGAGTGGTCCCCGGAAGGAGATCAATACTACAATCATACGACCGGTGAGGAGGAAGGGAGTTGGCTCGGGACCGACTGAAGACCGTGCGCAGATCATGATATTCCTCCGGCACTCCTGTCAAATCGCCAGGTTCCTCCTGAGAAGTGGGGACAGAAGAAATGGGAGGGATGGCAGACATTAAACACTTCACATGACAAGAAACGTTCCAGGATAGGATAGAATTACTAGACCAATTAATAGAAGGATTATGACATACTAGCCAGGGATGACCCAAAACAACAGGTGTAAAAGGTGAACGAAAAATCAAAAAAGAAATAGTCTCACTGTGGTTACCAGATACTGTGAGGGTTAAAGGTAGTGTCTCAAATCTGATACTGGGAAGATGACTACCATCTAAGGCGAACATGGGCGTAGGCTTGTCTAACTGTCTGAAAGGAATGTCATGTTTCCGAGCCCATGCTTCGTCCATGAAACAACCCTCAGCCCCAGAGTCTATCAAGGCACTGCATGTAGCACCCGAACCGGTCCAGCGTAGATGGACCGACATAGTAGTACAGGATCTAGATGGAGAGACCTGAGTAGTAGCGCTCACCAGTAGCCCTCCGCTTACTGATGAGCTCTGGCTTTTACTGGACATGAATTGACAAAATGTCCATCAAATCCGCAATAGAGGCACAGGCGGTTGGTGATCCTCCGTTCCCTCTCCTTAGTCGAGATGCGAATACCTCCCAGCTGCATGGGCTCAGTCTCTGAGCCAGAGGAGGGAGATGGTTGCGATGCGGAGCAGGGAAACACCGTTGACGCGAGCTCTCTTCCACGAGCTTGGTGACGAAGATCTACCCGTCGTTCTATGCGGATGGCGAGAGCAATCAAAGAGTCCACACTGGAAGGAACCTCCCGGGAGAGAATCTCATCTTTGACCACTGCGTGGAGTCCCTCCAGAAAACGAGCGAGCAGCGCCGGCTCGTTCCAGTCACTAGAGGCAGCAAGAGTGCGAAACTCTATAGAGTAATCCGTTATGGATCGATCACCTTGGCATAGGGAAGCCAGGGCCCTAGAAGCCTCCCTACCAAAAACTGAACGGTCAAAAACCCGAATCATCTCCTCTTTAAAGTTCTGGTAATTGTTTGAACAATCAGCCCTTGCCTCCCAGATAGCTGTGCCCCACTCTCGAGCCCGGCCAGTAAGGAGTGAAATGACGTAAGCAACCCGAGCTCTCTCTCTAGAGTATGTGTTGGGTTGGAGAGAGAACACAATATCACACTGGGTGAGAAAGGAGCGGCACTCCTTGGGCTGCCCGGAGTAACAAGGTGGGTTATTAACCCTAGGTTCCGGAGGCTCGGCAGACCAGGAAGTAACAGGTGGCACGAGACGAAGACTCTGGAACTGTCCAGAGAGATCGGAAACCTGAGCGGCCAGGTTCTCCATGGCATGACGAGCAGCAGACAATTCCTGCTCGTGTCTGCCGAGCATGGCTCCTTGGATCTCGACGGCAGTGTTACGAGCGTCTGTAGTCGCTGGGTCCATTCTTTGGTCGGATCCTTCTGTTATGCAGATGAATGAGGACCCAAAAGCGACTTGGCGAAAACAGAGTCTTTAATCCAGTTTAAGGAAATAGCAATACTCCTAGACAAATCGGAGTGGTAAATAAAGCATAAAAACAATTTCACTCGTAATCACGAGAACTGACTGGAGACTCGATAATAAACTGCAGGTTGCCTCGGGAAGGCACTTGACCGTAGCAGACTCAGACACCTGCTCACCACGCAGCATCTGAGGGAAACACGACAAGACAGGGCGATACAAAGACACAGCACGGTGAACAATATACAAGGATCCGACAGGACAGAAACGGAAAACAAGGGGAGAAATAGGGACTCTAATCAGGGGAAAAGATAGGGAACAGGTGTGGGAAGACTAAATGATTGATTAGGGGAATAGGAACAGCTGGGAGCAGGAACGGAACGATAGAGAGAAGAGAGAGAGGAAGGGAGAGAGAAAAAGGGGAACGAACCTAAAAAGACCAGCAGGGGGAAAACGAACAGAAGGAAAAGCAAAATGACAAGACAATATAAGACAAAACATGACAGATAACAGCTAAATCAAATATGTGAGTTATTGAGCTGCCAATGACGGGTGCTGCACACTTAAGCAGACCGTGATCCAATTCGAACGACCCCCTCCCCTCCCCATGGATTTCTTGTCTATTGCTAGCAAAGAATCCACAACTTATTGTTTCTGTAAATAGCCTAAAAGAAAAGCTTTGACTATGATTTCTCTGGTCATTCAGCAAGTTTCCCCCTATCAGCATCCAGCCCCAATATCATTGTGAATAGTCTTAGAAGTTATTTCAAATAAAATCAAATCACATTTATTTATATAGCCCTTCGTACATCATCTGATATCTCAAAGTGCTGTACAGAAACCCAGCCTAAAACCCCAAACAGCAAGCAATGCAGGTGTAGAAGCACTGTGGCTAGGAAAAACTCCATAGAAGGGCCAAAACCTAGGAAGAAACCTAGAGAGGAACCAGGCTATGAGGGGTGGCCAGTCCTCTTCTGGCTGTGCCGGGTGGAGATTATAACAGAACGTGGCCAAGATGTTCCAATGTTCATAAGAGACCAGCATGGTAAAATAATAATAATCACAGGCAGAACAGTTGAAACTGGAGCAGCAGCACGGCCAGGTGGACTGGGGACAGCAAGGAGTCATCATGCCAGAGAGATAGCCAGCTGAAATAAATGGTGATTCAAGGCATCAATCATAGCATTTTTTTTCTCGTAATGATGCGTGTCTGAATACATTTCTTGTAGCAGAGAGGAGGAAGTAGAATCCTTCAGGGAATTGACAGTTTTCCAGAGTCACGCTCTGACCATAGAGATTATTTTTATGCTCTATTTTGGTTAGGTCAGGGTGTGACTAGGGTGGGTAATCTAGGTTGTTTATTTCTATGCTGGCCTGGTATGATTCCCAATCAGAGGCAGCTGTTTTACATTGTCTCTGATCGGGGATCATATTTAGGCAGACATTTCCCCACTGTGTTTTGTGGGATCTTGTTTATGTGTAGTTGCCTGTGAGCACTTCATTGACATCGTGTTTTCATTTGTTCTTTATTGTTTTATTGTTTTGTGTAGTTTAATTGTTTTGTCACATAAATATGTGGAACCCTGCGTTTTGGTCAGAATGTCCTTACGACGATCGTGACATCCAGAATTTAGCCGGACTCCCATTACATTCCAAAAGAGTGGTTACATAATAATTTGATTTAGCCTTTCTGATTTTGTCTTACACAATGATTCCTCAGTTGCTTAAAAGTTTGCCAGTCAGGGTCTAAGCCTGTGTTCCTGGTCTTGACCTAAGCGTCATCTCTTTTATGAATGACATCTGATAATTCTGGAGAGTACCGGGCATTAAATTTACCTTTAGCCCTTAATGTTTTTGATGGGAGCATAATTATTCACAATAGCAATGACGAATACATCCTCAAAAAGGCTCAATGCTAAATCAGGTTCAGGGATAGCTGAGATAGAATCAAGGTCACTAAAATAAAGATCATGTTCACTGAAGTTTTTAAAGTTCCTCTATGTGAAATTTGTCTGGTCCATACTATCCAGGAACTGTGCAAAATAGGTGCAGCTCCTACATGTGATGAAACAATCCCTGTAGTCTCGGAAGCTGGTAGACGCCATTTTGGAAAAAGTCAGTTCAAATCTACACAAAATAGGTTGGCGAGGAATCAGCTAAAAGTCTATCATTCCACACAGTGTGATACACTCTTAGAACCTAAAATGGTTCTCTGGCTGTCCCTTTTTCGGTTCCAGGTAGAACCCTTTTGGGTTCAAGATAGACCCATTTCCACAGAGGGTTCTAATTCAAGCCCAAGAGGGTTCCACTGGTAATCAAAAAGGGTTCTCCTATGAGGACAGCTGAAGAACATTTTGGAACCCATTTTGGAACCCAGTGTAGTTAGTTCGTTTTAATCACACAGTTTTTAGGATCACAGTTATAGGCAGCAAGCCAGAACCCAACAACAGACTAGAACCCAACCACAGATTAGAACCCAACCACAGACTAGAACCCAACCACAGACTAGAACCGAACCACAGACTAGAACCCAACCACAGACTAGAACCCAACCACAGATTAGAACCCAACCACAGACTAGAACACAACAACAGACTAGAACCCAACCACAGACTAGAACCCAACCACAGATTAGAACCCAACCACAGACTAGAACACAACCACAGACTAGAACCCAACCACAGACTAGAACCCAACCACAGACTAGAACCAAGCCACAGTTTTGATAGAGTTAGTGTATGTAGAGTTGATATTAAATGACCAAAATATGTTTGTTTTTTGTTGCAGAAAATGTACTATTTGTCTAATTGTGTGATGCAGGTGTGTTGCTGTGTTAAGAGTTTAGTAAAAGTATCTTAAGCACAGGTAAAAAACTAAAAAACTGTAATGAATGGGGGGGGGGGGACTGTATGGCCAGGTTGAATGGAGTTGATGGAGTTTTGGTTTGGAATTCAGCTAGTTCCTGTGTTGGGAAGGTTATAAACAATAAACTCCCAGTGAATTGTGGGATGTTCCTGTAACCAGATACTGACGAGTGAGGGAGTATAGGCCTTATGCTATTCTACACATCTCTGCCATGAGGCTGAGAAAGAGAATTTAGCACTTTTAAAGCTAATTTCCTGAGAAATTCTAGACATTTTTGTCACTGTTTTGCTAACACAGTTTGCTTCCTGACTTAGGCTACAGTTACAGTGGAGTTGATGTGTTTCAGTTCTGAATATAGGTCCTCTGATGGGGAGGTTATGAACAGTGAACTCCCGGTGTGATGTCTGTCTGTGGGATGTTCCTGCAATCAACTCCTCCCAGTGTGAGGAGGAACAGTTATCAGGGCAGGGTGTGTCATACATGTCGGGTACAGATAGTGCTACTCAGCCTCCCTCCCTACCAGAAAGATGACCAAAAGAACACAGTGTGTGTGTGTGTGTGTGTGTGTGTGTGTGTGTGTGTGTGTGTGTGTGTGTGTGTGTGTGTGTGTGTGTGTGTGTGTGTGTGTGTGTGTGTGTGTGTTTTTTCCCCTATACAGATAGACACACATATAATATACATTCATGCTACACATACATCATAACTGCTTCTACCTGACCCCTATTATCGCTAAATAATTCACAATTTAAACACTTGCCCCCCCCCCCAATCTCCACTTCCTCAAAACACGTGTAAATATTGGACTATAAATTGTGCATTCCTGTATTATGTGTACCTCTGTGTTGTTGTCTGTTCACACTGCTTTGCTTTATCTTGGCCAGGTCGCAGTTGTAAATGAGAACTTGTTCTCAACTAGCCTACCTGGTTAAATAAAGGTGAAATAAAAAAAATATTTAAAAAATTATACTTATGCTAAAAAAATATATTCTATTCTACTGAACCATTTACTTTATGTTTGTAATATGATATTTGATTAGTTGTTGCATTGTCGAGAATCAAATCAAATTGCATTAGTCACACGCAACGAGTACAACATTTGTCACATGCAACGAGTACAACATTAGTCACACACAACGAGTACAACATTAGTCACACACAACGAGTACAACATTAGTCACACACCGAGTACAACATTAGTCACACAACGAGTACAACATTAGTCACACAACGTGTACAACATTAGTCACACACCGAGTACAACATTAGTCACACACAACGAGTACAACATTAGTCACACACACCGAGTACAACATTAGTCACACACAACGAGTACAACATTAGTCACACAACGTGTACAACATTAGTCACACACAACGAGTACAACATTAGTCACACACAACGAGTACAACATTAGTCACACACCGAGTACAACATTAGTCACACACAACGAATACAACATTAGTCACACACCGAGTACAACATTAGTCACACACAACGAGTACAACATTAGTCACACACAACGAGTACAACATTAGTCACACACAACGAGTACAACATTAGTCACACACAACGAGTACAACATTAGTCACACACAGAGTACAACATTAGTCACACACAACGAGTACAACATTAGTCACACAACGTGTACAACATTAGTCACACACAACGAGTACAACATTAGTCACACACAACGAGTACAACATTACAGTGAAATGCTTACTTGCGAGCCCCGACTGAAGAAAGAACCTACAAGTAAGTATTTAGTTAGAGGGTGTATATATATATATATATATATTATGTATACCTTAAGTTTCTAATAAAATGTAAAACACACAGAGAGAGTATTGACAGGCAATGTTTACTTTGTTTTTTATATGGGGCTGTGTCAATCAATTGAAAAACGTTGTAACAGTATTTCTGATTGTCTTCTCAACTCACCATCACATACTTTTTAATGTGTTTAATGTGCAAATTAGTCTGACATACTTTTGCCAATGAATTACACCACCTGCTGGTTGAACATCACATTACAAAATATTGGACATTAATATGGAGTTGGTGCCACCTTTGCTGCTATAACCTCCTCCATCCACTCTTCTGGGAAGGCTTTCCACTAGATGTTGGAACATTCCCGCAGGGACTTGCTTCCATTCAGCCACAAGAGCATTAGTGAGGTCGGGCACTGATGTTGGGCGATTAGACCTGGCTCGCAGTCTGCGTTTCAATTCATCCCAAAAGGTGTTCAATGGGGTTGAGGTTAGGGCTCTGTCAAGGCCAGTCAAGTTCTTCAACACCGATCTCAACAAACCATTTCTGTATGGACCTCACATGGGGGCATTGTCATGCTGAAACAGGGCCTTCCTCAAATTGTTGCCACAAAGTTGGAAGCACAGAACCATCTAGAATGTCATTTTATGCTGTAGCTATCACGGTCTTCCGTGATACAAAATACAAAAGAACAAGAGAATCAAAATGAAAACCGAAACAGTCCCGAATGGTGCAAACACTGAAAATAATCACCCACAACTCAAGGGTGAAACCAGGCTACCTAAATATAGTTCTCAATCGGGGACAACGATTGACAGCTGCCTCTGATTGAGAACCATACCAGGCCAAACACAGAAATCCCAAATTATAGAAAAAAGAACATAGACTGCCCAACCCCAACTCACGCCCTGACCACACTAAAACAAAGACATCACAAAGAAACTAAGGTCAGAACGTGACAGTAGAGTTAATATTTCCCTTCACTGGAACTAAGGGGCCCGAACCATGAAAAACAGCACCAGACCATTATTCCTCCTTCACCATGTGTTGTTATGTGTTAATGATCTAGAAGAAAAAGAAACGCACACCTATTAAGATGAGGTGCTAGCTAGCGGAGTTGTCACATTCTGACCTTTATTTCCTGTGTTTTGTATTTAGTTAGTATGGTCAGGGCGTGAGTTGGGTGGGCAGTCTATGTTTGTTTTTCTAGGTTTTGGGAATTTCTATGTTTCGGCCTAGTATGGTTCTCAATCAGAGGCAGGTGTCATTAGTTGTCTCTGATTGAGAATCATACTTAGGTAGCCTGGGTTTCACTGTGTGTTTGTGGGTGATTGTTCCTATCTCTGTGATTGCACCAGATAGGACTGTTTTGAGGTTTCACATTTATTGTTTTTTGTAGTCAGTTGTTCATGTGTACCTTAACGTATTAAAAAGAACCATGGACACGTACCACGCCGCGTATTGGACCTCTGATCCGTTTCGCCTCTCCTCTTCAGAAGAAGAGGAGGAAATTCATTACAGGAGTAGAAACTTGAAAATAATTATACCCTGATGAAGACAGCTCGGCTGTCGAAACGTTGGAATTACATTTTTGCATCTGAGCTCCTGGAGTGTGCGGCTCTCTTTTATTTTCTTGTTAGGGGTTAATAACATTTAGACTACGTTACCCAGCAGGCTATGCGGATGGTTGAAAGAATGCCTTGCATGGCTAAACATGGAGTTTTCTAGCTGAAGTATATGTTCCTTAAAAGTAGTTAAATCTACGCCCCGGTTTGTCATTATATAAGGAACAAACATAACACACCAAACTTTACAGTTGGCACTCGGCATGCATTCAGGCAGGTAAGCGTTCTCCTGGCATCCGTCGGACTGCCAGATGGTGAATCGTGATTTATCACTCCCTTTTCCACTGCTCCACTGAGTCCAACGGTGGCGAGCTTTACACCACTATAGCCGGCTGCTCGGCCAATGGAAACCCATTTCATGAAGCTACCAACGAACAGTTCTTGTGGTGACGTTGCTTCCAGAGGCAGTTTGGAACTCGGTAGTGAGTGTTGCAACCGGGGACAGACGATTTTTACACGCTTCAGCACTCGGCGGTCCCGTTCCGTGAGCTTGTGTGGCCTACCACTTCACGGCTGAGCCGTTGTTGCTCCTAGACGTTTCCACTTTACAATAACAGCACTTACAGTTGAGGCAGCTGTAGCAGGGCAGAAATTTGATGAACTGACTTGTTGGAAAGGTGTCATCCTATGTCGATGCCACGTTGAATAACACTAAGCTCTGAGCTCTTCAGTACTCTTCAGTACGGGCCATTCTGCCAATGTTTGTCTATGGAGATTGCACGGTGTGTCGATGCATTGAGCTTTTGACATTATATGAATTTATTTCTTGTTTTCTTTTAACTTTTTTTTTCTTAAAAGTTGTGGCATGTAGTTATGGAAGAAGTTATTTTAATTTGAAATAATTGTTCAATTGTGCTGAGGAAATGTAATTAATGTGTTGTAATTTTACTTTAGATTGTAAAAGCATGTTAAATTAGTGTGCTTGTTTTTCAAAACAGTGTCTGTTGCCAACTTAACTCTTTTGTGAGTCTTGTTACCTTTGCATGTCTACACACCACCATTAGTCAATACCACCAATATTCGGACTCCTGAGTGACGCTGCAGTCTAAGGCACTGCATTTCAGTGCTAGAGGCGTCACTACAGACCCTGGTTTGATTCCAGGCTGTATCACAACCGGCCGTGATAGAGAGTTCCCATAGGGCGGCGCACAATTGGCCCAGCATCGTTAGGGTTTGGCCCGGGGTTCCTAGGCCGTCATTGTAAATATGAATTTGTTCTTAACTGACTTGCCTAGTTAAATAAAGGTACAATAAAAAAAAGCATAGTTTACATGGCTTCCCTTGAGTGAGAGCAGCATGATGTTAACCTATCCAATGACTCTTTACTACCACCTAGTGGTAAAATATGCAACTACAGTATTATGTTTCTGTAAGGGTAATTTAAATCAAATTACAGGTGTATTAGACTTTACCGTGAAATGCTTACTTAAGAGCCCTATCCCAATAACTTATTAATAATTTCTTTCCACCATAATTAGCAAATAAATTCATTAAAAATCCTGCAATGTGATTTTCTGGATTTTTTTCTAATTTTGTCTGTCATAGTTGAAGTGTACCGATGATGAAAATTACAGGCCTCTCATCTTTTTAAGTGGGAGAACTTGCACAATTGGTGGCTGACTAAATACTTTTTTGCCCCACTGTACATTGTGTGCAAAAGGCATGAGGAGGTAGGCGAATAATTACAATTTAGTAGATAACACTGGAGTGATAAATTATCAGATGGTCATATGCAGATAGAGATACTGGTGTGCAAAAGAGCAGAAAAGTAAATAAATAAAAACAGTATGGGGATGAGGTAGGTAAAATGGGTGGGCCATTTACCGATGGACTATGTACAGCTGCAGCGATCGGTTAGCTGCTCAGATAGCAGATGGTGAGGGAGATAAATGTCTCAAACTTCAACGATTTTTGCAATTCGCGTTCCAGTCACAGGCAGCAGAGAACTGGAAGGAAAGGCGGCCAAATGAGGTGTTGGCTTTAGGGATGATCAGTGAGATACACCTGCTGGAGCGGGTGCTACGGGTGGGTGTTGCCATCGTGACCAGTGAACTGAGATAAGGCGGAGCTTTACCTAGCATGGACTTGTAGATGACCTGGAGCCAGTGGGTCTGGCGACAAATATGTAGCGAGGACCAGCCGACTAGAGCATACAGGTCGCAGTGGTGGGTGGTATAAGGTGCTTTTTAGTAAGAAAATGGATGGCACTGTGATAAACTGCATCCTGAAAATTGAAGATGTGGCAAATAGGAGTGGCAATATTGTCTGCTATTATCCTCAGTAATTTTCCATCCAAGTTGTCAGACCCCCGGTGGCTTGTCATTGTTGATAGACAACAATCATTGTTTCACCTCTTCCACACTAACTTTACGGAATTTAAAATTACATAATTTGGTCAGATACACTTGGTTGTGTAGTGTCAGCATTTATTGCTGGCATGTCATGCCTAAATTTGCTAATTTGAATAAATTTGCTATTTGAAAAAAATCATTGAAGTAGTTATAGTATAGTAGTAATATCAGTTGATTTTGTGATGAATGAGCCATCTCTTGTGATGGATGAGCCATCCGAGTCAACGTGCAGGGGTAGGAGGTAATTGAGGTAATATGTACATGTAGGTAGGTGTAAAAGTGACAAGGCAATCAGGATAGATCGTTTTATTTTAAATCGCTTTGGTACTATTTTCACAAGTGAAGTGGTAGAATTTCACAACTCTTAGTACAAAACTCAGATGATCAAAAAGGCTGTTTTTCAAAAACTTTAAGGACATTTTCAATGACATGTGGCTGTCTGAAATAAAGAAGGCCAATGAGGCATCCATCAGCCTATCAACAATCGCTCGCCTTTTGAAGAAGCAGCACGTATCTATGAAACACATTTACCTGGTGCCTTTTAAGATAAACAACGACCGGGTGAAACAAATGCAGGCCGAGTATGTTCAGGTACAGCACTATATACTGTATATCTGTTACTATTTGATGCGCCTGCTACTTCAAAATATCATGTTGGAACTATACTGTAAAAATAACTAACCAAAAAAAATATTTTTAGAGGATGACGGTGCTACATTGAACCATCACAAGTATATCTGTGTTGATAAAGCTTCAACCGAGCCTAAACTCGACTCTGTGGGCGGAACCTCATCGGCCGACGGGTGCCAACGGGTGACCATCCAAGTGCATGGACAACGTCGGGGAAACATCTCCATGTGTGCAGCTATCTCTGAAGATGGTGTGGTAGGATGTAGGCCATTACTTGGAATCCCCTTCCCCCCAAAAAATCGTAAGTAACCCCACCCCCCAAAACCCCCAAACATCAGCTTTCTTTTCAGCACCATGGAGTGAATCCACCATTACACCTGGCTATCAGCGGAGCCTTGTCTGGCAGTGAAACAGTTAATTCAGCCTCATTTAATGCCTTTTATAAAAACATAGCAGATATGGCTGACTTTGGTGGTCCCAGCGCGCACGACCCACGTGGAGTTCCAGGTCTCCGGTAGCCTCTGGAACTGCCAATCTGCGGTCAACAAGGCAGAGTTCATCTCAGCCTATGCCTCCCTCCAGTCCCTCGACTTCTTGGCACTGACGGAAACATGGATCACCACAGACAACACTGCTACTCCTACTGCTCTCTCTTCGTCCGCCCACGTGTTCTCGCACACCCCGAGAGCGTCTGGTCAGCGGGGTGGTGGCACCGGGATCCTCATCTCTCCCAAGTGGTCATTCTCTCTTTCTCCCCTTACCCATCTGTCTATCGCCTCCTTTGAATTCCATGCTGTCACAGTTACTAGCCCTTTCAAGCTTAACATCCTTATCATTTATCGCCCTCCAGGTTCCCTCGGAGAGTTCATCAATGAGCTTGATGCCTTGATAAGCTCCTTTCCTGAGGACGGCTCACCTCTCACAGTTCTGGGCGACTTTAACCTCCCCACGTCTACCTTTGACTCTTTCCTCTCTGCCTCCTTCTTTCCACTCCTCTCCTCTTTGACCTCACCCTCTCACCTTCCCCCCTACTCACAAGGCAGGCAATACGCTCGACCTCATCTTTACTAGATGCTGTTCTTCCACTAACCTCATTGCAACTCCCCTCCAAGTCTCCGACCACTGCCTTGTATCCTTTTCCCTCTCGCTCTCATCCAACACCTCCCACACTGCCCCTACTCGGATGGTATCGCGCCGTCCCAACCTTCGCTCTCTCTCCCCCGCTACTCTCTCCTCTTCCATCCTATCATCTCTTCCCTCCGCTCAAACCTTCTCCCACCTATCTCCTGATTCTGCCTCCTCAACCCTCCTCTCCTCCCTCTCTGCATCCCTTGACTCTCTATGTCCCCTATCCTCCAGGCCGGCTCGGTCCTCCCTCCCGCTCCGTGGCTCGATGACTCATTGCGAGCTCACAGAACAGGGCTCCGGGCAGCCGAGCGGAAATGGAGGAAAACTCGCCTCCCTGCGGACCTGGCATCCTTTCACTCCCTCCTCTCTACATTTTCCTCCTCTGTCTCTGCTGCTAAAGCCACTTTCTACCACGCTAAATTCCAAGCATCTGCCTCTAACCCTAGGAAGCTCTTTGCCACCTTCTCCTCCCCCTGAATCCTCCGCCCCCCCCCCCCTCCTCCCTCTCTGCAGATGACTTCGTCAACCATTTTGAAAAGAAGGTCGACGACATCCGATCCTCGTTTGCTAAGTCAAACGACACCGCTGGTTCTGCTCACACTGCCCTACCCTGTGCTCTGACCTCTTTCTCCCCTCTCTCTCCAGATGAAATCTCGCGTCTTGTGACGGCCGGCCGCCCAACAACCTGCCCGCTTGACCCTATCCCCTCCTCTCTTCTCCAGACCATTTCCGGAGACCTTCTCCCTTACCTCACCTCGCTCATCAACTCATCCCTGACCGCTGGCTACGTCCCTTCCGTCTTCAAGAGAGCGAGAGTTGCACCCCTTCTGAAAAAACCTACACTCGATCCCTCCGATGTCAACAATTACAGACCAGTATCCCTTCTTTCTTTTCTCTCCAAAACTCTTGAACGTGCCGTCCTTGGCCAGCTCTCCCGCTATCTCTCTCTGAATGACCTTCTTGATCCAAATCAGTCAGGTTTCAAGACTAGTCATTCAACTGAGACTGCTCTCCTCTGTATCACGGAGGCGCTCCGCACTGCTAAAGCTAACTCTCTCTCCTCTGCTCTCATCCTTCTAGATCTATCGGCTGCCTTCGATACTGTGAACCATCAGATCCTCCTCTCCACCCTCTCCGAGTTGGGCATCTCCGGCGCGGCCCACGCTTGGATTGCGTCCTACCTGACAGGTCGCTCCTACCAGGTGGCGTGGCGAGAATCTGTCTCCTCACCACGCGCTCTCACCACTGGTGTCCCCCAGGGCTCTGTTCTTGGCCCTCTCCTATTCTCACTATACACCAAGTCACTTGGCTCTGTCATAACCTCACATGGTCTCTCTTATCATTGCTATGCAGACGACACACAATTAATCTTCTCCTTTCCCCCTTCTGATGACCAGGTGGCGAATCGCATCTCTGCATGTCTGGCAGACATATCAGTGTGGATGACGGATCACCACCTCAAGCTGAACCTCGGCAAGACGGAGCTGCTCTTCCTCCCGGGAAGGAATGCCCGTTCCATGATCTCGCCATCACGGTTGACAACTCCATTGTGTCCTCCTCCCAGAGCGCCAAGAACCTTGGCGTGATCCTGGACAACACCCTGTCGTTCTCAACCAACATCAAGGCGGTGGCCCGTTCCTGTAGGTTCATGCTCTACAACATCCGCAGAGTACGACCCTGCCTCACACAGGAAGCGGCGCAGGTCCTAATCCAGGCACTTGTCATCTCCCGTCTGGACTACTGCAACTCGCTGTTGGCTGGGCTCCCTGCCTGTGCCATTAAACCCCTTCAACTCATCCAGAACGCCGCAGCCCGTCTGGTGTTCAACCTTCCCAAGTTCTCTCACGTCACCCCGCTCCTCCGTTCTCTCCACTGGCTTCCAGTTGAAGCTCGCATCCGCTACAAGACCATGGTGCTTGCCTACGGAGCTGTGAGGGGAACGGCACCTCAGTACCTCCAGGCTCTGATCAGGCCCTACACCCAAACAAGGGCACTGCGTTCATCCACCTCTGGCCTGCTCGCCTCCCTACCACTGAGGAAGTACAGCTCCCGCTCAGCCCAGTCAAAACTGTTCGCTGCCCTGGCCCCCCAATGGTGGAACAAACTCCCTCACGACGCCAGGACAGCGGAGTCAATCACCACCTTCCGGAGACACCTGAAACCCCACCTCTTTAAGGAATACCTAGGATAGGATAAGTAATCCCTCTCACCCCACCCCCCCTAAGTTTTAGATGCACTATTGTTAAGTGACTGTCCCACTGGATGTCATAAGGTGAATGCACCAATTTGTAAGTCGCTCTGGATAAGAGCGTCTGCTAAATGACTTAAATGTAAATGTAAATGTAAATGTAAATGTGGTTTCTACTGACAATTGAGATGTACAAACTATGGCATAAGAGGACAACAAGCAGATAAGAGGCCATCTGTAATTTCGACTAATACATCAATCAGTGAGCTAGGATGGACGTAGTCAATATAACTATTTGTTCAGCAATTTTGAAATGTACAGTGACAGTATTTTCCATGTACACCAAGCCAGAACCGTAGGATAAATAAAGGGGGCATATAAGCAGACAATGAAAGCTCTTACAATAATCGATGATTACATTTTTCTAAAACTGGTTATAGGCTACATGTGCACCACCAAGTCAGAACAGTAGGTGAAATTAAGAGCAGAAAATAGACCACATTTTTAGGGTGAGACACATGGGCTACTAACATCTTACTACACAACATACAGTTAGTATTTCTTCATTAGTTACAGTATACACATCTCCCTGGCATAGAACATCTTTTATGTAGCAGTATACAATACATTTTGGACTCACCTTGCTGTGCTCACTTGAACAGAAAGGTGGCGCGGTGGTCCTTCGTGGGCACTTTTTGTCATCAAACGTTGTCATCAAAGTCTGGCCTTCTCTGGATTTATGGTGCTTTCAAGACAACTGGGAACTCAGAAAAAACAATGCTGAATCATGATGACGTCAGTGATCTTCAGGCCCGAATTCCCGACGAATTCCCGACAATTCTGATTTGGATGACCTTTCAAAACGTATTTCCCCAGTTGTCTTGAACTCACTGTAGTCACATGTCCCCCTTCAAAGTTAACAGTGTTTTGAGCACGGCTGAAATCATGCTGGATTGACAGCATGGCCAATGGTGAATGTTTATAATTTTAAGCTTGGAAAAGAGACCCTTTAAACCTGATTTGGGACCACACACCGACTCCACTGAATAGCAGGCTAGTGATTGCTTTGCAACGCTTGCAGTTAGACACTGATTCCTTTGAATTTGGGATTCCCAACTTATTGTGTAACGTTTATGTCCCATTTCCGATGAGCACCGATATGTTTCATCTATAATTTCTCTTCATATGACAAGGATTGAAAAGGTAACTACCTCATGAAGCTGGTTGAGAGAATGCCAGAAGTGTGCAAAGCTGTCATCAAGGCAAAGGGTGGCTACTTTGAAGAATCTCAAATATAAAACATATTTTGATTTGTTTAACACTTTTTTGGTTACTACATGATTCCATATGTGTTATTTCATAGTTTTGATGTCTTCACTATTATTCTACAATGTTGAAAATAGTAAAAATAAAGAAAACCCCTTGAATGAGTAGGTGTTCTAAAACTTTAGACCGGTAGTGTATATATTTTAAAAATTGTTTGCAAACTGATATGTGACACATATTATTGCCAAAATAACATGCAAAATAGACAACCCCCCATTAGCTAAAAATGTGGGCCTCAAAACAGGTGGGGCTCTGTGCCTGAATGACGGGTCACCACTGAGCAGGACACAGCGTTTTGGAACAATCAGGTAGAAATAGCCTATGTAGAACAAGCATTCCTCTCTGGCATGTAGAATAACGGACTCACATCGCTCTCATCATACAGTTCTATCTGCAACTTTCTATAATGTGGCCCTGGTAGGTAGGTATGTTGTCATGATGGCACAGGGTGCATTCCGTTCGATTGAATGTTTGCCACGTTGCGTAACGACATGTACTGAACAACACGTTTCCTCTAAGTGTTCCTTTCTAGGGGAGTTTTTTCCTAGCCACCGTGCTTCTACACCTTGCTGTTTGGGGTTTTAGGCTGGGTTTCAGCACTTTGAGATATCAGCTGATGTACGAAGGGCTATATAAATACATTTGATTTGATTTGAACAGACTTTTAGGTACGTTTGCTCTGTTTGGTGGGTGTGTGGCTAGAAGCAATGATTGACATATTTTAAAGGTCTGCGTTGCATATCGAACCCACAAGTTTTTTCACACTTCCCACTTCCCACTTGGTTACGAACACAGCATGAGGCAGGTCTGAACTCTGACCTCACCTACTAAGGAAATGACCTGAATAACAGCATTTTCGGGCAGCTTTTATTGTAACAACAACACATTATTTATAAAAATCTATCTATTAATATGGTTTTGAACTCTATATTCTGTTTACAAGCATGATAGCTGTCATTTTAGTCTTTGGTTAATGCAGCTTGTTGGCCATTAGCCGAGGCATTTCTCAACAAGTTCAAAGCATGTGAATGCATCCGACCGGTATTTACAATGGAAGGGCAAGCTCACTAGCTTGGAGGCAAGGCGGGAGTCTCTACAGAGATAGCACGTGGATACGACTGAACGTTTGTGATTTTATGATTAACACAACTCTACTTTGGTCAGCATGCAGGATCTTTAAAAAATAAATACAAAATATGATACTTTTTGGGGGATTGTCACATATACCAGATATACCACATACACCACATACACCACATACACCACATACACCACATACACCACATACACCACATATACCACATACACCACATATACCACATATACCACATATACCAGATACACCACATATACCACATATACCACATACACCACATATACCACATACACCACATACACCACATATACCACATACACCACATATACCAGATACACCACATATACCAGATACACCACATATACCACATATACCACATATACCACATATACCACATATACCACATATACCACATATACCACATATACCAGATACACCACATATACCACATACACCACATATACCAGATACACCACATATACCACATATACCACATACACCACATATACCACATACACCACATACACCACATATACCACATACACCACATATACCAGATACACCACATATACCACATATACCACATACACCACATATACCAGATACACCACATACACCACATATACCACATACACCACATATACCAGATACACCACATATACCACATACACCACATATACCACATATACCACATATACCACATACACCACATATACCACATACACCACATACACCACATATACCACATATACCACATATACCACATACACCACATATACCACATACACCACATACACCACATATACCACATATACCACATACACCACATATACCACATAGGTGCAGTGAAATGTGTTGTTTTCCAGCGTCAGCCAAACTAGTAGAGGTACACATGGTGCAAATTAGATTTTTCACCATGTCGGATTAGGTATTTGAACCAGCAACCTTTCAGTTACTGGCCTAACACTCTAACTGGTCTATGTTCTATCTGTTGTCTATCTGTAGTCTATCTGTAGTCTATATGTTGTCTATCTGTAGTCTATATGTAGTCTATCTGTTGTCTGTCTCTAGTCTATCTGTTGTCTGTCTCTAGTCTGTCTGTTGTCTATCTGTTGTCTGTCTGTTGTCTGTTCTAGTCTATCTGTTGTCTATCTGTTGTCTGTCTGTTGTCTATCTGTTGTCTATCTGTTGTCTATCTGTTGTCTGTCTGTTGTCTGTCTGTTGTCTGTCTGTTGTCTATCTGTTGTCTATCTGTTGTCTGTCTGTTGTCTATCTGTAGTCTATCTGTTGTCTGTCTGTTGTCTATCTGTTGTCTATCTGTTGTCTGTCTGTTGTCTATCTGTAGTCTATCTGTTGTCTGTCTGTTGTCTATCTGTAGTCTATCTGTTGTCTGTCTGTTGTCTATCTGTTGTCTATCTGTTGTCTATATGTTGTCTATCTGTTGTCTATCTGTTGTCTGTCTGTTGTCTGTCTGTTGTCTATCTGTTGTATGTCTGTTGTCTATCTGTTGTCTATCTGTAGTCTATCTGTTGTCTGTCTGTTGTCTATCTGTTGTCTGTTGTCCATATGGTTTAGTTGGTAGCAGTAGTGCAATTGATATTGACAATAATGATAATTCTTACAGATGATCAGCTATTTACACTTTGTTGTAAGTAGAGAAAGCAGGAGCAAGAGAAATAATCTAAATGAGGGTGATGGAGGCATGAATACATATGTGGAAACATTGAGTAGTGTTGACAGTAGAGCTACTGTAAACATTGAGTAGTGTTGACAGTAGAGCTACTGTAAACATTGAGTAGTGTTGACAGTAGAGCTACTGTAAACATTGAGTAGTGTTGACAGTAGAGCAGCAGTAAACATTGAGTAGTGTTGACAGTAGAGCAGCAGTAAACATTGAGTAGTGTTGACAGTAGAGCTACTGTAAACATTGAGTAGTGTTGACAGTAGAGCTACTGTAAACATTGAGTAGTGTTGACAGTAGAGCAGCAGTAAACATTGAGTAGTGTTGACAGTAGAGCAGCAGTAAACATTGAGTAGTGTTGACAGTAGAGCTACTGTAAACATTGAGTAGTGTTGACAGTAGAGCTACTGTAAACATTGAGTAGTGTTGACAGTAGAGCTACTGTAAACATTGAGTAGTGTTGACAGTAGAGCTACTGTAAACATTGAGTAGTGTTGACAGTAGAGCTACTGTAAACATTGAGTAGTGTTGACAGTAGAGCTGCAGTAAACATTGAGTAGTGTTGACAGTAGAGCAGCAGTAAACATTGAGTAGTGTTGACAGTAGAGCTACTGTAAACATTGAGTAGTGTTGACAGTAGAGCTACTGTAAACATTGAGTAGTGTTGACAGTAGAGCAGCAGTAAACATTGAGTAGTGTTGACAGTAGAGCAGCAGTAAACATTGAGTAGTGTTGAAGTAGAGCTACTGTAAACATTGAGTAGTGTTGACAGTAGAGCTACTGTAAACATTGAGTAGTGTTGACAGTAGAGCTACTGTAAACATTGAGTAGTGTTGACAGTAGAGCTACTGTAAACATTGAGTAGTGTTGACAGTAGAGCTACTGTAAACATTGAGTAGTGTTGACAGTAGAGCTGCAGTAAACATTGAGTAGTGTTGACAGTAGAGCAGCAGTAAACATTGAGTAGTGTTGACAGTAGAGCTACTGTAAACATTGAGTAGTGTTGACAGTAGAGCTACTGTAAACATTGAGTAGTGTTGACAGTAGAGCAGCAGTAAACATTGAGTAGTGTTGACAGTAGAGCAGCAGTAAACATTGAGTAGTGTTGACAGTAGAGCTACTGTAAACATTGAGTAGTGTTGACAGTAGAGCTACTGTAAACATTGAGTAGTGTTGACAGTAGAGCTACTGTAAACATTGAGTAGTGTTGACAGTAGAGCTACTGTAAACATTGAGTAGTGTTGACAGTAGAGCTACTGTAAACATTGAGTAGTGTTGACAGTAGAGCTACTGTAAACATTGAGTAGTGTTGACAGTAGAGCTACTGTAAACATTGAGTAGTGTTGACAGTAGAGCAGCAGTAAACATTGAGTAGTGTTGACAGTAGAGCTACTGTAAACATTGAGTAGTGTTGACAGTAGAGCTACTGTAAACATTGAGTAGTGTTGACAGTAGAGCTGCAGTAAACATTGAGTAGTGTTGACAGTAGAGCTGCTGTAAACATTGAGTAGTGTTGACAGTAGAGCTGCTGTAAACATTGAGTAGTGTTGACAGTAGAGCTGCTGTAACCATTGAGTAGTGTTGACAGTAGAGCTGCAGTAAACATTGAGTAGTGTTGACAGTAGAGCTACTGTAAACATTGAGTAGTGTTGACAGTAGAGCAGCAGTAAACATTGAGTAGTGTTGACAGTAGAGCAGCAGTAAACATTGAGTAGTGTTGACAGTAGAGCTACTGTAAACATTGAGTAGTGTTGACAGTAGAGCTACTGTAAACATTGAGTAGTGTTGACAGTAGAGCTACTGTAAACATTGAGTAGTGTTGACAGTAGAGCTACTGTAAACATTGAGTAGTGTTGACAGTAGAGCTGCTGTAAACATTGAGTAGTGTTGACAGTAGAGCTACTGTAAACATTGAGTAGTGTTGACAGTAGAGCTACTGTAAACATTGAGTAGTGTTAACAGTAGAGCAGCAGTAAACATTGAGTAGTGTTGACAGTAGAGCTACTGTAAACATTGAGTAGTGTTGACAGTAGATCTGCAGTAATTGAGTAGTGTTGACAGTAGATCTGCAGTATTTGAGTAGTGTTGACAGTAGAGCTGCAGTAAACATTGAGTAGTGTTGACAGTAGAGCTGCTGTAAACATTGAGTAGTGTTGACAGTAGATCTGCTGTAAACATTGAGTAGTTTCAACAGTAGAGCTGCTGTAAACATTGAGTAGTGTTGACAGTAGAGCTGCAGTAAACATTGAGTAGTGTTGACAGTAGAGCTGCAGTAAACATTGAGTAGTGTTGACAGTAGAGCTGCTGTAAACATTGAGTAGTGTTGACAGTGGACCTGCAGTAAACATTGAGTAGTGTTGACAGTAGAGCTGCTGTAAACATTGAGTAGTGTTGACAGTAGAGCTACTGTAAATATTGAGTAGTGTTGACAGTAGAGCTGCAGTAAACATTGAGTAGTGTTGAGAGTAGAGCTGCTTTAAAAATTGAGTAGTGTTGACAGTAGAGCTGCAGTAAACATTGAGTAGTGTTGACAGTAGAGCTGCTGTAAACATTGAGTAGTGTTGACAGTAGAGCTACTGTAAACATTGAGTAGTGTTGACAGTAGATCTTCAGCAAAGCACAGGACTACTCTAGACAAAGAGATTGTAGAAGAGAGCTACAAAGTTATGGTTGTGTTCCCAGAACCAGCAAGCAAGGACTTCCTTCCTGAAGGAGCTGAGTTTGGGGTGATTCCAGCTAACAACAAATGTTCCCCGAAAATGTAGAAAACATTCCCATAAACATCTCATTAGGTCATTAACTAACGCTCTCATAGGAACGTACCCGTAATGTGTAAAGGAACGTTTCCAAGAGACCATTCCCTTAAGGTCAAATAGAACGCACCCAGAACGTGGTTACAATGTTCTCAGAATTTAAGATATGAATGTTCTAGACACGTTTCATGGCAATGTTGAAAGAACATTTGTGTCCCCAAAAAAAAGAGGATCATTACTCAACACATCAAGTCGCTGATTGGTGAACCACTGATTCATTCGTAGCTCTTTGTCTGTTGGTAAAGGTTAGGGATACTCACACGGTGCTTTTAACATACATATTTGACAGACATGATTACATTGTGCATGTTCATTTATACGGTCATTAGTATTCAACATGTCCTCTCCTGGGATTTGAACTCACAACTTCTTGGTTGACGGTGTGCTGATGTTCCTGCCACCATGTCTGTGTAAGATATTCATTAATCTGACTATTCTCTCATCATTGATTTTCTTATTGAATTATTTATGCAATTTAAGGGCTTTCTGTATACACAGAGTGTACGAACCACACTGAACCATACTGACCCATACTGAATCATACTGAACCATACTGAACCATACTGGCCCATACTGAATCATACTAAACCATACTGAACCATACTGGCCCATACTGAACCATACTGAACCATACTGAATCATACTGACCCATACAGAACCATACTGACCCATCATGAATCATACTGAACCATACTGAACCACACTGAACCACACTGAACCATACTGACCCATACTGAATCATACTGAACCATACTGGCCATACTGGCCCATATTGAACCATACTGAACTATACTGAACCATATTGAACCATACTGAACCATACTGAACCACACTGACCCATACTAAACCATACTGAACCATATTGAACCATACCAAACCATACTAAACCATACTGTGCTTGCTTAAACCCATACGGTACTTGCTCAAACCACACAGAACCATACTGAACCATACTGAACCATAATGAACCATAATGAACCACACTGAACCACACTGAACCATACTGAACCATACTGAACCACACTGAACCATACTGACCCATAATTAATCATACTGAACCATACTGAACCATACTGGCCCATATTGAACCATACTGAACTATACTGAACCATATTGAACCATACTGAACCATACTGAACCACACTGAACCACACTGAACAATACTGTGCTTTCATATTGTCCTCTCCCAGCAACTATGGATGTGTAACAGTGGGGGCTTCTCAGAGGAGGAAGGGGAGGAACATCCTCCTCAGTAAATTTCATAAAAAATAAAATAGTGAAATATTAAAAAAGTTATCCTTTTTAGATAAAACTATACTGAATATATTCACGTCACCAAATAATTGATTAAAACACACTGTTTTGCAATAAAGGTCTTCAGTGGCCTCAACAGCACTCTGTAGGGTAGCACCATGGTGTAGCTGTTTGGAGGATTGCTAGTTTCTGTCCTCCTCTGGATACATTGAGTTCAATACAAAATCTAGGAGGCTCATAGTTCTCACCCCCTTCCATAGACTTACATAGTAATTATGACAACTTCCGGAGGATGTCCTCCAACCTATCACAGCTCTTGCAGCATGAAATGATGGTTTGGCTTGGAAAGGTATTTTTTGCCTGGTCACAGACAGCTGATGTGTTGTGCACTGAAGTTCACAAGCGAAGGGAAAAGGTGAGAGGAGGGGAGCAAGTAGTTGCGAGAAGGAATTATACAGAGCTAAATGTTCATGCTGTTTGTATGTTCATATAATAGTTCATATAATTCATATAGTTCATATAATTGTATGTTCATACAATTCATATAAGGAAATCAGTCAATTGAAATTGATTAGGTCCTGATCTTGTAACATAGTTTGTCTGTTGTTTGAAGAGAGTCAGACCGAAATGCAGCGCGTAGGTTACTCATGACTTTTAATGAAGATAATGCGGTACATGAAATAACTGAAAATATGAAAACAACAAACGAGTGAAACAAATACAGCCTATCTGGTGACTAACACAGAGACAGGTACAATCACCCACGAAATACAACGCGCACTCAGGCTACCTAAATACGGTTCCCAATCCGAGACAACGAGAATCAGCTGACTCCAATTAGGAATCGCCTCAGGCAGCCAAGCCTAACTAGACACACCCCTAATAATACACAATCCCAATTAATACAAACCCCAATACGAAACACAACATATAAACCCATGTCACACCCTGGCCTACCCAAACATATAACAAAAACACAAGATACAATGACCAAGGCGTGACAGATCTATGGATTTCACATGACTGGGAAATGGTCACAGCCCACCCATTGGGGAGCCAGGCCAAGCCAATCGAAAGATGATTTTCCCCCACGAAAGAGTTTTATTACAGACAGAAATACTCTTCAGTTTCATCAGCTGTCCGGCTGTTTAACAGCTGTGTTGTTACCCGCTGAAGCTGGTTAACAACACAGCTGTTAAGCGGAGTAACAACACAGCTGTTAAGCTGGTTAACAACACAGCTGTTAAACTGGTTAACAACACAGCTGTTAAGCTGGTTAACAACACAGCTGTTAAGCTGGTTAACAACACAGCTGTTAAGCTGGTTAACAACACAGCTGTTAAACTGGTTAACAACACAGCTGTTAAGCTGGTTAACAACACAGCTGTTAAGCTGGTTAACAACACAGTTGTTAAGCGGAGGAACAACACAGCTGTTAAGCTGGTTAACAACACAGCTTTTAAGCGGAGTAACAACACAGCTGTTAAGCTGGTTAACAACACAGCTGTCAAGCTGGTTAACAACACAGCTGTTAAGCTGGGTAACAACACAGCTGTCAAGCTGGGGAACAACACAGCTGTTAAGCGGGTAACAACACAGCTGTCAAGCTGGGGAACAACACAGCTGTTAAGCTGGTTAACAAACACAGCTGTTAAGCGGAAGAACAACACAGCTGTCAAGCTGGGGAACAACACAGCTGTCAAGCTGGTTAACAACACAGCTGTTAAGCTGGGGAACAACACAGCTGTTAAGCTGGTTAACAACACAGCTGTTAAGCGGGTAACAACACAGCTGTCAAGCTGGGGAACAACACAGCTGTTAAGCTGGGTAACAACACAGCTGTCAAGCTGGTAACAACACAGCTGTCAAGCTGGGGAACAACACAGCTGTTAAGCTGGTTAACAACACAGCTGTTAAGCTGGGTAACAACACAGCTGTCAAGCTGGTTAACAACACAGCTGTTAAGCTGGTTAACAACACAGCTGTTAAGCGGGTAACAACACAGCTGTTAAGCTGGTTAACAACACAGCTGTTAAGCGGAGGAACAACACAGCTGTTAAGCTGGGGAACAACACAGCTGTTAAGCTGGGGAACAACACAGCTGTTAAGCGGAGGAACAACACAGCTGTTAAGCGGAGGAACAAAACAGCTGCCATCTTTATTTGATTTCCGTCTTTACGATAGCCTATTGGAAACTAGTTAGACTACAGCATGAATTATGTCTTTACGATAGCCTATTGGAAACTAGTTAGACTACAGCATGAATTCTGTCTTTACTATAGCCTATTGGAAACTAGTTAGACTACAGCATGAATTATGTCTTTACGATAGCCTATTGGAAACTAGTTAGACTACAGCATGAATTATGTCTTTACTATAGCCTATTGGAAACTAGTTAGACTACAGCATGAATTATGTCTTTACGATAGCCTATTGGAAACTAGTTAGACTACAGCATGAATTATGTCTTTACTATAGCCTATTGGAAACTAGTTAGACTACAGCATGAATTATGTCTTTACGATAGCCTATTGGAAACTAGTTCGACTACAGCATGAATTCTGTCTTTACTATAGCCTATTGGAAACTAGTTAGACTACAGCATGAATTCTGTTAGCATGAAACAAGGCATTCGGAAAGCATTCAGACCCCTTGACTTTTTCCACTTTTTGTTACGTTACAGACTTATTCTAAAATGTATTAAATACATTTTTCCCTCATCAATCTACACACAATACCCCATAATGACAAAGTGAAAACATGTTTTAAGAAATTTTTGCAAAAAAAACAAACAAAAAAAGAAATACCTTATTGACATAAGTATTCAGACCCTTTGCTATGAGACTTGAAATTGAGCTCAGGTGCATCCTGTTTCCATTGATCATCCTTGAGATGTTTGTACAACTTGATTGGAGTCCACTTGTGGTAAATTCAATTGATTGGACATGGTTTGGAAAGGCACACACCTGTCTATATAAAGGTCCCACAGTTGACAGTGCCTGTCAGAGCAAAAACCAAGCCATGAGGTCGAACTAATTGTCCGTAGCGCTCGAGACAGGATTATGTCGATGAACAGATCTGGGAAAGGGTACCAAAAAACAAATGCAGCATTGAAGGTCTCCAAGAACACAGTGTCCTCCATCTTTCTTCAATGGAAAAACTTTAGAACCATCAAGACTCTTCCTAGAGCTGGCCGCCAGGCCAAACTGAGCAATCAGGGAAGAAGGTCCTTGGTCAGGGAGGTGAGCAAGAAACTGATGGTCACTCTGACAGAGCTCTAGAGTTCCTCTGTGGAGATGGAAGAACTTTCCAGAAGGACAGCCATCTCTGCAGCACTCCACCAATCAGGTCTTTATGGTAGAGTGGCCAGACGGAAGCCACTCCTCAGTAAAAGGCACATGACAGCCTGCTTGGAGTTTGCCAAAAGGCACCTAAAGGACTCTGACCATGAGAAACAAGATTCTCTGGTCTGATGAAACTGTTTGAACTCTTTGGCCTGAATTGCAAGTGTCACGTCTGGAAGTAACTTGGCACCATCACTATGGTGAAGCATGGTGGTGGCAGCATCATGCTGTGGGGATGTTTTCCGCGGAAGGAACTGGGAGACTAGTCGGGATCGAGGGAAAGATGAATGGAGCAAAATACATAGAGATCCTTGATGAAAACCTGATCCAGAGCTCTCAGGACCTCAGACTCAGGTGAAGCTTCACCTTCCAACAGGACAACGACCCTAAACACACAGCCAAGACGACGCAGGAGTGGCTAACCCTAAGCTAAGGATGTGTTGTCACATGTTTCGTTCCAGAGTCTCTGAGGTAGCCAATAACTTCTTCTATCTGGTGAAGGATGAGTTAAAATGGAGAGGCCTTGTTGGTACAAAAAGAGGGAGCTTTATATGCAACGTTTCTCCATGTGGCTTCCCAGCATCCCTGCCCCCTCTCTGGAGAAGAATGTCCCCTCCTGTCTCCAGACTGAATTAAACACAATTGCTCAACACCATCTTGCCTACCGGAGCTTACATCTATCCAGTCCTTTAACCTCTACAAGCGGTTAGAAATGTTTAAGGGTTTATTTCGGCATTGTGTTTGGCATTTTGCAATAATATTATACTTAGTTAATTTAAAATAAGCTTTTGCCAAAAAATGTACCCAAAGATTTAAAAATACACATTTTGCAGCCTTTTGTCTATGGTTTTGTTTAGCTTCAATTTTGTTTTTATGTTTTTAAAAAGAATGCAAGAATGTCTTAAAAAATTCAGCCCCAATCCATTACAATGATCCATCTTCCTTCCTGTTTTGAGTAAGAAGATACGCTCTCTGACCACAAGGTGTCACTATTCAGCTAAAATGTGCTCTTAACTTTGGCCAAAGAAATCCTCACTGAATGATTTTTACAATTGTCTTATAATCTCCTTGCTCAATACATTTGTTTCAAATA
The DNA here is from genome assembly GCF_021184085.1 of Oncorhynchus gorbuscha. Lineage (NCBI taxonomy): Eukaryota > Metazoa > Chordata > Actinopteri > Salmoniformes > Salmonidae > Oncorhynchus > Oncorhynchus gorbuscha. The sequence continues at coordinate 106,017,331 of NC_060174.1, read as the reverse complement.
AACACAAACTATCCCATTTGTCTTTACTTTTAGAGATTAGTGGTCAGCCAAGCCTACGTTCAGTCGACTTTCAGTGCTTCGTACCAAATGGCACCCCATTCCACATAGTGCACTACTTTTGACCAGAGCCCTACGGCCCATGTCAACATGAATAGGGACATGGCAACATGAATAGGGACATGAACAGGGACATGTCAACATGAATAGGGACATGGCAACATGAACAGGGCCATGGCAACATGAATAGGGACATGGCAACATGAATAGGGACATGGCAACATGAATAGGGACATGAACAGGGACATGTCAACATGAATAGGGACATGGCAACATGAATAGGGACATGGCAACATGAATAGGGACATGAACAGGGACATGTCAACATGAACAGGGACATGTCAACATGAATAGGGACATGAACAGGGACATGGCAACATGAATAGGGACATGTCAACATGAATAGGGACATGAACAGGGACATGGCAACATGAATAGGGACATGGCAACATGAATAGGGACATGAACAGGGACATGGCAACATGAATAGGGACATGAACAGGGACATGGCAACATGAATAGGGACATGAATAGGGACATGCCAACATGAATAGGGACATGAACAGGGACATGGCAACATGAATAGGGACATGGCAACATGAATAGGGACATGGCAACATGAATAGGGACATGAATAGGGACATGGCAACATGAATAGGGACATGAACAGGGACATGGCAACATGAATAGGGACATGGCAACATGAATAGGGACATGGCAACATGAATAGGGACATGAACAGGGACATGTCAACATGAACAGGGACATGGCAACATGAACAGGGACATGTCAACATGAATAGGGACATGAACAGGGACATGTCAACATGAATAGGGACATGGCAACATGAATAGGGACATGAACAGGGACATGTCAACATGAACAGGGACATGTCAACATGAATAGGGACATGGCAACATGAATAGGGACATGGCAACATGAATAGGGACATGAACAGGGACATGTCAACATGAACAGGGACATGGCAACATGAACAGGGACATGGCAACATGAATAGGGACATGGCAACATGAACAGGGACATGGCAACATGAACAGGGACATGGCAACATGAATAGGGACATGAACAGGGACATGTCAACATGAACAGGGACATGGCAACATGAACAGGGACATGGCAACATGAATAGGGACATGAACAGGGACATGGCAACATGAACAGGGACATGGCAACATGAACAGGGACATGGCAACATGAATAGGGACATGGCAACATGAATAGGCACATGAACAGGGACATGGCAACATGAATAGGGACATGGCAACATGAATAGGGACATGGCAACATGAATAGGGACATGGCAACATGAATAGGGACATGAGCAGGGACATGTCAACATGAATAGGGACATGGCAACATGAATAGGGACATGGCAACATGAATAGGGCCATGGCAACATGAATAGGGACATGAACAGGGACATGTCAACATGAATAGGGACATGTCAACATGAATAGGGACATGGCAACATGAATAGGGACATGAACAGGGACATGGCAACATGAATAGGGACATGAACAGGGACATGGCAACATGAATAGGGACATGAACAGGGACATGGCAACATGAATAGGGACATGAACAGGGACATGTCAACATGAATAGGGACATGGCAACATGAATAGGGACATGAATAGGGACATGGCAACATGAACAGGGACATGGCAACATGAATAGGGCCATGGCAACATGAATAGGGACATGGCAACATGAATAGGGACATGAACAGGGACATGTCAACATGAATAGGGACATGGCAACATGAATAGGGACATGGCAACATGAACAGGGACATGTCAACATGACTAGGGACATGGCAACATGAATAGGGACATGAACAGGGACATGTCAACATGAATAGGGACATGGCAACATGAATAGGGACATGTCAACATGAACAGGGACATGTCAACATGAATAGGGACATGGCAACATGAATAGGGACATGTCAACATGAATAGGGACATGAACAGGGACATGTCAACATGAATAGGGACATGAACAGGGACATGTCAACATGAATAGGGACATGGCAACATGAATAGGGACATGGCAACATGAACAGGGACATGTCAACATGAATAGGGACATGTCAACATGAATAGGGACATGGCAACATGAATAGGGACATGGCAACATGAACAGGGACATGTCAACATGAATAGGGACATGAACAGGGACATGTCAACATGAATAGGGACATGGCAACATGAATAGGGACATGAACAGGGACATGTCAACATGAATAGGGACATGGCAACATGAATAGGGACATGGCAACATGAATAGGGACATGGCAACATGAATAGGGACATGGCAACATGAATAGGGACATGAACAGGGACATGTCAACATGAATAGGGACATGGCAACATGAATAGGGCCATGGCAACATGAATAGGGACATGAACAGGGACATGTCAACATGAATAGGGACATGTCAACATGAATAGGGACATGGCAACATGAATAGGGACATGGCAACATGAATAGGGACATGAACAGGGACATGTCAACATGAATAGGGACATGTCAACATGAATAGGGACATGAACAGGGACATGTCAACATGAATAGGGACATGTCAACATGAATAGGGACATGGCAACATGAATAGGGACATGTCAACATGAATAGGGACATGGCAACATGAATAGGGACATGGCAACATGAACAGGGCCATGTCAACATGAATAGGGACATGAACAGGGACATGTCAACATGAACAGGGACATGGCAACATGAACAGGGACATGAACAGGGACATGTCAACATGAATAGGGACATGTCAACATGAATAGGGACATGGCAACATGAATAGGGACATGGCAACATGAATAGGGCCATGGCAACATGAATAGGGACATGGCAACATGAATAGGGACATGTCAACATGAATAGGGCCATGGCAACATGAATAGGGACATGAACAGGGACATGTCAACATGAATAGGGACATGGCAACATGAAGGTGTGTTAGCTTTAGCTGTATAAAATGGCCACATCTGAAGAGAAGCATTATAGAGTAGTTCTACTGTACCCTGACTATACCAAACATTAGGAATACCTTCCTGATATTGAGTTGCACATAATCCATGTCTCAATTGTCTCAAGGCTTAAAAATCCTTCTTTAACCCGTCTCCTCCCCTTCAGCTACACTGATTGAAGTGGATTTAACAAGTGACATCAATAAGGGATCATAGCTTTCACCTGGATTCACCTGGTCGGTCTATGTCATTGAACAAGCAGCTGTTCTTAATATTTTGTATACTTAGTATATATCGTTATAAACATTTTGAAATGCTTAAATCGGACAAATGTTTTGTATTCCTGCATGAATGGCCTTTTGTATTAAGTCATTCTGATGATCAGTTGGGCCTGGACAGGAAACAGGACAGGAAACAGGACAGGAAACAGGACATGAAACAGGACAGGAAACAGGACATGAAACAGGACAGGAAACAGGACAGGAAACAGGACATGAAAGGAAACAGGACAGGAAACAGGACATGAAACATGACAGGAAACAGGACAGGAAACAGGACATGAAACGGGACAGGAAACAGGACATGAAACTTGACAGGAAACAGGACAGGAAACAGGACATGAAACAGGACAGGAAACAGGACATGAAACAGGACAGGAAACAGGACAGGAAACAGGACAGGAAACAGGACATGAAACAGGACAGGAAACAGGACAGGAAACAGAACAGGAAACAGGAAACAGAACAGGAAACAGGACATGAAACAGGACAGGAAACAGGACATGAAACAGGAGAGGAAACAGGACAGGAAACAGGAAACAGGAAACATGACATGAAACAGGACAGGAAACAGGACATGAAACAGGATAGGAAACAGGACATCCACTGCTTTACGTCACTTCCTCTGGAGACACCCATATTTCTGGCCTGTCATTGTTCCTTGATACCAACTGCCCAACCCTATTGTCGATCCTCAAAATCCCTGAATGTGAGCTCAAGCCGGGCCAATAGGTTGGACCAATCACAGAAGGATTTGAGGTCTTAATGATGCTAATAGTGATGTTGGAAGGAGCCAGGTGGCGTTTCCGTAAAAGGCAACCTGCTCTGTTTCCCTGGTGAAAAGCAGTGCACTACGGGCCCTGGTGAAAAGCAGTGCACTCCAGGCCCTGGTGAAAAGCCGTGCACTACAGGCCCTGGTGAAAAGCAGTGCATTATGGGCCATGGTCAAAAGTAGTGCACTATGGGCCCTGGTGAAAAGCAGTGCATTATGGGCTATGGTCAAAAGTAAGACACTACGGGCCCTGGTGAAAAGCAGTGCATTATGGGCCATGGTCAAAAGTAAGACACTACGGGGCCTGGTGAAAAGCAGTGCATTATGGGCCATGGTCAAAAGTAGTCCACTATGGGCCCTGGTGAAAAGCAGTGCATTATGGGCCATGGTCAAAAGTAATCCACTATGGGCCCTGGTGAAAAGCAGTGCATTATGGGCCATGGTCAAAAGTAGTCCACTATGGGCCCCGGTGAAAAGCAGTGCATTATGGGCCATGGTCAAAAGTAGTCCACTATGGGCCCCGGTGAAAAGCAGTGCATTATGGGCCATGGTCAAAAGTAAGACACTACGGGCCCTGGTGAAAAGCAGTGCATTATGGGCCATGGTCAAAAGTAGTCCACTATGGGCCCCGGTGAAAAGCAGTGCATTATGGGCCATGGTCAAAAGTAATCCACTATGGGCCCCGGTGAAAAGCAGTGCATTATGGGCCATGGTCAAAAGTAAGACACTACGGGCCCTGGTGAAAAGCAGTGCATTATGGGCCATGGTCAAAAGTAATCCACTATGGTCCCTGGTGAAAAGCAGTGCATTATGGGCCATGGTCAAAAGTAGTCCACTATGTAGGGATTAGGGAGCCCTTTGGGTTAGAGTCCTGGAGAAGCCAGGTACAAAACAAGAACCAGGGGACCAAAGTAGCAGAGGTGTCACTATCGTGTCATATTTTGGCAAATTACTCTCAATAAACTTCCTCATTTGTTCTGCAAGCTGTTTGCTAGAGAGTTTTTATAACTGAGGGGATCCCTCTAGCCTGGCAGGCACTGTAAATTGTTCGGCGGGTTGTTTTTAATGGGATTATAATGACAGTTATGGTTTACAAGAATTGATGTTTGTGACTTTTATGAGGTGTGAGTGAAGGGGCGGGCCTAGGTTCGAGTCATAAAGGTAGCAGGAATGTTAATTGGTGGAGAGGCTGGGGACTACCCGGCCGACCTGCGGTAGTCCTCTTTGTTCTCAAACCTCAGTCCTCAGAACACTCACACTAGGCTTCTGTTGAGGCCGTTAAAGGCCAGGAAACTCGTTTAAAATCTGTGACTGACCGCACTGACGCAAACTCCAACTAGGAGTCTAGGATGACCTGTCAACTTTAATGTGAAGCTGTGTTCATTTTCTAAATGCTCAGATGGGACTGTGCCTCTGCTAATGTGCATATAGAGTTATATTCCCATCATTAACAAATCCCAAAGTGAAATTACGTTTGTACACATTTTGAAGCATTGAGTTTTAGTACCAGGGTATCGACAAGGTGATGCCTAAATCATATTCAGTTTAAACTGAAAACCTAAAATAAGATGAGAAAATAAGATGAGAAGAGAGGATGAGGAGAGTACTGAACTTTCCTAGAAGAGAGCAGCTGTTTTAGTTTAGTTTAGTTTATTTGATTTTTACAGGGACAGTGCACATTAATCAACGTTTCAGTAAAAGTGCCGGTTTTAGCCAGCCGGCTAATTTTCAACCGCAGTCCCTGGGCAGGTTATTAAAAACAATTACAATATAGACAATAGCACCATAGAACAAGCAAGACATAGCAACATAGGACAAGCAAGACATAGCATACAGACAGTGCAACATAGGACAAGCAAGACGTAGCATACAGACAGTTTTATGTACAGGAGAGTAAATCAGCCATCAATCAATTGATCAATCAATCAACCAATCATTATTAGGACAGTCCAATATCAAACGGGCCTCAGAAAGCCTCAGGGCCAATACATTGCCGAGTGAAGGTCTGAACACCTGTTGCACTGGACTTCACATTTTGCTGCTTTAAAATGTCATTTAAAAATGGATTCAATTAAAAAATTTTCCCCCTGCAGATTGACACAACCTGTGACAGAAAAGAGTATTATCTCTATTTTCAAGTATTGTGGTGGCAGCATCATGTTATGGGTATGCTTGTCACCAGCAAGGACTGGGGAGTTGATCAGGATCACAAGAAATATGAAAGGAGCAACACCCAGGTAAAAAGTTAGAAGACTTCTGAATAACTAACCTTGGGATGAGCAATTTATTTTGAAAAATAAATAGATATATGTTGCCCTAACTGTGTGCACAGTTAGTAGAATCTTTTTCAAAATTATTTACAGCTGTAATTGCTGTCAAAGGTGCTTCCACCAAGCATTAACTTTGGGGTGTGTCGAAGACATGCGCAATCAATATATCTTTGTTTAGAATATTTTACAAGACCTTGATTCAATCAGACCGAGCGTTGACAGATGTCTGCATAGCAGTGTTTGAGGTGTTGGAGGTGTTGGATGTGTTGGAGGTGTTGGATGTGTTTGAGGTGTTGGAGGTGTTGGAGGTGTTGGAGGTGTTTAAGGTGAATGCACCAATTTGTAAGTCGCTCTGGATAAGAGTGTCTGCTAAATGACTTAAATGTAAAATGTAAATGTGTTTGAGGTGTTTGAGGTGTTTGAGGTGTTGGAGGTGTTTGAGGTGTTGGAGGTGTTGGAGGTGTTGGCGGTGTTGGCGGTGTTGGAGGTGTTGGCGGTGTTTGAGGTGTTTGAGGTGTTGGAGGTGTTGGAGGTGTTGGCAGTGTTGGAGGTGTTGGAGGTGTTGGCAGTGTTGGAGGTGTTGGAGGTGTTGGGTGTTGGCAGTGTTGGAGGTGTTGGAGGTGTTGGCGGTGTTGGAGGTGTTGGAGGTGTTGGAGGTGTTGGAGGTGTTGGAGCTGTTTTAGGTGTTGGCAGTGTTGGCGGTGTTGGCGGTGTTGGAGGTGTTGGCAGTGTTGGAGGTGTTGGAGGTGTTGGCAGTGTTGGCGGTGTTGGAGGTGTTGGCAGTGTTGGAGGTGTTGGAGGTGTTGGCAGTGTTGGCGGTGTTGGAGGTGTTGGCAGTGTTGGAGGTGTTGGCAGTGTTGGCGGTGTTGGAGGTGTTGGAGCTGTTTTAGGTGTTGGAGCTGTTTTAGGTGTTGGCGGTGTAGGAGGTGTTGGAGCTGCTTTAGGTGTTGGCGGTGTAGGAGGTGTTGGAGCTGTTTTAGGTGTTGGCGGTGTAGGAGGTGTTGGAGCTGTTTTAGGTGTTGGCGGTGTAGGAGGTGTTGGAGCTGTTTTAGGTGTTTGAGCTGTTTTAGGTGTTGGCGGTGTAGGAGGTGTTGGAGCTGCTTTAGGTGTTGGAGGTGTTGGAGCTGTTTTAGGTGTTGGAGCTGTTTTAGGTGTTGGCGGTGTAGGAGGTGTTGGAGATGTTCGAGGTGTTGGAGCTGCTTTAGGTGTTTGCCGGTGTAGGAGGTGTTGGAGCTGCTTTAGGTGTTTGCCGGTGTAGGAGGTGTTGGAGCTGCTTTAGGTGTTTGCCGGTGTAGGAGGTGTTGGAGCTGCTTTAGGTGTTTGCCGGTGTAGGAGGTGTTGGAGCTGCTTTAGGTGTTTGCCGGTGTAGGAGGTGTTGGAGCTGTTTTAGGTGTTGGAGCTGCTTTAGGTGTAGGAGGTGTTGGAGCTGCTTTAGGTGTTTGCCGGTGTTGGAGGTGTTGGAGCTGCTTTAGGTGTTTGCCAGTGTAGGAGGTGTTGGAGCTGTTTTAGGTGTTGGAGCTGCTTTAGGTGTTGGCGGTGTAGGAGGTGTTGGAGCTGCTTTAGGTGTTTGCCGGTGTTGGAGGTGTTGGAGCTGCTTTAGGTGTTTGCCGGTGTAGGAGGTGTTGGAGCTGTTTTAGGTGTTGGAGCTGCTTTAGGTGTTGGCGGTGTAGGAGGTGTTGGAGCTGCTTTAGGTGTTTGCCGGTGTTGGCGGTGTAGGAGGTGTTGGAGCTGCTTTAGGTGTTTGCCGGTGTTGGAAATGCTTTAGGTGTTTGCCGGTGTTGGAGGTGTTGGAGGTGTTCGAGCTGTTGGAGATGTTGGAGGTGGAACTGCAGTATGAGCTGTCAAACACTGTAGACGAGGGGCTGCTCTTGTCTGTCACAAACCACGCCCTTCCTTATTATCCCTATTGTGTTAGAAGTTCAAAACGGCAATAGAAAGTGTAGGCTAATGTACGTTTTCATGTTCATTTGGATGGAGGAGGGGGGAGGGTTTAGTCTAATCGAGGTGTAGACATCACACAATCGAGTGTTTGAACTTGTAACGTAGCTGCATGAACTTCTCGGCCGCTGCATGGGATGGGATTTGTCAGATGAAAAAGTTGGGTGATGTCGTTGCATCCAATGACAGTGTCCCAGATAAACTAACACAAGGAGCCACTTGTGGATTTGACAGCTCCACCTCTGACACACACAAAAAACAACACTATGCGTGTGTCGGCGAGCCGGATCTGATAGAATCCAGCCCTTAGTTTAGAACATTTGATATACTTTTTGTTTCATTTTGAAAATGTGGAGCAGGTTGTGTAAATGTAATCCCTTTTCAGATTTAATTTTAAGGCAGCAAAATGTGACAACTGTGGCCTTTCACTGTATAACTGTTAGATGGTCTGAAATCTGTCTGGTGATGTGAAATTTTCCTCTATGCAATTTATTCTGCTCTGTTGGTAAGACAAGGGGAGGTGGTCTGTGTATTTTTGAAAACAACAGCTGGTGCACGATATCTAATGAAAAGGAAGTCTCGAGCTATTGCTCGACCGAGGTAAAGTTTCTCATGATAAGCTGTAGAACACACTACCTACCGAGAGAGTTTTCATCTGTATTCTTTGTAGCTGTTTACATACCACCACAGTCAAAGGCTGGCACCAAGATAGGATTGAATGAGTGAATTTAGCTGTATTCTGCATAAGCAAACAAGAAAACGCTCACCCAGAGTCGGCGCTCCTTAAAACTTAAATCTGTTTTACCAAATTTCTATCAGCATGTTATATGTGCAACCAGAGGGAAAATAACTCTGGACCACCTATACTCCACACACAGAGATGCATACAAAGCTCTCCCTCGCCCTCCATTTGGCAAATCTGACCATAATTCCATCCTCCTGATTCCTGCTCACAAGCAAAAATTAAAGAAGGAAGCACCAGTGACTAGATCAATAAAAAAGTGGTCAGATGAAGCAGATGCTAAACTACAGGACTGTTTTGCAGCACAGACTGACATATGTTCTGGGATTCCTCCAATGGCATTGAGGTGTACACCACATCTGTCATTGGCTTCATCAATAAGTGCATCGATGATATTGTCCCCACACTGACTGTACGTACATACCCCAACCAGAAACCATGGATTACAGGCAGCATCCGCACTGAGCTAAAGGCTAGAGCTGCCGCTTTCAAGGAGCGGGACTCTAACCCGGAAGCTTACTTATTTATTTTATTTTTTATTTCACCTTGATTTAACTAGGTAAGCTAGCTGAGAACAAGTTCTCATTTACAACTGCGACATTGCCAAGATAAAGCAAAGCAGTGCGACACAAACAACAACACAGAAATCCCGCTATGCCATCCAACGAACCATCAAACAGGAAAAACGTCAATAGAGGACTAAGATCGAGTCGTACTACACCGGCTCTGACACTTGACAGATGTGGAAGGGCCTGCTAACCATTACAGACTACAAAGGGAAGCACAACCGACAGCTGCCCAGTGACATGATCCTTTCGGACGAGCTAAACTACTTCTATGCTCGCGTCGAGGCAAATAACACTGAAACAGGCATGAGAGCACCAGCTGTACCAGAAGACTGTGTGATCACGCTCTCCGCAGCCGATGTGAGTAAGTAACATTCACAAGGCCGCAGGGACAGACAGATTAACCGGATGTGTACTGCGAGCATGTACTGACCAACTAGCAAGTGTCTTCACTGACATTTTCAACCTCTCCCTCTCCGAGTCTGTAATACCAACATGTTTTAAGGAGACCACCATAGTGCCTGTGCCCAAGAGCAAGAAGGTAACCTGCCTAAATTACTACCGACCCGTAGCACTCACGTCTGTAGCCATGAAGTGCTTTGACAGGCTGGTCATGGCTCACATCAACACCATCATCCCAGAAACCCTAGACCCAGTCCAATTTGCATACTTCCCCAACAGATCCACAGATGATGAAGTCTCTATTGCACTCCACACTGCCCTTTCCTGGACAAAAGGACAAAAGGAACATCTCGTCCTCCGACCACAAGGCACTACAGAGGGTAGTGCGAATGGTCCAGTACATCACTGGGGCCAAGCTTCCTGCCATCCAGGACCTCTCCCTCTCCGAGTCTGTAATACCAACATGTTTTAAGGAGACCACCATAGTGCCTGTGCCCAAGAGCAAGAAGGTAACCTGCCTAAATTACTACCGACCCGTAGCACTCACGTCTGTAGCCATGAAGTGCTTTGACAGGCTGGTCATGGCTCACATCAACACCATCATCCCAGAAACCCTAGACCCAGTCCAATTTGCATACTTCCCCAACAGATCCACAGATGATGAAGTCTCTATTGCACTCCACACTGCCCTTTCCTGGACAAAAGGACAAAAGGAACATCTCGTCCTCCGACCACAAGGCACTACAGAGGGTAGTGCGAATGGTCCAGTACATCACTGGGGCCAAGCTTCCTGCCATCCAGGACCTCTCCCTCTCCGAGTCTGTAATACCAACATGTTTTAAGGAGACCACCATAGTGCATATGTAGAATGTATGCACACATGACTGTAAGTCGCTTTGGATAAAAGCGTCTGCTAAATGGCATATATTATTATTATTATATATTATATTATTATTACCTCTATACTAGGCAATGTCAGAGGAAGGCTCTAAAAATTGTCAAAGACTCCAACCTAGTCATAGACTGTTCACCCTGCTACCACATGGCAAGTGGTACCGGAGTGCCAAGTCTAGGTCCAAGAGGCTTCTAAACAGCTTCTACCCCCAAGCCATAAGACTCCTGAACATCTAGTCAAATGGCTACCCAGACTATTCACATTGCCCCCACATTTTTACTGCTTCTCTTTAATTACTTGTTACTTTTATCTCATCTATATATTTTTAAACTGCACTGTCGGATAGGGGCTCGTAAGTAAGCATTTCTCTGTAAGGTCTGTTGTATTCGGCATATGTGACTAATAAAGTTTGATTTGATTTGAAATGGTTAGATGACAAAAAGCTGTCACTTCACCTTGTAAAAACAGAGTCCAATCTTGTTTGTGTAGAAAGTGACACTGAGAAAATCTCCAGATTTTAAGGTGGTAGTAGGTGATTTAGTAGTCACAGCAAAAGACTCTGTTAGGTATCTTGGATGTGTGCTAGATAACCATCCGACAGGGGGAGAGCATGGCACAAAACGTTCTCTCCAAAGAGAACCATAGAACTAGGTTCTAGAACCTCCAAATATCTGGATAAGAATGCAACCGTGTCATTGACAGTGGCTCTTGTTCAGTGCCACTTTGACTCTGCGTGCTCTTCCTGGCACAATAGTGCCACCAAGATCATAAAAAAAAATTAATTGCAGACATCTAAGAACAAATGAGTCAAGATTATTCTTAAACTTCAAACACGTACTCATCTTGCCCATTCCCACTTTGAAAGCCTCAGATAGCTCAAAGTGGAGGAGACAGTCTCTCAGAGTTAATGGTGTCCTGTTCATAAACTTGTCCACAGTATGGTCCCCGGGAACCTATGTAACTACTTCTACTCGGGTCCTGGACAACCATAACCATTCCACTAGAAGGGATGAAACTGATGTTGTTCCTTCTAGATTTAATAGTGGTATGGAGAAATAAACATTTTATTAATCATCATCTGACATTTTTAGGCATAGTCTTGCTAAGAATTTGAAATGTACACCTTCAATGGATAGTTTCAAGTTCTCACTGGAAAAAAAAGAAAGAAGCTAAACGGTAGCATGGCGCAAACGTGAGTCGTAAGATTATAGTACGTGGCTAAGAAGGAAATTCCCCGGGATCTGCCCTCTGGTGTATATTATGTATCATACTGTGATTGGTTTGTATATACTAGGGATTGATTGTTGTATATATTAAGGGTATGTGAGATGTACCTGTCCATTGGTGTTTATGAGGAAATTGAACTGTACTAATTAGCTAATTTTACGAAATAAACAACCTTCTTTTGTCTGTCTTTGTGTGTTGCCACTGCAATTCCCAACCTTGCTGCATTCCCCTCTTCTTGGTGCCGAGCCCTGATAATATGTGTTAGAGCCGATTTGGACATATTTGTATAAAAGACCGAACATATGGAGCTCCATGTATATTTGTGTAAATATATTAAATATGAATGTAAATGATGAAATATTAGGTACGTACCTTTATGATTTATATTTACCCGATTGAGATATATTAATTTGTTGTTAGTGTAACTCGGACATTTGGCCCCCCCTCTTGCCTGTTCATTGTATTGTGTTAATTTTGTTAGGATAAAGGCAGGAAGTTGGGCTTTCGGGAGAGGGAGTCCTTGCTAGACGCGGGAGCGGTATAGTTTTTTGACCATACAGACATACAGACATACAGGTCATAATATGTATTTTCCATATCAAGTATTTTGTGCTTTAAGTTGATTGGAGACTCATTTATTTGTTAGATATAAGAAGAATAAACATTTTTGTTGCACCATATCCCTGGATGTCATGGAATGTTTGGCCGTTTGGAAACCTTGAGTGTGGACTGTATGCGTACCAAACAACCCCACTTCAGGCTTGGGCAGTGGCTATGGTAAAGACGAAAGGAAGCCACTACATTCAAGTCAAAAAACTCCGCGAAGGATTACTATCGGAAGGAAATCTCCGGTTCGGACACACGCTGGATATTGTTCTATTTGTAATTGCATCCGGATCGTAAGGACAGCTCGCTTGGAAGGATTTGAACTCCTAGAATTCGCCAGCCGTGAGTAACCACTGCGAATGAATGAGCTGCCCTGTTCAATGCGATCATTTGATCATGCATATTATGGAAGCGCAAATGTGCTTTTAATTGGAAAGTTTGATAAACTTGGGAATGGAATTCAAAACACAGCGTTGTGAAAACAATTAAGAAGTTTAAGTTTGGGAAACACTGAGATCCTATGCACAATGTAGCCTAATCTTATGTCTAATATTTGGCCTAACGTGGAAATGCAATGCATCAACGCAACAAATATATCCAAGATCCCCTGACCAACAAAAGGTTTTTTAAAACCAAAACAGAAGCTGTCTTTAAACAGCAGTTCAAATCCAAGAGTAGGGGAAGCAGCTTTGCCACTGCAGTAGATGTAGTGGCAGATTGTAACTCGGAAAAACCTCTAAAAGAACAAACATTCAAAATCAAGAAACCAGGCACCTACCCTTCTGATGCTCCCAGTATCTCATGTGTATTTTGCACTGGTGAGCATTTCCTGGTCGACTGCCAACAGGTGAAGGCACAGCCACACGAAGCCAAGGTTGAGTTTCTGAGATCAAAAGGCCTTTGTTTTGGCTGTTTGATGAGAGGACACTTAAGCAAAGAATGTAAAAGAAGGATGACCTGTCAGAAATGTCAAAGAAGGCACCCCACTATCCTGCACATTGAAGGAAGAGAGAGATTTAGATCTCTGAAGGCAGATACGAGGGGTGTAGCAGTAAAGCGGGAGGAGACTGTCAGCAGTGTTCTTGTTTCACTGGAAGCTGGTGAAGATACCGGGGCCGGTACAGATTGTGCACTTGCGATTGTGCCAGTTCAAGTAAAGATGGCAAATGGAAGCAAGTCTACGTTAACCTATGCATTTCTCGATTCTGGTAGCTCAGCAACATTTTGTACGGAGCGACTCATGAGGCAGTTGCAAGCTAAAGGCACTGAGACTGAAATTCTGCTACGCACAATGGGGCAGGAGAGTCCTACCAAGAGCTTTGAGATATCTGGATTAGAGATTGGCAATGTGGAAGGTGACACATTTCTTGCATTACCAAAGGTCTACACCCAAAATAAGATCCCAGTGACAAGAGAACATTCCCACTCAGAAAGATCTCAAAAGGTGGCCATACCTGAAAGAAGTTCAGTTGAAGGAAATTGACGCCGACGTCGAACTCCTGATTGGCGTGAATGCTCCGAAGGCAATGGAACCCTGGAAAATCATAAATAGCCAAGGCAACGGACCGTATGCAGTGAAAACTCTCTTTGGATGGGTGATGAACGGTCCTCTTAACAATTGTACCATGGCAGAAGAATCTGGGCATCCTACGGTGATGGCCAATCGTATCTCAATTGCCGACCTGGGGGTTCTTCTTGTAAATCAGTACAACCATGACTTCCCTGAGAGAGGGTATGAAGAGAAAAGTGAGATGTCAGCTGAGGATCGTAGGTTTATGGAGATCGTATCAAGCTCCATAACCCTCAAAGACCATCACTACTACTTACCGTTGCCCTTTCGCAAAACAGATGTAGTCCTGCCAAACAATCGTGACATGGCAAAGCAGCGGGCTCTAAATATTATCATTAAGTTCAAGAAGGACAAAGGTTACGCTGCAGAGTACAAAGGCTTCATGGAAGAGATGATAACAAAAGGTTACGCCGAGAAGGTACCACAAGAACAGCTCCTCAGAGAGAAAGGCAAGGTATGGTACATACCACACCATGGCGTTCACCATAAGCGCAAAGGAACGATACGAGTAGTGTTTGACTGTTCATCATCCTATAAAGGTATATCTCTTAACAGTGAACTCCTTCAAGGCCCCGACCTGGCAAACACGCTTATAGGAGTCTTGCTAAGATTTCGGCAAGAGCACATTGCCATGATGGCAGACATCGAAGGAATGTTCCATCAAGTACGTGTCCATGAAGATTACTTAGACTTTCTGCGATTCCTATGGTGGCCGGATGGTGATACTAACAAAAGATTGGAGGAGTACAGAATGACGGTACATCTTTTTGGTGCTATATCCTCTCAAAGTTGTGCAAACTTTGCACTGCGAAGGACTGCAGAAGACAACTGTGAGAGGTACGATGAAGAGGTAATTCAAACAGTCAAGTCCAACTTCTATGTTGATGACTGCCTCAAGTCAGTGGCCACAGAAGAACAAGCCATAGCTCTCACGAAAAACCTCAGGGATGTGTGCTCTCAGGGTGGGTTCAAATTGACCAAGTGGGTCAGCAACAGCCGCACTGTGCTGGCTTCTATCCCTGATGAACACAAAGCCAAGCACATAAAAGAACTGGACCTGGACAGAGAAAAGCTGCCTGTTGAAAGAGCACTTGGAATCCGATGGAACATTGAAAGTGATGCATTTACCTTCCGAGTCACTGTCAAGAACAGACCCCTTACAAGAAGAGGTATTCTCTCAACTGTCAGCTCTATTTATGATCCATTAGGTTTCCTCGCCACATTTGTATTAAAGGCAAAGCAAATTCTTCAAGTGCTCTGCAAGCTGAAGTGTGGATGGGACGAAGTCATCCCTGAAGAACACTCTATTTCATGGCAGAGATGGCTCTCAGAGCTGGACCAGCTCTCCAGATTCCAGATAGACAGGTGTATGATGCCTGAGAACTTTGGTCAAGTCAAGACTGCACAGCTGCATCACTTCGGTGATGCAAGTGAACAAGGTTATGGCACGGCAAGTTACCTTAGGTTCACAAACGGTATGGAAAAGGTTCACATTGCATTCATACTGGGGAAATCAAGGGTGACTCCACTCAAGCAGATGACAATCCCCAGACTGGAACTTGCTGCAGCAACATTGGCAGTGCGAGTGGACAGGATGTTAAGGTTGGAGCTCCAGATTGAACTTGAGGAGTCAACTTTTTGGACGGACAGCCAGTCTGTGCTAAAATACATCCGCAATGATACCAAGAGATTCCATACCTTTGTGGCTAATAGGGTTGCTATGATCCGTGACCTATCGAAAGCAAAACAGTGGAGATATTTGAACTCAAAACACAACCCAGCCGATGATGCCTCAAGAGGATTACATGTTGAAATGTTCCTGAACTCAAAGAGATGGCGTAAAGGACCAGAATTCCTGGAGAAAACAGAAACTCAATGGCCGAAAGTCCCTGAGGAGATTGGCTCCATCCCTCCGGATGATCCAGAGGTGAGAAAAGACGTAATCATAAACCATACAAGTGTGGAAGAAAAGAGTCCAACCAGCAAACTGATTGAGTACTATTCAACATGGAACAGCTTGAAGAAAGCAGTTGTCTGGATGCTGAAACTGAAGAAACGTCTCCTACAGTTAAGCCAGAAAAGGAAAATTCTCACTCAAACCGATCCAAGACCAGATCAGAGTCTGACAAACTCACTGAAGGAACAAATTGACAAGTTCAAACTGACGTTTGGAAAAGAAAGCCTGTCTGTGGACGACCTAGATGAAGCAGAAAAGGTCATCATTCGATTTGAACAACGGCATCACTTTAAACAAGAAATTGCACTAGTTGTGAAAGGAAAACAATGTGCCAAGAGAAGTGGCTCAATCTGTAAGCTTGATCCAATTGTAGACAATGGGATTCTGAGAGTAGGAGGAAGGTTAAGCAAAGCTGCTATGCCTACGGAACTAAAGAATCCTATGATCCTGCCCAAAGACTCTTACATCTCTAGACTGATCTTACTCCACATCCATGAGCAGGTTGGCCACTCTGGGAGAGGTCACATGCTTTCTAGACTTCGCCAGCGATATTGGATACCCTGTGCCAACTCTTTAGCAAGGAAGATCCTTAAGAGCTGTGTCTTTTGCAGGCGGATGCAAGCTAGAGCTGGAGAACAGAAGATGGCCGACCTTCCACAAGATCGGGTGTCACCTGATTTGCCGCCTTTCACCCATGTGGGCATAGATTACTTCGGCCCCATAGAGGTGAAGCGAGGCCGCGTTCATGTGAAGCGTTATGGTGTGATCTTTACTTGCCTCGTGAGTCGAGCTGTCCATCTAGAAGTTGCTAGTTATCTGGATACTGATTCCTGCATCAATGCCCTGCGCAGGTTCATCTGTCGAAGGGGCCCAGTAACAAGTATCAGAACAGACAATGGCACCAACTTTGTTGGAACACACAGAGAGCTAGGAGAAGCTATGAAAGAGCTGGATCACAACAAGATTCAAAAAGAATTACTGAAGGAAGGAGTAACATGGTCATTCAACCCTCCCTCTGGAGCCCACCATGGGGGGGTATGGGAGAGGTTGATCCGACTGGTGAAAAAGATCCTCTATTCAGTCCTTAAAGAGCAAGTACTGGATGATGAGTCTTTGCAGACAGCCTTGTGTGAAGTTGAGGCGATTATGAACGACAGACCAATCACTACTGTAACAAATGACCCTAATGATCTAGAACCCCTGACTCCGAACCATCTGCTTCATCTGAAAGCTAAGCCAGTCCTGCCACCAGGACTATTCCAGAGAAGCGACCTATACTCACGAAGGAGATGGAAGCAAGTACAATATATCACTGAGCTCTTCTGGAAGAGATGGATCAGGGAGTATCTTCCACTTATGCAGGAGCGGAACAAGTGGAACAAAACTAAGAGAAACTTCAGTCCTGGTGACCTCGTGGTCATCGTCGATGACACCGCCCCAAGGAACTCTTGGCTAATGGGGCGTGTGGTGGAGGCTTTGCCAGGGGCCAAAGGTCTTGTCCGGAGCGTCATGGTTAAGACTAAGACCAATATCTTACAGAGACCTATCAATAAACTCTGTCTGCTCCTTGAGGCGACGGAGTGACACACACACACACACACACAGTGCTCCATCTTAGAATCACGTGCACCTCTGATTCGTTGATGTCGTACTCTTACATTCTTTGATGTCATACATTTTTGGATGTCAAACTCTTGACATTTTTCGAAGTTGAACACCTTTACACTTCAACTCAGACTGAGATCTATGGACTATTTTCCTATATGGTACCTTGTATATTTGTATATAGCTATAAACTGTAATAGTGCTCTGGTATAGAATGTTTTGTGTATTGGCTCTATGTTTGAATATTAAGTAATTGTTGTGCATTCAGTGCAGTCAACAATTAGGGGCCGGTATGTTAGAGCCGATTTGGACATATTTGTATAAAAGACCGAACATATGGAGCTCCATGTATATTTGTGTAAATATATTAAATATGAATGTAAATGATGAAATATTAGGTACGTACCTTTATGATTTATATTTACCCGATTGAGATATATTAATTTGTTGTTAGTGTAACTCGGACATTTGGCCCCCCCTCTTGCCTGTTCATTGTATTGTGTTAATTTTGTTAGGATAAAGGCAGGAAGTTGGGCCTTCGGGAGAGGGAGTCCTTGCTAGACGCGGGAGCGGTATAGTTTTTTGACCATACAGACATACAGACATAGAGGTCATAATATCTATTTTCCATATCAAGTATTTTGTGCTTTAAGTTGATTGGAGACTCATTTATTTGTTAGATATAAGAAGAATAAACATTTTTGTTGCACCATATCCCTAGATGTCATGGAATGTTTGGCCGTTTGGAAACCTTGAGTGTGGACTGTATGCGTACCAAACAACCCCGCTTCAGGCTTGGGCAGTGGCTATGGTAAAGACGAAAGGAAGCCACTACAATATGTACTGTACTGTACTATCACAGCCTAGCCCTGATAATATGTACTGTACTATCACAGCCTAGCCCTGATAATATGTACCGTACTATCACAGCCTAGCCCTGCTAATATGTACTGTACTGTACTATCACAGCCTAGCCCTGCTAAAATGTACTGTTCTGTACTGTACTATCACAGCCTAGCCCTGCTAATATGTACTGTACTGTACTATCACAGCCTAGCCCTGCTAATATGTACTGTACTGTACTATCACAGCCTAGCCCTGATAATATGTACTGTACTATCACAGCCTAGCCCTGCTAATATGTACTGTACTATCACAGCCTAGCCCTGCTAATATGTACTGTACTGTACTATCACAGCCTAGCCCTGCTAATATGTACTGTACTGTACTATCACAGCATAGCCCTGCTAATATGTACTGCATGGTACTATCACAGCCTAGCCCTGATAATATGTACTGTACTGTACTATCATAGACTAGCCCTGCTAAGATGTACTGTACTGCACTGTACTATCACAGCCTAGCCCTGCTAATATGTACTGTACTATACTATCACAGCCTAGCCCTGCTAATATGTACTGTACTGTACTATCACAGCATAGCCCTGCTAATATGTACTGCATGGTACTATCACAGCCTAGCCCTGATAATATGTACTGTACTGTACTATCATAGACTAGCCCTGCTAAGATGTACTGTACTGCACTGTACTATCACAGCCTAGCCCTGCTAATATGTACTGTACTATACTATCACAGCCTAGCCCTGCTAAGATGTACTGTACTATCACAACCTAGCACTGCTAATATGTACTGTACTATCACAGCCTAGCCCTGCTAATATGTACTGTACTGTACTATCACAGCCTAGCCCTGCTAATATGTACTGTACTGTACTATCACAGCCTAGCCCTGATAATATGTACTGTACTATACTATCACAGCCTAGCCCTGCTAATATGTACTGTACTGTACTATCACAGCCTAGCCCTGATAATATGTACTGTACTATACTATCACAGCCTAGCCCTGCTAAGATGTACTGTACTGTACTATCACAGCCTAGCCCTGCTAATATGTACTGTACTATCACAGCCTAGCCCTGCTAATATGTACTGTACTATACTATCACAGCCTAGCCCTGCTAAGATGTACTGTACTATCACAACCTAGCACTGCTAATATGTACTGTACTATCACAGCCTAGCACTGCTAATATGTACTGTACTATCACAGCCTAGCCCTGCTAATATGTACTGTACTATCACAGCCTAGCCCTGCTAATATGTACTGTACTATCACAGCCTAGCCCTGCTAATATGTACTGTACTATCACAGCCTAGCCCTGCTAATATGTACTGTACTATCACAGCCTAGCCCTGCTAAGATGTACTGTACTATCACAGCCTAGCCCTGCTAATATGTACTGTACTGTATCACAGCCTAGCCCTGCTAATATGTACTGTACTGTACTACTATCACAGCCTAGCCCTGCTAATATGTACTGTACTATCACAGCCTAGCCCTGCTAAGATGTACTGTACTGATAATATGTACTATCACAGCCTAGCCCTGATAATATGTACTGTACTATCACAGCCTAGCCCTGCTAATATGTACTGTACTGTATTGTACTATCATAGCCTAGCCCTGCTAATATGTACTGTACTGTACTGTACTATCATAGCCTAGCCCTGCTAATATGTACTGTACTATCACAGCCTAGCCCTGCTAATATGTACTGTACTATCACAGCCTAGCCCTGATAATATGTACTGTACTATCACAGCCTAGCCCTGATAATATGTACTGTACTATCACAGCCTAGCCCTGCTAATATGTACTGTACTATCACAGCCTAGCCCTGCTAATATGTACTGTACTATCACAGCCTAGCCCTGCTAATATGTACTGTACTATCACAGCCTAGCCCTGCTAATATGTACTGTACTATACTATCACAGCCTAGCCCTGCTAATATGTACTGTACTATACTATCACAGCCTAGCCCTGATAATATGTACTGTACTGTACTATCACAGCCTAGCCCTGATAATATGTACTGTACTGTACTATCACAGCCTAGCCCTGATAATATGTACTGTACTATCACAGCCTAGCCCTGCTAATATGTACTGTACTATCACAGCCTAGCCCTGCTAAGATGTACTGTACTGTACTATCACAGCCTAGCCCTGCTAATATGTACTGTACTATCACAGCCTAGCCCTGCTAAGATGTACTGTACTGTACTATCACAGCCTAGCCCTGCTAATATGTACTGTACTGTACTATCACAGCCTAGCCCTGCTAATATGTACTGTACTATCACAGCCTAGCCCTGCTAATATGTACTGTACTATACTATCACAGCCTAGCCCTGCTAATATGTACTGTACTATCACAGCCTAGCCCTGCTAAGATGTACTGTACTGTACTATCACAGCCTAGCCCTGATAATATGTACTGTACTGTACTATCACAGCCTAGCCCTGCTAAGATGTACTGTACTATCACAGCCTAGCCCTGCTAAGATGTACTGTACTGTATTGTACTATCATAGCCTAGCCCTGCTAATATGTACTGTACTATCACAGCCTAGCCCTGCTAATATGTACTGTACTGTATTGTACTATCATAGCCTAGCCCTGCTAATATGTACTGTACTGTACTGTACTATCATAGCCTAGCCCTGCTAATATGTACTGTACTGTACTGTACTATCATAGCCTAGCCCTGCTAATATGTACTGTACTATCACAGCCTAGCCCTGCTAATATGTACTGTACTGTCACAGCCTAGCCCTCCTAATATGTACTGTACTGTAGTATCACAGCCTAGCCCTGCTAATATGTACTGTACTGTACTATCACAGCCTAGCCCTGCTAATATGTACTGTACTATCACGGCATAGCCCTGCTAATATGTACTGTACTGTACTATCACAGCCTAGCCCTGATCATATGTACTGTACTGTACTATCACAGCCTAGCCCTGCTAATATGTACTGTACTATCACAGCTTAGCCCTGCTAATATGTACTGTACTATGACAGCCTAGCCCTGCTAAGATGTACTGTACTGTACTGTACTATCCTTTGTGGCTCTAGTTCTCCTAATAACACTGCTGAGTGCACTACGCCCTTAGCTGTGATATATTGTCCATATACCACATATCCCAGAGGTGCCTTATTGCTATTCTAAACTGATTACCAACGCCAATAGAACAGTAAAACGTACTTCTGCCCATGGTATGACTGTCGGTCTGATATACCACGGCTTTCAGACAATCAGCTCAAACCAGCCGGTTTTATAATGCAGTATAATGCAGCAGGATTGTGAGTCTCAGAGAGAGAAAGCAGACCTAGTTTTGCACGGGATCCGGCTGGCCCATCCCAGTGGGCGGAACATTCCCTGTGATCAAGTCAAATTAATTTGTATTCGTCACATGCGCCATATACAACAGGTGTAGTAGACCTTACAGTGAAATGCCGAATACAACAGGTGTAGTAGACCTCACAGTGAAATGCTGAATACAACAGGTGTAGTAGACCTTACAGTGAAATGCTGAATACAACAGGTGTAGTAGACCTTACAGTGAAATGCTGAATACAACAGGTGTAGTAGACCTTACAGTGAAATGCTGAATACAACAGGTGTAGTAGACCTTACAGTGAAATGCTGAATACAACAGGTGTAGTAGACCTCACAGTGAAATGCTGAATACAACAGGTGTAGTAGACCTTACAGTGAAATGCTGAATACAACAGGTGTAGTAGACCTTACAGTGAAATGCTGAATACAACAGGTGTAGTAGACCTTACAGTGAAATACTGAATACAACAGGTGTAGTAGACCTTACAGTGAAATGCTGAATACAACAGGTGTAGTAGACCTGACAGTGAAATGCTGAATACAACAGGTGTAGTAGACCTTACAGTGAAATGCTGAATACAACAGGTGTAGTAGACCTTTACAGTGAAATGCTGAATACAACAGGTGTAGTAGACCTGACAGTGAAATGCTGAATACAACAGGTGTAGTAGACCTTACAGTGAAATACTGAATACAACAGGTGTAGTAGACCTTACAGTGAAATGCTGAATACAACAGGTGTAGTAGACCTGACAGTGAAATGCTGAATACAACAGGTGTAGTAGACCTTACAGTGAAATGCTGAATACAACAGGTGTAGTAGACCTTACAGTGAAATGCTGAATACAACAGGTGTAGTAGACCTTACAGTGAAATGCTGAATACAACAGGTGTAGTAGACCTGACAGTGAAATGCTGAATACAACAGGTGTAGTAGACCTTACAGTGAAATACTGAATACAACAGGTGTAGTAGACCTTACAGTGAAATGCTGAATACAACAGGTGTAGTAGACCTTACAGTGAAATGCTGAATACAACAGGTGTAGTAGAACCTTACAGTGAAATGCTGAATACAACAGGTGTAGTAGAACCTTACAGTGAAATGCTGAATACAACAGGTGTAGTAGACCTTACAGTGAAATACTGAATACAACAGGTGTAGTAGACCTCACAGTGAAATACTGAATACAACAGGTGTAGTAGACCTTACAGTGAAATGCTGAATACAACAGGTGTAGTAGACCTTACAGTGAAATGCTGAATACAACAGGTGTAGTAGACCTTACAGTGAAATGCTGAATACAACAGGTGTAGTAGACCTTTACAGTGAAATACTGAATACAACAGGTGTAGTAGACCTGACAGTGAAATGCTGAATACAACAGGTGTAGTAGACCTTACAGTGAAATGCTGAATACAACAGGTGTAGTAGACCTTACAGTGAAATGCTGAATACAACAGGTGTAGTAGACCTTACAGTGAAATGCTGAATACAACAGGTGTAGTAGACCTCACAGTGAAATGCTGAATACAACAGGTGTAGTAGACCTTACAGTGAAATGCTGAATACAACAGGTGTAGTAGACCTTACAGTGAAATGCTGAATACAACAGGTGTAGTAGACCTTTACAGTGAAATACTGAATACAACAGGTGTAGTAGACCTGACAGTGAAATGCTGAATACAACAGGTGTAGTAGACCTGACAGTGAAATGCTGAATACAACAGGTGTAGTAGACCTTACAGTGAAATGCTGAATACAACAGGTGTAGTAGACCTTACAGTGAAATGCTGAATACAACAGGTGTAGTAGACCTTTACAGTGAAATGCTGAATACAACAGGTGTAGTAGACCTGACAGTGAAATGCTGAATACAACAGGTGTAGTAGACCTGACAGTGAAATGCTGAATACAACAGGTGTAGTAGACCTTACAGTGAAATACTGAATACAACAGGTGTAGTAGACCTTACAGTGAAATGCTGAATACAACAGGTGTAGTAGACCTGACAGTGAAATGCTGAATACAACAGGTGTAGTAGACCTTACAGTGAAATGCTGAATACAACAGGTGTAGTAGACCTTACAGTGAAATGCTGAATACAACAGGTGTAGTAGACCTTTACAGTGAAATGCTGAATACAACAGGTGTAGTAGACCTGACAGTGAAATGCTGAATACAACAGGTGTAGTAGACCTTACAGTGAAATACTGAATACAACAGGTGTAGTAGACCTTACAGTGAAATGCTGAATACAACAGGTGTAGTAGACCTTACAGTGAAATGCTGAATACAACAGGTGTAGTAGAACCTTACAGTGAAATGCTGAATACAACAGGTGTAGTAGAACCTTACAGTGAAATGCTGAATACAACAGGTGTAGTAGACCTTACAGTGAAATACTGAATACAACAGGTGTAGTAGACCTCACAGTGAAATACTGAATACAACAGGTGTAGTAGACCTTACAGTGAAATGCTGAATACAACAGGTGTAGTAGACCTTACAGTGAAATGCTGAATACAACAGGTGTAGTAGAACCTTACAGTGAAATGCTGAATACAACAGGTGTAGTAGACCTTACAGTGAAATGCTGAATACAACAGGTGTAGTAGAACCTTACAGTGAAATGCTGAATACAACAGGTGTAGTAGAACCTTACAGTGAAATGCTGAATACAACAGGTGTAGTAGACCTTACAGTGAAATACTGAATACAACAGGTGTAGTAGACCTTACAGTGAAATACTGAATACAACAGGTGTAGTAGACCTTACAGTGAAATGCTGAATACAACAGGTGTAGTAGACCTTACAGTGAAATACTGAATACAACAGGTGTAGTAGACCTGACAGTGAAATGCTGAATACAACAGGTGTAGTAGACCTGACAGTGAAATGCTGAATACAACAGGTGTAGTAGACCTTACAGTGAAATACTGAATACAACAGGTGTAGTAGACCTTACAGTGAAATGCTGAATACAACAGGTGTAGTAGACCTGACAGTGAAATGCTGAATACAACAGGTGTAGTAGACCTTACAGTGAAATGCTGAATACAACAGGTGTAGTAGACCTTACAGTGAAATGCTGAATACAACAGGTGTAGTAGACCTTTACAGTGAAATGCTGAATACAACAGGTGTAGTAGACCTGACAGTGAAATGCTGAATACAACAGGTGTAGTAGACCTTACAGTGAAATACTGAATACAACAGGTGTAGTAGACCTTACAGTGAAATGCTGAATACAACAGGTGTAGTAGACCTTACAGTGAAATGCTGAATACAACAGGTGTAGTAGAACCTTACAGTGAAATGCTGAATACAACAGGTGTAGTAGAACCTTACAGTGAAATGCTGAATACAACAGGTGTAGTAGACCTTACAGTGAAATACTGAATACAACAGGTGTAGTAGACCTCACAGTGAAATACTGAATACAACAGGTGTAGTAGACCTTACAGTGAAATGCTGAATACAACAGGTGTAGTAGACCTTACAGTGAAATGCTGAATACAACAGGTGTAGTAGAACCTTACAGTGAAATGCTGAATACAACAGGTGTAGTAGACCTTACAGTGAAATGCTGAATACAACAGGTGTAGTAGAACCTTACAGTGAAATGCTGAATACAACAGGTGTAGTAGAACCTTACAGTGAAATGCTGAATACAACAGGTGTAGTAGACCTTACAGTGAAATACTGAATACAACAGGTGTAGTAGACCTTACAGTGAAATACTGAATACAACAGGTGTAGTAGACCTTACAGTGAAATGCTGAATACAACAGGTGTAGTAGACCTTACAGTGAAATGATGAATACAACAGGTGTAGTAGAACTTACAGTGAAATGCTAAATACAACAGGTGTAGTAGAACCTTACAGTGAAATGCTGAATACAACAGGTGTAGTAGACCTTACAGTGAAATGCTGAATACAACAGGTGTAGTAGACCTTACAGTGAAATACTGAATACAACAGGTGTAGTAGACCTTACAGTGAAATACTGAATACAACAGGTGTAGTAGACCTTACAGTGAAATGCTGAATACAACAGGTGTAGTAGACCTTACAGTGAAATGCTGAATACAACAGGTGTAGTAGACCTCACAGTGAAATGCTGAATACAACAGGTGTAGTAGACATTACAGTGAAATGCTGAATACAACAGGTGTAGTAGACCTTACAGTGAAATGCTGAGACTGGGCTGATCTGTATTGATGAGGCACGTTATGCTGGCTACGTACTGGATGAGGCCCCTGCGTCCCAAATGGCACCCTATTCCCTTTATAGCCCATCAGGGCTCTGGTCCAAAGTAGTGCACTGTATAGGGAATAGGATGCTATTTGACCAGAGCCCTGTGGGTTATATAGGGAATGACCAGAGCCCTAATGGGCTATATAGGGAATAGGAAGCTATTTGACCAGAACCCTGTGGGCTATATAGGGAATGACCAGAGCCCTAATGGGCTATATAGGGAATATGATGCTATTTGACCAGAACCCTGTGGGCTATATAGGGAATGACCAGAGCCCTGTGGACTACATAGGGAATGACCAGAGCCCTGTGGACTACATAGTGAATGACCAGAGCCCTGTGGACTACATAGGGAATGACCAGAGCCCTGTGGACTACATAGGGAATGACCAGAGCCCTGTGGACTACATAGGGAATGACCAGAGCCCTGTGGGCTACATAGGGAATGACCAGAGCCTTGTGGGCTACATAGGGAATGACCAGAGCCCTGTGGACTACATAGGGAATGACCAGAGCCCTGTGAGCTACATAGGGAGTGACCAGAGCCCTGTGGGCTATATAGGGAATGACCAGAGCCCTAATGGGCTACATAGGGAATGACCAGAGCCCTGTGGACTACATAGGGAATGACCAGAGCCTTGTGGGCTACATAGGGAATGACCAGAGCCCTGTGGACTACATAGGGAATGACCAGAGCCCTGTGAGCTACATAGGGAATGACCAGAGCCCTGTGGGCTTTATAGGGAATGACCAGAGCCCTGTGGACTACATAGGGAATGACCAGAGCCCTGTGGACTACATAGGGAATGACCAGAGCCCTGTGGGCTTTATAGGGATTAGGGTGCTATTTGGGATGCATCCTAGGAAAGTGTGTGGAATAAGTACGCATGCTCTGTCGAGCAGGACACATACAGTGGGGCAAAAAGGTATTTAGTCAGCCACCAATTGTGCAACTAACAACTAACCACTTCAACTATGACAGACAAAATGAGAAGAAAGAAATCCAGAAAATCACATTGTAGGATTTTTAATTTGCAAATTATGGAGGAATATAAGTATTTGGTCACCTACAAACAAGCAAGATTTATGTCTCTCACAGACCTGTAACTTCTTCTTTAAGAGGCTTGGTGGCTGACTAAATACTTTTTTGCCCCACTGTACTGTAGGAGATTTAGAGACATCATGTGACTACACACAGATGGGACAAGTCATCATACCACAGTGATGAGACTATGTTGAAATACCCTTCTTAGGAATTACAGCATTTTAACCAGTTGAATGTATATAATAAGTGCAGTGTATGTATTAAGAGTGTTTCATATCCAATATGACAACTCATATCCATAGTTCCATAGGATATACAATGTAAACAGATTCCATTTATTCTGTGGATCTATGTTAAGTTTCACCAATTACGAACATGTACATTTACATTTAAGTCATTTAGCAGACGCTCTTATCCAGAGCGACTTACAAATTGGTGCGTTCACCTTATGACATCCAGTGGAGCAGTGGTGGTCCTGTAGCTCAGTTGGTAGTGCATGGCGCTTGTAATGCCAGGGTAGTGGGTTCGATCCCCGGGACCACCCATACGTAGAATGTATGCACACATGACTGTAAGTCGCTTTGGATAAAAGCGTCTGCTAAATGGCATATATTTATTTATATATATTTACTTTACAATAGTGCATCTAAATCTATTGCAAGCCTATCTGCCATCAGTCATTTCCTCAGGAAACGTTCCTTTAAAAAACAAGTTTGGAGTAGCCAAGGTGGGTGACAACCACTACACCCAGGGTTAAGATGGAGCAGCAGGGTGACACCCAGGGTTAAGATGGAGCAGCAGGGTGACACCCAGGGTTAAGATGGAGCAGTGGGGTGACACCCAGGGTTAAGATGGGGCAGCAGGATGACACCCAGGGTTAAGATGGAGCAGTGGGGTGATGACCACTACACCCAGGGTTAAGATGGGGCAGCAGGGTGACACCCAGGGTTAAGATGGAACAGCAGGGTGATAACCACTACACCCAGGGTTAAGATGGGGCAGCAGGGTGACACCCAGGGTTAAGATGGAACAGTGGGGTGACACCCAGGGTTAAGATGGGGCAGTAGGGTGATAACCACTACACCCAGGGTTAAGATGGGGCAGCAGGGTGATGACCACTACACCCAGGGTTAAGATGGGGCAGCAGGGTGATAACCACTACACCCAGGGTTAAGATGGGGCAGCAGGGTGACACCCAGGGTTAAGATGGGGCAGCAGGGTGACACCCAGGGTTAAGATGGGGCAGCAGGGTGATAACCACTACACCCAGGGTTAAGATGGGGCAGCAGGGTGATAACCAGGGTTAAGATGGGGCAGCAGGGTGATAACCACTACACCCAGGGTTAAGATGGGGCAGCAGGGTGACACCCAGAGTTAAGATGGGGCAGCAGGGTGATAACCACTACACCCAGGGTTAAGATGGGGCAGCAGGGTGATAACCACTACACCCAGGGTTAAGATGGGGCAGTAGGGTGACACCCAGGGTTAAGATGGAACAGTGGGGTGACACCCAGGGTTAAGATGGGGCAGTAGGGTGATAACCACTACACCCAGGGTTAAGATGGGGCAGCAGGGTGATAACCACTAAACCAAGGGTTAAAATGGGGCAGCAGGGTGACACCCATGGTTAAGATGGGGCAGCAGGGTGATAACCACTACACCCAGGGTTAAGATGGAACAGCAGGGTGATGACCACTACACCCAGGGTTAAGATGGAACAGCAGGGTGATAACCACTACACCCAGGGTTAAGATGGAACAGCAGGGTGATAACCACTACACCCAGGGTTAAGATGGAGCAGCAGGGTGATAACCACTACACCCAGGGTTAAGATGGGTCAGCAGGGTGACACCCAGGGTTAAAATGGGGCAGTAGGGTGATAACCACTACACCCAGGGTTAAGATGGGGCAGCAGGGTGATAACCACTACACCCAGAGTTAAGATGGAACAGCAGGGTGATGACCACTACACCCAGGGTTAAGATGGGGCAGCAGGGTGATAACCACTACACCCAGGGTTAAGATGGGGCAGCAGGGTGACACCCAGGGTTAAGATGGAACAGCAGGGTGATAACCACTACACCCAGGGTTAAGATGGGGCAGCAGGGTGATAACCAGGGTTAAGATGGGGCAGCAGGGTGATAACCAGGGTTAAGATGGAACAGCAGGGTGATAACCACTACACCCAGGGTTAAGATGGGACAGCAGGGTGTTAACCACTACACCCAGGGTTAAGATGGAGCAGCAGGGTGACACCCAGGGTTAAGATGGAACAGCAGGGTGATAACCACTACACCCAGGGTTAAGATGGGACAGCAGGGTGATAACCACTACACCCAGGGTTAAGATGGGACAGCAGGGTGATAACCACTACACAAATGGTTAAGATGGAACAGCAGGGTGATAACCACTACACAAATGGTTAAGATGGAACAGCAGGGTGATAACCACTACACCCAGGGTTAAGATGGGACAGCAGGGTGATAACCACTACACCCAGGGTTAAGATGGAGCAGCAGGGTGATAACCACTACACCCAGGGTTAAGATGGGACAGCAGGGTGACACCCAGGGTTAAGATGGGGCAGCAGGGTGATAACCACTACACCCAGGGTTAAGATGGAGGAGCAGGGTGATGACCACTACACCCAGGGTTAAGATGGAGCAGCAGGGTGACACCCAGGGTTAAGATGGGGCAGCAGGGTGACACCCAGGGTTAAGATGGGGCAGCAGGGTGATAACCACTACACCCAGGGTTAAGATGGAGCAGCAGGGTGATGACCACTACACCCAGGGTTAAGATGGGGCAGCAGGGTGACACCCACTACACCCAGGGTTAAGATGGGGCAGCAGGGTGACACCCAGGGTTAAGATGGAACAGCAGGGTGATAACCACTACACCCAGGGTTAAGATGGGGCAGCAGGGTGATAACCACAACACCCAGGGTTAAGATGGGGCAGCAGGGTGATAACCAGGGTTAAGATGGAACAGCAGGGTGATAACCACTACACCCAGGGTTAAGATGGGACAGCAGGGTGATAACCGCTACACCCAGGGTTAAGATGGAGCAGCAGGGTGATAACCACTACACCCAGGGTTAAGATGGAACAGCAGGGTGACACCCAGGGTTAAGATGGAACAGCAGGGTGATGACCACTACACCCAGGGTTAAGATGGAACAGCAGGGTGATAACCACTACACCCAGGGTTAAGATGGGACAGCAGGGTGATAACCACTACACCCAGGGTTAAGATGGGACAGCAGGGTGATAACCACTACACCCATGGTTAAGATGGAACAGCAGGGTGATAACCACTACACCCAGGGTTAAGATGGGACAGCAGGGTGATAACCACTACACCCAGGGTTAAGATGGGACAGCAGGGTGACACCCAGGGTTAAGATGGGGCAGCAGGGTGATAACCACTACACCCAGGGTTAAGATGGAGCAGCAGGGTGATGACCACTACACCCAGGGTTAAGATGGGGCAGCAGGGTGATAACCACAACACCCAGGGTTAAGATGGGGCAGCAGGGTGATAACCAGGGTTAAGATGGAACAGCAGGGTGATAACCACTACACCCAGGGTTAAGATGGGACAGCAGGGTGATAACCACTACACCCAGGGTTAAGATGGAGCAGCAGGGTGATAACCACTACACCCAGGGTTAAGATGGGAGAGCAGGGTGACACCCAGGGTTAAGATGGGGCAGCAGGGTGATAACCACAACACCCAGGGTTAAGATGGGGCAGCAGGGTGATAACCAGGGTTAAGATGGAACAGCAGGGTGATAACCACTACACCCAGGGTTAAGATGGGACAGCAGGTTGATAACCACTACACCCAGGGTTAAGATGGAACAGCAGGGTGATAACCACTACACCCAGGGTTAAGATGGGACAGCAGGGTGATAACCACTACACCCAGGGTTAAGATGGGACAGCAGGGTGATAACCACTACACCCATGGTTAAGATGGAACAGCAGGGTGACACCCAGGTTTAAGATGGAACAGCAGGGTGATAACCACTACACCCAGGGTTAAGATGGAACAGCAGGGTGATAACCACTACACCCAGGGTTAAGATGGGACAGCAGGGTGATAACCACTACACCCAGGGTTAAGATGGGACAGCAGGGTGATAACCACTACACCCATGGTTAAGATGGAACAGCAGGGTGATAACCACTACACCCAGGGTTCAGATGGGGCAGTGGGGTGATGACCACTACACCCAGGGTTAAGATGGGGCAGCAGGGTGACACCCAGGGTTAAGATGGGGCAGCAGGGTGACACCCAGGGTTAAGATGGAACAGCAGGGTGATAAACACTACACCTAGGGTTAAGATGGGGCAGTGGGGTGATGACCACTACACCCAGGGTTAAGATGGAACAGCAGGGTGATAAACACTACACCCAGGGTTAAGATGGGGCAGTGGGGTGATGACCACTACACCCAGGGTTAAGATGGGGCAGCAGGGTGACACCCAGGGTTAAGATGGGGCAGCAGGGTGACACCCAGGGTTAAGATGGAACAGCAGGGTGATAAACACTACACCTAGGGTTAAGATGGGGCAGTGGGGTGATGACCACTACACCCAGGGTTAAGATGGGGCAGCAGGGTGACACCCAGGGTTAAGATGGAACAGCAGGGTGATAACCACTACACCCAGGGTTAGGATGGAACAGCAGGGTGATAACCACTACACCCAGGGTTCAGATGGAGCAGCAGGGTGACACCCAGGGTTAAGATGGAACAGCAGGGTGATGACCACTACACCCAGGGTTAAGATGGAACAGCAGGGTGATAACCACTACACCCAGGGTTAAGATGGAACAGCAGGGTGATAACCACTACACCCAGGGTTAAGATGGAGCAGCAGGGTGATAACCACTACACCCAGGGTTAAGATGGGTCAGCAGGGTGACACCCAGGGTTAAAATGGGGCAGTAGGGTGATAACCACTACACCCAGGGTTAAGATGGGGCAGCAGGGTGATAACCACTACACCCAGAGTTAAGATGGAACAGCAGGGTGATGACCACTACACCCAGGGTTAAGATGGGGCAGCAGGGTGATAACCACTACACCCAGGGTTAAGATGGGGCAGCAGGGTGACACCCAGGGTTAAGATGGAACAGCAGGGTGATAACCACTACACCCAGGGTTAAGATGGGGCAGCAGGGTGATAACCACAACACCCAGGGTTAAGATGGGGCAGCAGGGTGATAACCAGGGTTAAGATGGAACAGCAGGGTGATAACCACTACACCCAGGGTTAAGATGGGACAGCAGGGTGTTAACCACTACACCCAGGGTTAAGATGGAGCAGCAGGGTGACACCCAGGGTTAAGATGGAACAGCAGGGTGATAACCACTACACCCAGGGTTAAGATGGGACAGCAGGGTGATAACCACTACACCCAGGGTTAAGATGGGACAGCAGGGTGATAACCACTACACAAATGGTTAAGATGGAACAGCAGGGTGATAACCACTACACAAATGGTTAAGATGGAACAGCAGGGTGATAACCACTACACCCAGGGTTAAGATGGGACAGCAGGGTGATAACCACTACACCCAGGGTTAAGATGGAGCAGCAGGGTGATAACCACTACACCCAGGGTTAAGATGGGACAGCAGGGTGACACCCAGGGTTAAGATGGGGCAGCAGGGTGATAACCACTACACCCAGGGTTAAGATGGAGCAGCAGGGTGATGACCACTACACCCAGGGTTAAGATGGAGCAGCAGGGTGACACCCAGGGTTAAGATGGGGCAGCAGGGTGACACCCAGGGTTAAGATGGGGCAGCAGGGTGATAACCACTACACCCAGGGTTAAGATGGAGCAGCAGGGTGATGACCACTACACCCAGGGTTAAGATGGGGCAGCAGGGTGACACCCACTACACCCAGGGTTTTAGATGGGGCAGCAGGGTGACACCCAGGGTTAAGATGGGGCAGCAGGGCGATAACCACTACACCCAGGGTTAAGATGGGACAGCAGGGTGATAACCACTACACCCAGGGTTAAGATGGGACAACAGGGTGATAACCGCTACACCCAGGGTTAAGATGGGGCAGCAGGGTGATGACCACTACACCCAGGGTTAAGATGGGGCAGCAGGGTGATAACCAGGGTTAAGATGGGGCAGCAGGGTGATGACCACTACACCCAGGGTTAAGATGGGGCAGCAGGGTGATGACCACTACACCCAGGGTTAAGATGGAACAGCAGGGTGATAACCACTACACCCAGGGTTAAGATGGGGCAGCAGGGTGATGACCACTACACCCAGGGTTAAGATGGAACAGCAGGGTGATGACCACTACACCCAGGGTTAAGATGGGGCAGCAGGGTGATGACCACTACACCCAGGGTTAAGATCGGGCAGCAGGGTGATAACCACTACACCCAGGGTTAAGATGGGGCAGCAGGGTGACACCCAGGGTTAAGATGGAACAGCAGGGTGATAACCACTACACCCAGGGTTAAGATGGGGCAGCAGGGTGATAACCACAACACCCAGGGTTAAGATGGGGCAGCAGGGTGATAACCAGGGTTAAGATGGAACAGCAGGGTGATAACCACTACACCCAGGGTTAAGATGGGACAGCAGGGTGATAACCGCTACACCCAGGGTTAAGATGGAGCAGCAGGGTGATAACCACTACACCCAGGGTTAAGATGGAACAGCAGGGTGACACCCAGGGTTAAGATGGAACAGCAGGGTGATGACCACTACACCCAGGGTTAAGATGGAACAGCAGGGTGATAACCACTACACCCAGGGTTAAGATGGGACAGCAGGGTGATAACCACTACACCCAGGGTTAAGATGGGACAGCAGGGTGATAACCACTACACCCATGGTTAAGATGGAACAGCAGGGTGATAACCACTACACCCAGGGTTAAGATGGGACAGCAGGGTGATAACCACTACACCCAGGGTTAAGGTGGGACAGCAGGGTGACACCCAGGGTTAAGATGGGGCAGCAGGGTGATAACCACTACACCCAGGGTTAAGATGGGGCAGCAGGGTGATGACCACTACACCCAGGGTTAAGATGGAACAGCAGGGTGATGACCACTACACCCAGGGTTAAGATGGGGCAGCAGGGTGATGACCACTACACCCAGGGTTAAGATCGGGCAGCAGGGTGATAACCACTACACCCAGGGTTAAGATGGGGCAGCAGGGTGACACCCAGGGTTAAGATGGAACAGCAGGGTGATAACCACTACACCCAGGGTTAAGATGGGGCAGCAGGGTGATAACCACAACACCCAGGGTTAAGATGGGGCAGCAGGGTGATAACCAGGGTTAAGATGGAACAGCAGGGTGATAACCACTACACCCAGGGTTAAGATGGGACAGCAGGGTGATAACCGCTACACCCAGGGTTAAGATGGAGCAGCAGGGTGATAACCACTACACCCAGGGTTAAGATGGAACAGCAGGGTGACACCCAGGGTTAAGATGGAACAGCAGGGTGATGACCACTACACCCAGGGTTAAGATGGAACAGCAGGGTGATAACCACTACACCCAGGGTTAAGATGGGACAGCAGGGTGATAACCACTACACCCAGGGTTAAGATGGGACAGCAGGGTGATAACCACTACACCCATGGTTAAGATGGAACAGCAGGGTGATAACCACTACACCCAGGGTTAAGATGGGACAGCAGGGTGATAACCACTACACCCAGGGTTAAGGTGGGACAGCAGGGTGACACCCAGGGTTAAGATGGGGCAGCAGGGTGATAACCACTACACCCAGGGTTAAGATGGAGCAGCAGGGTGATGACCACTACACCCAGGGTTAAGATGGGGCAGCAGGGTGATAACCACAACACCCAGGGTTAAGATGGGGCAGCAGGGTGATAACCAGGGTTAAGATGGAACAGCAGGGTGATAACCACTACACCCAGGGTTAAGATGGGACAGCAGGGTGATAACCACTACACCCAGGGTTAAGATGGAGCAGCAGGGTGATAACCACTACACCCAGGGTTAAGATGGGAGAGCAGGGTGACACCCAGGGTTAAGATGGGGCAGCAGGGTGATAACCACAACACCCAGGGTTAAGATGGGGCAGCAGGGTGATAACCAGGGTTAAGATGGAACAGCAGGGTGATAACCACTACACCCAGGGTTAAGATGGGACAGCAGGTTGATAACCACTACACCCAGGGTTAAGATGGAACAGCAGGGTGATAACCACTACACCCAGGGTTAAGATGGGACAGCAGGGTGATAACCACTACACCCAGGGTTAAGATGGGACAGCAGGGTGATAACCACTACACCCATGGTTAAGATGGAACAGCAGGGTGACACCCAGGGTTAAGATGGAACAGCAGGGTGATAACCACTACACCCAGGGTTAAGATGGAACAGCAGGGTGATAACCACTACACCCAGGGTTAAGATGGGACAGCAGGGTGATAACCACTACACCCAGGGTTAAGATGGGACAGCAGGGTGATAACCACTACACCCATGGTTAAGATGGAACAGCAGGGTGATAACCACTACACCCAGGGTTCAGATGGGGCAGTGGGGTGATGACCACTACACCCAGGGTTAAGATGGGGCAGCAGGGTGACACCCAGGGTTAAGATGGAACAGCAGGGTGATAAACACTACACCTAGGGTTAAGATGGGGCAGTGGGGTGATGACCACTACACCCAGGGTTAAGATGGAACAGCAGGGTGATAAACACTACACCCAGGGTTAAGATGGGGCAGTGGGGTGATGACCACTACACCCAGGGTTAAGATGGGGCAGCAGGGTGACACCCAGGGTTAAGATGGGGCAGCAGGGTGACACCCAGGGTTAAGATGGAACAGCAGGGTGATAAACACTACACCTAGGGTTAAGATGGGGCAGTGGGATGATGACCACTACACCCAGGGTTAAGATGGGGCAGCAGGGTGACACCCAGGGTTAAGATGGAACAGCAGGGTGATAACCACTACACCCAGGGTTAAGATGGGACAGCAGGGTGATAACCACTACACCCAGGGTTAAGATGGGACAGCAGGGTGATAACCACTACACCCATGGTTAAGATGGAACAGCAGGGTGACACCCAGGGTTAAGATGGAACAGCAGGGTGATAACCACTACACCCAGGGTTAAGATGGAACAGCAGGGTGATAACCACTACACCCAGGGTTAAGATGGGACAGCAGGGTGATAACCACTACACCCAGGGTTAAGATGGGACAGCAGGTTGATAACCAGGGTTAAGATGGAACAGCAGGGTGATAACCACTACACCCAGGGTTAAGATGGGACAGCAGGGTGATAACCACTACACCCAGGGTTAAGATGGAGCAGCAGGGTGATAACCACTACACCCAGGGTTAAGATGGGAGAGCAGGGTGACACCCAGGGTTAAGATGGGGCAGCAGGGTGATAACCACAACACCCAGGGTTAAGATGGGGCAGCAGGGTGATAACCAGGGTTAAGATGGAACAGCAGGGTGATAACCACTACACCCAGGGTTAAGATGGGACAGCAGGTTGATAACCACTACACCCAGGGTTAAGATGGAACAGCAGGGTGATAACCACTACACCCAGGGTTAAGATGGGACAGCAGGGTGATAACCACTACACCCAGGGTTAAGATGGGACAGCAGGGTGATAACCACTACACCCATGGTTAAGATGGAACAGCAGGGTGACACCCAGGGTTAAGATGGAACAGCAGGGTGATAACCACTACACCCAGGGTTAAGATGGAACAGCAGGGTGATAACCACTACACCCAGGGTTAAGATGGGACAGCAGGGTGATAACCACTACACCCAGGGTTAAGATGGGACAGCAGGGTGATAACCACTACACCCATGGTTAAGATGGAACAGCAGGGTGATAACCACTACACCCAGGGTTCAGATGGGGCAGTGGGGTGATGACCACTACACCCAGGGTTAAGATGGGGCAGCAGGGTGACACCCAGGGTTAAGATGGAACAGCAGGGTGATAAACACTACACCTAGGGTTAAGATGGGGCAGTGGGGTGAT
Organism: Oncorhynchus gorbuscha; assembly: GCF_021184085.1. NCBI lineage: Eukaryota > Metazoa > Chordata > Actinopteri > Salmoniformes > Salmonidae > Oncorhynchus > Oncorhynchus gorbuscha. The sequence goes on along the minus strand of NC_060174.1, from coordinate 105,979,864 downwards.
GACCACTACACCCAGGGTTAAGATGGAACAGCAGGGTGATAAACACTACACCCAGGGTTAAGATGGGGCAGTGGGGTGATGACCACTACACCCAGGGTTAAGATGGGGCAGCAGGGTGACACCCAGGGTTAAGATGGGGCAGCAGGGTGACACCCAGGGTTAAGATGGAACAGCAGGGTGATAAACACTACACCTAGGGTTAAGATGGGGCAGTGGGGTGATGACCACTACACCCAGGGTTAAGATGGGGCAGCAGGGTGACACCCAGGGTTAAGATGGAACAGCAGGGTGATAACCACTACACCCAGGGTTAAGATGGGACAGCAGGGTGATAACCACTACACCCAGGGTTAAGATGGGACAGCAGGGTGATAACCACTACACCCATGGTTAAGATGGAACAGCAGGGTGACACCCAGGGTTAAGATGGAACAGCAGGGTGATAACCACTACACCCAGGGTTAAGATGGAACAGCAGGGTGATAACCACTACACCCAGGGTTAAGATGGGACAGCAGGGTGATAACCACTACACCCAGGGTTAAGATGGGACAGCAGGTTGATAACCACTACACCCAGGGTTAAGATGGAACAGCAGGGTGATAACCACTACACCCAGGGTTAAGATGGGACAGCAGGGTGATAACCACTACACCCAGGGTTAAGATGGGACAGCAGGGTGATAACCACTACACCCATGGTTAAGATGGAACAGCAGGGTGACACCCAGGGTTAAGATGGAACAGCAGGGTGATAACCACTACACCCAGGGTTAAGATGGAACAGCAGGGTGATAACCACTACACCCAGGGTTAAGATGGGACAGCAGGGTGATAACCACTACACCCAGGGTTAAGATGGGACAGCAGGGTGATAACCACTACACCCATGGTTAAGATGGAACAGCAGGGTGATAACCACTACACCCAGGGTTCAGATGGGGCAGTGGGGTGATGACCACTACACCCAGGGTTAAGATGGGGCAGCAGGGTGACACCCAGGGTTAAGATGGAACAGCAGGGTGATAAACACTACACCTAGGGTTAAGATGGGGCAGTGGGGTGATGACCACTACACCCAGGGTTAAGATGGAACAGCAGGGTGATAAACACTACACCCAGGGTTAAGATGGGGCAGTGGGGTGATGACCACTACACCCAGGGTTAAGATGGGGCAGCAGGGTGACACCCAGGGTTAAGATGGGGCAGCAGGGTGACACCCAGGGTTAAGATGGAACAGCAGGGTGATAAACACTACACCTAGGGTTAAGATGGGGCAGTGGGGTGATGACCACTACACCCAGGGTTAAGATGGGGCAGCAGGGTGACACCCAGGGTTAAGATGGAACAGCAGGGTGATAACCACTACACCCAGGGTTAGGATGGAACAGCAGGGTGATAACCACTACACCCAGGGTTCAGATGGAGCAGCAGGGTGACACCCAGGGTTAAGATGGAACAGCAGGGTGATAACCACTACACCCAGGGTTAGGATGGAACAGCAGGGTGATAACCACTACACCCAGGGTTCAGATGGAGCAGCAGGGTGATAACCACTACACCCAGGGTTAAGATGGAGCAGCAGGGTGATAACCACTACACCCAGGGTTAGGATGGAACAGCAGGGTGATAACCACTACACCCAGGGTTAGGATGGGGCAGCAGGATGTAAATCCTATACATACACTATAACACACTATCACACACTCACACACTGAGAGAGATGGAGGAGGGCAGAGGATGGGGAGGGGGTCAAGGCAGGGGGCACAGGGGCAAGCACACTCTCTGGACCTTACTGTCTGTCTGTCTGGCTAGGGAATGACAGGGCAGTTGTGTGTGTGTGTGTGTGTGTGTGTGTGTGTGTGTGTGTGTGTGTGTGTGTGTGTGTGTGTGTGTGTGTGTGTGTGTGTGTGTGTGTGTGTGTGTGTGTGTGTGAGAGAGAGAGATGGTCTCAAAGATAAAGAGTGAAGGTGGGGGTGGGGGGTCGACATTCTGTGATTACTGAACCCTTTTGTTGAGATAAACCCACCTAGATAAATATGTGTCTCTATGGGACTATAAACATGACATATTATTATTATTGTAAACACATTAGGATACTTAGGCCAGGCTTCAATCCAAATCGTGTTATAGAGTAACGCATTGCTCTTGACTTTGAGAGGCAATTTACGCTTCAGCCTACATGCGCAGCGTTTACCGTGAATGCCATCTCCCGCGGAGTGAACCGTACAGTGTGCTACGCTATAACAGCACATTGGATTGAATACTGGCCTAAATTCAGCCTACATTGGATCAGCGTTTACCGTGAATGCCATCTCCCGCGGAGTGAACCGTACAGTCTGCCACACCAAACTGGAAGTCTTCCGACTAGCTTGGAAGGATGGTACCGTGCAGTACCGAAGAGCCCTTACTGCTGCTCGATCGTCCTATTTTTCTAACTTAATTGAGGAAAATAAGAACAATCCGAAATTCCTTTTTGATACTGTGGCAAAGCTAACTAAAAAGCAGCATTCCCCAAGAGAGGATGACTTGCACTTTAGCAGTGATAAATTCATGAACTTCTTTGAGGAAAAGATTATGATTATTAGAAAGCAAATTACGGACTCCTCTTTAAACCTGCGTATTCCTCCAAACCTCAGTTGTCCTGAGTCTGCACAACTCTGCCAGGACCTAGGATCAAGAGAGACGCTCAAGTGTTTTAGTACTATATCTCTTGACACAATGATGAAAATAATCATGGCCTCTAAACCTTCAAGCTGTATACTGGACCCTATTCCAACTAAACTACTGAAAGTGCTGCTTCCTGTGCTTGGCCCTCCTATGTTGAACATAATAAACGGCTCTCTATCCACTGGATGTGTACCAAACTCACTAAAAGTGGCAGTAATAAAGCCTCTCTTGAAAAAGCCAAACCTTGACCCAGAAAATATAAAAAACTATCGGCCTATATCGAATCTTCCATTCCTCTCAAAGATTTTAGAGAAGGCTGTTGCGCAAACTCACTGCCTTCCTGAAGACAAACAATGTATACGAAATGCTTCAGTCTGGTTTTAGACCCCATCATAGCACTGAGACGGCACTTGTGAAGGTGGTAAATGACATTTTGATGGCATCGGACCGAGGCTCTGCATCTGTCCTCGTGCTCCTAGACCTTAGTGCTGCTTTTGATACCATCGATCACCACATTCTTTTGGAGAGATTGGAAACCCAAATTGGTCTACACGGACATGTTCTGGCCTGGTTTAGGTCTTATCTGTCGGAAAGATATCAGTTTGTCTCTGTGAATGGTTTGTCCTCTGACAAATCAACTGTACATTTCGGTGTTCCTCAAGGTTCTGTTTTAGGACCACTATTGTTTTCACTATATATTTTACCTCTTGGGGATGTTATTCGAAAACATAATGTAAACTTTCACTGCTATGCGGATGACACACAGCTGTACATTTCAATGAAACATGGTGAAGCACCAAAATTGCCCTCGCTAGAAGCATGTGTTTCAGACATAAGGAAGTGGATGGCTGCAAACTTTCTACTATTAAACTCGGACAAAACAGAGATGCTTGTTCTAGGTCCCAAGAAACAAAGAGATCTTCTGTTGAATCTGACAATTAATCTTAATGGTTGTACAGTCGTCTCAAATAAAACTGTGAAGGACCTCGCGTTACTCTGGACCCTGATCTCTCTTTTGAAGAACATATCAAGACCATTTCGAGGACAGCTTTTTTCCATCTACGTAACATTGCAAAAATCAGAAACTTTCTGTCCAAAAATGATGCAGAAAAATTAATCCATGCTTTTGTCACTTCTAGGTTAGACTACTGCAATGCTCTATTTTCCGGCTACCCGGATAAAGCACTAAATAAACTTCAGTTAGTGCTAAATACGGCTGCTAGAATCCTGACTAGAACCAAAAAATTTGATCATATTACTCCAGTGCTAGCCTCTCTACACTGGCTTCCTGTCAAAGCAAGGGCTGATTTCAAGGTTTTACTGCTAACCTACAAAGCATTACATGGGCTTGCTCCTACCTACCTCTCTGATTTGGTCCTGCCGTACATACCTATACGTACGCTACGGTCACAAGACGCAGGCCTCCTAATTGTCCCTAGAATTTCTAAGCAAACAGCTGGAGGCAGGGCTTTCTCCTATAGAGCTCCATTTTTATGGAACGGTCTGCCTACCCATGTCAGAGACGCAAACTCGGTCTCAACCTTTAAGTCTTTACTGAAGACTCATCTCTTCAGTGGGTCATATGATTGAGTGTAGTCTGGCCCAGGAGTGGGAAGGTGAACGGAAAGGCTCTGGAGCAACGAACCGCCCTTGCTGTCTCTGCCTGGCCGGTTCCCCGTTTTCCACTGGGATTCTCTGCCTCTAACCCTGTTACGGGGGCTGAGTCACTGGCTTGCTGGGGCTCTCTCGTGCCGTCCCTGGGGGGGGGATGCGTCACCTGGGGGGGTTGATTCACTGTTGTGGTCGGCCTGTCTGGGTTCCCCCCCCCCCTTGGGTTGTACCGTGTCGGAGATCTTTGTGGGCTATACTCGGCCTTGTCTCAGGATGGTAAGTTGGTGGTTGAAGATTTCCCTCTAGTGGTGTGGGGGCTGTGCTTTGGCAAAGTGGGTGGGGTTATATCCTTCCTGTTTGGCCCTGTCCGGGGGGTGTCCTCGGATGGGGCCACAGTGTCTCCTGACCCCTCCTGTCTCAGCCTCCAGTATTTATGCTGCAGTAGTTTATGTGTCGGGGGCTAGGGTCAGTTTGTTTATCTGGAGTACTTCTCCTGTCCTATTCGGTGTCCTGTGTAAATCTAAGTGTGCGTTCTCTAATTCTCTCCTTCTCTCTTTCTTTCTCTCTCTCGGAGGACCTGAGCCCTAGAACCATGCCCCAGGACTACCTGACATGATGACTCCTTGCTGTCCCCAGTCCACCTGGCCATGCTGCTGCTCCAGTTTCAACTGGCCTGGGCCCTAGGACCATGTCCCAGGACTACCTGACATGAGGACTCCTTGCTGTCCCCAGTCCACCTGGCCATGCTCCTGCTCCAGTTTCAACTGTTCTGCCTTACTATTATTCAACCATGCTGGTCATTTATGAACATTTGAACATCTTGGCCACGTTCTGTTATAATCTCCACCTGGCACAGCCAGAAGAGGACTGGCCACCCCACATATGCTCTCTCTAATTCTCTCTTTCTTTCTCTCTCTCGGAGGACCTGAGCCCTAGGACCGTGCCCCAGGACTACCTGACATGATGGCTCCTTGCTGTCCCCAGTCCATCTGACTGTGCTGCTGCTCCAGTTTCAACTGTTCTGCCTTATTATTATTTGACCATGCTGGTCATTTATGAACATTTGAACATCTTGGTCATGTTCTGTTATAATCTCTACCCGGCACAGCCAGAAGAGGACTGGCCACCCCACATAGCCCGGTTCCTCTCTAGGTTTCTTCCTAGGTTTTGGCCTTTCTAGGGAGTTTTTCCTAGCCACCGTGCTTTTACACCTGCATTGTTTGCTGTTTGGGGTTTTAGGCTGGGTTTCTGTACAGCACTTTGAGATATCAGCTGATGTACGAAGGGCTATATAAATAAATTTGATTTGATTTGATTTTGCTACGCTATAACAGCACATTGGATTGAATACTGGCCTAAATTCAGCCTACATTGGATCAGCGTTTACCGTGAATGCCATCTCCCGCGGAGTGAACCGTACAGTGTGCTACGCTATAACAGCACATTGGATTGAATACCGGCTTAAATTCAGCCTACATTGGATCAGCGTTTACCGTAAATGCGATCTCCCAAAACCGACAAAAGAAATATCCCGAGACCAAATATATTAGTAGAAGGTTCCTGGAGCTGCTTGCAACATCCTTTCCCACTAGATGGCAGTACTGAGAAAGGTAAACTTCATCAGGACATCCTGGACTCTGTAGCCGTTAGGTTTTTGCTGCTATTTATCACCTCTGACCTGCTGCAAGAGATCAAAACAAACCCCACCGTCTAAAGGTCTCACGTGACGTGTTTATATATTCACTGTAATACGTCCCACATTGTCTCAACATTTCTTACAGGTTGAGTATGAATGTGTTAGTGTAAGAATGTGCCTGAAAATGTTCCCATGAATTACCTTTCAACGTCAGCAGGCCTTTAAATTAACCAGAGCTCCCTGTCAAGGGGCTGGTGTGTGTGTGTATGTCTCAGTCAAGGCTGAGGAGAACGTTCCCTGACCCCACCCCCAGACTCTTTGTCACCATTGTGATTGGTAGACTAAACAGCGGACAATATTCACCAGATCCCAAGCCCCTGAGCGTTGGATCATTAAAACATGAAGACGCTCAAATGGGAAGTAAAACTCTGAACACAAAAGCACACACACACACACACACACACACACACACACACACACACACACACACACACACACACACACACACACACACACACACACACACACACACACACACACACACACACACACACACACACACACACACTACAGCTGAACTGTGACGTGTCCCTAACATTATTAAGGCAGTAAACAAACACAGGCAGACGGACGGACAGACAGACAGACAGACAGACAGACAGACAGACAGACAGACAGACAGACAGACAGACAGACAGACAGACACAGACAGAACAGAACAGAACAGAACAGAACAGAACAGAACAGAACAGAACAGAACAGAACAGAACAGAACAGAACAGACAAGGGCCCACTAGACTGGGAATGTTTACGGTAATTTGACGCCCTCCGAGGGTCTCCTCTAAAGCCACTGAGGAATCACAAGTGTGAGAGGAAATAATGAGGCAAACTAACTGGCATCTCTGAAGCAGGTTCAAGAGCAGGCTTCATTAATGTGGTGTAGGAAAGGGTCCTTATGGACTGGTCCTCATCGACTGCTGATTCTATTTCCATATAGGTCTTTCTACAGTTACTGACATGTTCAAATAGTGTAATTGAATGTCACGTGAATCCACAAAACTAACTGCCATCTCTGAAGGATGGGCCCTTGTCTAAAGTAGTGCACTATACAGGGAATAGGGTTCAATTTGTTAGCCACTTTGTCTGTGTCTAAGTCCAGTTCTCAGGGCCCGCAGTGTTTTTTGTTGTTCTCTTCTCTACTGTCTGTTATATTCAACTAGTGTAACTGAATGAACAGCAAGTCCACCCAACGACTTCCTAACCAGGTCGGAACACCCAACGACTTCCTAACCAGGTCGGAACACCCAACGGGTTCCTAACCAGGTCGGAACACCCAACGACTTCCTAACCAGGTCGGAACACCCAACGACTTCCTAACCAGGTCGGAACACCCAACGAGTTCCTAACCAGGTCGGAACACCCAACGGGTTCCTAACCAGGTCGGAACACCCAACGACTTCCTAACCAGGTCGGAACACCCAACGAGTTCCTAACCAGGTCGGAACACCCAACGGGTTCCTAACCAGGTCGGAACACCCAACGGCTTCCTAACCAGGTCGGAACACCCAACGGCTTCCTAACCAGGTCGGAACACCCAACGACTTCCTAACCAGGTCGGAACACCCAACGACTTCCTAACCAGATCAGAACACCCAACGACTTCCTAACCAGGTCGGAACACCCAACGGGTTCCTAACCAGGTCGGAACACCCAACGGGTTCCTAACCAGATCAGAACACCCAACGACTTCCTAACCAGATCAGAACACCCAACGACTTCCTAACCAGATCAGAACACCCAACGGGTTCCTAACCAGATCAGAACACCCAACGACTTCCTAACCAGATCAGAACACCCAACGACTTCCTAACCAGATCAGAACACCCAACGACTTCCTAACCAGGTCGGAACACCCAACGGGTTCCTAACCAGATCAGAACACCCAACGACTTCCTAACCAGATCAGAACACCCAACGACTTCCTAACCAGGTCGGAACACCCAACGAGTTCCTAACCAGGTCGGAACACCCAACGGGTTCCTAACCAGGTCGGAACACCCAACGGGTTCCTAACCAGGTCGGAACACCCAACGGGTTCCTAACCAGGTCGGAACACCCAACGACTTCCTAACCAGGTCGGAACACCCAACGGGTTCCTAACCAGGTCGGAACACCCAACGGGTTCCTAACCAGGTCGGAACACCCAACGACTTCCTAACCAGATCGGAACACCCAACGACTTCCTAACCAGGTCGGAACACCCAACGGGTTCCTAACCAGATCAGAACACCCAACGGGTTCCTAACCAAGTCGGAACACCCAACGACTTCCTAACCCGATCAGAACACCCAACGACTTCCTAACCAGGTCGGAACACCCAACGAGTTCCTAACCAGGTCGGAACACCCAACGGGTTCCTAACCAGGTCGGAACACCCAACGACTTCCTAACCAGATCAGAACACCCAACGACTTCCTAACTAGGTCGGAACACCCAACGACTTCCTAACCAGATCAGAACACCCAACGACTTCCTAACCAGGTCGGAACACCCAACGACTTCCTAACCAGATCAGAACACCCAACGACTTCCTAACCAGGTCGGAACACCCAACGACTTCCTAACCAGGTCGGAACACCCAACGACTTCCTAACCAGGTCGGAACACCCAACGACTTCCTAACCAGGTCGGAACACCCAACGGGTTCCTAACCAGGTCGGAACACCCAACGACTTCCTAACCAGGTCGGAACACCCAACGACTTCCTAACCAGGTCGGAACACCCAACGACTTCCTAACCAGGTCGGAACACCCAACGACTTCCTAACCAGGTCGGAACACCCAACGGGTTCCTAACCAGGTCGGAACACCCAACGACTTCCTAACCAGGTCGGAACACCCAACGGGTTCCTAACCAGGTCGGAACACCCAACGGGTTCCTAACCAGGTCGGAACACCCAACGACTTCCTAACCAGATCGGAACACCCAACGACTTCCTAACCAGGTCGGAACACCCAACGGGTTCCTAACCAGATCAGAACACCCAACGGGTTCCTAACCAAGTCGGAACACCCAACGACTTCCTAACCAGATCAGAACACCCAACGACTTCCTAACCAGGTCGGAACACCCAACGAGTTCCTAACCAGGTCGGAACACCCAACGGGTTCCTAACCAGGTCGGAACACCCAACGACTTCCTAACCAGATCGGAACACCCAACGACTTCCTAACCAGGTCGGAACACCCAACGGGTTCCTAACCAGATCGGAACACCCAACGAGTTCCTAACCAGATCAGAACACCCAACGAGTTCCTAACCAGATCAGAACACCCAACGAGTTCCTAACCAGATCAGAACACCCAACGAGTTCCTAACCAAGTCGGAACACCCAACGAGTTCCTAACCAGATCAGAACACCCAACGAGTTCCTAACCAGATCAGAACACCCAACGAGTTCCTAACCAGATCAGAACACCCAACGAGTTCCTAACCAGATCAGAACACCCAACGAGTTCCTAACCAGATCAGAACACCCAACGAGTTCCTAACCAGGTCGGAACACCTAACGACTTCCTAACCAGGTCGGAACACCCAACGACTTCCTAACCAGGTCGGAACACCTAACGAGTTCCTAACCAGGTCGGAATCAGGTCTGAATTAGTGGCACATGCTAAAAGGTCAATTCTATTCTACTGAGCCATTTACTTTATGTTTATTTTCTTATCTAAAGTTATTTCTTATTGATGTTGAATTGTCCAGATGGAACCTGCAATTAAGCATTTAGTTGGGACACTGTATACCATGTGTATCCTGTACATAAGGCTAATAAAACTTGGAACTTGATCAGGTCTGAATTAGTCCCATATCAAAATGTTATGATCGAAAGAAAAAACAGTAGAACCTGTGGTCATTGAGGACTGGATCCCCCCATACTATCCACCAGGACACCCCCCCCCCCATCACTCCAACATCGTGGCCAATGAACTTCTATCGTCTCCAAGTTGATAACAAGGCCTCTTGAGCCTCGCGGCTAATCAACCGAAGGAGAAGATAGCAGAGGAGTAAGAGAAGGAAGTCTGTGGATGGAGAGATGTCTTTCTCCTCCTCTTCGTTTTTTCCATTTCTCTTATCTGAGCCTCTCTCTGCAGGGGACGCCCGGGGGGGCTAATAGCCTGCATGGGGGCTGCGGGGCTGCTCCTACATACCAGTACTCTGGCTGAAACGTCCTGATAAATCATACAGCGCCTCCTGGTCGAAGAGGAACCGGAAACAAGTCTCTCCTCTGTGCCCTCCAACGCCACCCCAGTGATCTGTACTGGGCTGATTAGAGTGCACTGCAGTAGTTCTCTCTGGGACTTTCCCCCTTTCTACCTCCTTGTAGGCACTTTTGCAGGGGTTTTACCCAGGGGCTTTACCCAGGGTTCCCTGCAGGGTGTAATGGGCCCTGACCCCACCCGACAATGATCTGGCAGCACTTTTAGTTGGGTTATGTACAGGAAAACAGCTATAGCCTCTATGCTCGCTTCGAGGAAAGTAACACTGAAACATGCATGAGAGCATCAGTTGTTCCGGACAACTGTGTGATCACGCTCTCTGCAGCCGATGTGAGTAAGACCTTTAAACAGGTCAACATTCACAAGGCCGCAGGGCCAGACGGATTACCAGGACATGTACTCTAAGCATGCGCAGATCAGCTGGAAAGTGTCTTCAATGACATTTTCAACCTCTCCCTGTTTGAGTCTGTAATACCAACATGTTTTAAGCAGACCACCATAGTCCCTGTGCCCAAGAACACTAAGGTAACCTGCCTAAATTACTACCGACCCGTAGCACTCACGTCTGTAGCCATGAAATGCTTTGAAAGGCTGGCTTACATCAACACCATTATCCCAGAAACCCTAAACCCACTCCAATTTGCACACCGCACCAACCTGATCCCTTTCCCATCTGGACAAAAGGAATACCTATGTGAGAATGCTATGCATGACTCCAACACCATCGTTCAGTCTGCTGATGACACAACAGTGGTAGGACTGATCACCGACAATGATGAGACAGCCTATAAGGAGGAGGACAGAGACCTGACCGTGTGGTGCAATGACAACAACCTCTCCCTCAACGTGATCAAGACAAAGGAGATGACTGTGGGCTACAGGAAAAAGAGGACCGATCACGCCCCCATTCTCATCGTGGAGCAGGTTGAGAGCTTCAAGTTCCTTGGTGTCCACATCACCAACAAACTGACATGGTCCAAGCACACCAAGACAGTCGTGAAGAGGGCACGACAAAACCTAATCCCCTTCAGGAGACTGACAAGAATTGTCATGGGTCCTCAGATCCTCAAAAGGTTCTACAGCTGCACCATCGAGAGCATCCTTACGGGTTGCATCACTCCCTGGTATGGCAACTGCTCACCCTCCGACGGCAAGGCACTACAGTGGGTAGTGCGAATGGCCCAGTACCCCCCCACCTCCCCCACCCTCTTCTACGCTGCTGCTACTCTCTGTTATTATCTATGCATAGTCACTTTAACAACTCTACCTACATGTACATATTACCTGAATTACCTCGACACCAGTGTCCCCTGCACATTGACTCTGTACCGGTACCCCCTGTACATGTATATAGCCTCCACATTGACTCTGTACCGGTACCCCCTGTACATGTATATAGCCTCCACATTGACTCTGTACCGGTACACCCTGTATATAGCCTCCACATTGACTCTGTACCGGTACACCCTGTATATAGCCTCCACATTGACTCTGTACCGGTACACCCTGTATATAGCCTCCACATTGACTCTGTACCGGTACCCCCTGTACATGTATATAGCCTCCACATTGACTCTGTACCGGTACCCCCTGTACATGTATATAGCCTCCACATTGACTCTGTACCGGTACCCCCTGTACATGAATATAGCCTCCACATTGACTCTGTACCGGTACCCCCTGTACATGTATATAGCCTCCACATTGACTCTGTACCGGTACACCCTGTATATAGCCTCCACATTGACTCTGTACCGGTACCCCCTGTACATGAATATAGCCTCCACATTGACTCTGTACCGGTACCCCCTGTACATGTATATAGCCTCCACATTGACTCTGTACTGGTACCCCCTGTATATAGCCTCCACACTGACTCTGTACCGGTACCCCCCTGTATATAGCCTCCACATTGACTCTGTACCGTAATACCCTGTATATAGCCTCCACATTGACTCTGTACCGGTACCCCCTGTATATAGTCTCCACATTGACTCTGTACCGGTACACCCTGTATATAGCCTCCACATTGACTCTGTACCGGTACACCCTGTATATAGCCTCCACATTGACTCTGTACCGGTACACCCTGTATATAGCCTCCACATTGACTCTGTACCGGTACCCCCTGTATATAGCCTCCTCATTGACTCTGTACCGTAATACCCTGTATATAGTCTCCACATTGACTCTGTACCGGTACCCCCTGTATATAGCCTCCTCATTGACTCTGTACCGTAATACCCTGTATATAGCCTGCACATTGAGTCTGTACCGGTACCCCCTGTATATAGTCTCCACATTGACTCTGTACTGTAATACCCTGTATATAAAATCAAATCAAATCAAATTTTATTTGTCACATACACATGGTTAGCAGATGTTAATGCGAGTGTAGCGAAATGCTTGTGCTTCTAGTTCCGACAATGCAGTGATAACCAACAAGTAATCTAACTAACAATTCCAAAACTACTGTCTTATACACAGTGTAAGGGGATAAGGAATATGTACATAAGGATATATGAATGAGTGATGGTACAGAGCAGCATACAGTAGATGGTATCGAGTACAGTATATACATATGAGATGAGTGTGTAGACAAAGTAAACAAAGTGGCATAGTTAAAGTGGCTAGTGATACATCGATGCAGTCGATGATGTAGAGTACAGTATATACATATGCATATGAGATGAATAATGTAGGGTAAGTAACATTATATAAGGTAGCATTGTTTAAAGTGGCTAGTGATATATTTACATAATTTCCCATCAATTCCCATTATTAAAGTGGCTGGAGTTGGGTCAGTGTCAATGACAGTGTGTTGGCAGCAGCCACTCAATGTTAGTGGTGGCTGTTTAACAGTCTGATGGCCTTGAGATAGAAGCTGTTTTTCAGTCTCTCGGTCCCAGCTTTGATGCACCTGTACTGACCTCGCCTTCTGGATGATAGCGGGGTGAACAGGCAGTGGTTCGGGTGGTTGATGTCCTTGATGATCTTTATGGCCTTCCTGTAACATCGGGTGGTGTAGGTGTCCTGGAGGGCAGGTAGTTTGCCCCCGGTGATGCGTTGTGCAGTCCTCACTACCCTCTGGACAGCCTTACGGTTGAGGGCGGAGCAGTTGCCGTACCAGGCGGTGATACAGCCCGCCAGGATGCTCTCGATTGTGCATCTGTAGAAGTTTGTGAGTGCTTTTGGTTACAAGCCGAATTTCTTCAGCCTCCTGAGGTTGAAGAGGCACTGCTGCGCCTTCTTCACGACGCTGTCAGTGTGAGTGGACCAATTCAGTTTGTCTGTGATGTGTATGCCGAGGAACTTAAAACTAGCTACCCTCTCCACTACTGTTCCATCGATGTGGATAGGGGGGGTGTTCCCTCTGCTGTTTCCTGAAGTCCACAATCATCTCCTTAGTTTTGTTGACGTTGAGTGTGAGGTTATTTTCCTGACACCACACTCCGAGGGCCCTCACCTCCTCCCTGTAGGCTGTCTCGTCGTTGTTGGTAATCAAGCCTACCACTGTTGTGTCGTCCGCAAACTTGATGATTGAGTTGGAGGCGTGCGTGGCCACGCAGTCTTGGGTGAACAGGGAGTACAGGAGAGGGCTCAGAACGCACCCTTGTGGGGCCCCCGTGTTGAGGATCAGCGGGGAGGAGATGTTGTTGCCTACCCTCACCACCTGGGGGCGGCCCGTCAGGAAGTCCAGTACCCAGTTGCACAGGGCGGGGTCGAGACCCAGGGTCTCGAGCTTGATGACGAGCTTGGAGGGTACTATGGTGTTGAATGCCGAGCTGTAGTCGATGAACAGCATTCTCACATAGGTATTCCTCTTGTCCAGGTGGGTTAGGGCAGTGTGCAGTGTGGTTGAGATTGCATCGTCTGTGGACCTATTTGGGCGGTAAGCAAATTGGAGTGGGTCTAGGGTGTCAGGTAGGGTGGAGGTGATATGGTCCTTGACTAGTCTCTCAAAGCACTTCATGATGACGGAAGTGAGTGCTACGGAGCGGTAGTCGTTTAGCTCAGTTACCTTAGCTTTCTTGGGAACAGGAACAATGGTGGCCCTCTTGAAGCATGTGGGAACAGCAGACTGGTATAGGGATTGATTGAATATGTCCGTAAACACACCGGCCAGCTGGTCTGCGCATGCTCTGAGGGCGCGGCTGGGGATGCCGTCTGGGCCTGCAGCCTTGTGAGGGTTAACACGTTTAAATGTCTTACTCACCTCGGCTGCAGTGAAGTAGAGACCGCATGTTTTCGTTGCAGGCCGTGTCAGTGGCACTGTATTGTCCTCAAAGCGGGCAAAAAAGTTATTTAGTCTGCCTGGGAGCAAGACATCCTGGTCCGTGACTGGGCAGGATTTCTTCTTGTAGTCCGTGATTGACTGTAGACCCTGCCACATGCCTCTTGTGTCTGAGCCATTGAATTGAGATTCCACTTTGTCTCTGTACTGACACTTAGCTTGTTTAATAGCCTTGCGGAGGGAATAGCTGCATTGTTTATATTCGGACATGTTACCAGTCACCTTGCCCTGATTAAAAGCAGTGGTTCGCGCTTTCAGTTTCACGCGAATGCTGCCATCAATCCACGGTTTCTGGTTTGGGAATGTTTTTATCGTTGCTATGGGAACGACATCTTCGACGCACGTTCTAATGAACTCGCACACCGAATCAGCGTATTTGTCAATATTTCCATCTGACGCAATACGAAACATATCCCAGTCCACGTGATGGAAGCAGTCTTGGAGTGTAGAGTCAGCTTGGTCTGACCAGCGTTGGACAGACCTCAGCGTGGGGGCCTCTTGTTTTAGCTTCTGCCTGTAGGCAGGGATCAGCAAAATGGAGTCGTGGTCAGCTTTCCCGAAAGGGGGGCGGGGCAGGGCCTTATATGCGTCGCGGAAGTTAGAGTAACAATGATCCAAGGTTTTACCACCCCTGGTTGCGCAATCGATATGCTGATAAAATTTAGGGAGTCTTGTTTTCAGATTAGCTTTGTTAAAATCCCCAGCTACAATGAATGCAGCCTCCGGATAAATGGTTTCCAGTTTGCAAAGAGTTAAATAAAGTTCGTTCAGAGCCATCGATGTGTCTGCTTGGGGGGGGATATATACGGCTGTGATTATAATCGAAGAGAATTCTCTTGGAAGATAATGCGGTCTACATTTGGTTGTGAGGAATTCTAAATCAGGTGAACAGAAGGATTTGAGTTCCTGTATGTTTCCTTCATCACACCATGTCCCGTTAGTCATGAGGCATAAGCCCCCGCCACTCTTCTTACCAGAGAGATGTATGTTTCTGTCGGTGCGATGCGTGGAGAAAGCCGTTGGCTGCACCGCCCTGGATAGCGTCTTCCCAGTAAGCCATGTTTCCGTGAAGCATGGCTTCACTCTGTACCGTAACACCCTGTATATAGCCTCCACATTGACTCTGTACCGTAATACCCTGTATATAGCCTCCACATTGACTCTGTACCGTAACACCCTGTATATAGCCTCCACATTGACTCTGTACCGTAACACCCTGTATATAGCCTCCACATTGACTCTGTACCGTAATACCCTGTATATAGCCTCCACATTGACTCTGTACCGTAATACCCTGTATATAGCCTCCACATTGACTCTGTACCGTAATACCCTGTATATAGTCTCCACATTGACCCTGCTATTGTTATTTAATGCTGCTCTTTAATTATTTGTTATTCTTATCTCTTACTTCTTCTTTTTTTAGGTATTTTCTTAAAACTGCATTTTTGGTTAAGGGCTTGTAAGTAAGCATTTCACTGTGAGGTCTACTACACCTGTTGTATTCAGCATTTCACTGTGAGGTCTACTACACCTGTTGTATTCAGCATTTCACTGTAAGGTCTACTACACCTGTTGTATTCAGCATTTCACTGTGAGGTCTACTACACCTGTTGTATTCAGCATTTCACTGTAAGGTCTACTACACCTGTTGTATTCAGCATTTCACTGTGAGGTCTACTACACCTGTTGTATTCAGCATTTCACTGTGAGGTCTACTACACCTGTTGTATTCAGCATTTCACTGTAAGGTCTACTACACCGGTTGTATTCAGCATTTCACTGTAAGGTCTACTACACCTGTTGTATTCAGCATTCACTGTGAGGTCTACTACACCTGTTGTATTCAGCATTCACTGTAAGGTCTACTACACCTGTTGTATTCAGCATTCACTGTGAGGTCTACTACACCTGTTGTATTCAGCATTCACTGTAAGGTCTACTACACCTGTTGTATTCAGCATTTCACTGTCAGGTCTACTACACCTGTTGTATTCAGCATTTCACTGTAAGGTCTACTACACCTGTTGTATTCAGCATTTCACTGTAAGGTCTACTACACCGGTTGTATTCAGCATTTCACTGTAAGGTCTACTACACCTGTTGTATTCAGCATTCACTGTGAGGTCTACTACACCTGTTGTATTCAGCATTCACTGTAAGGTCTACTACACCTGTTGTATTCAGCATTCACTGTGAGGTCTACTACACCTGTTGTATTCAGCATTCACTGTAAGGTCTACTACACCTGTTGTATTCAGCATTTCACTGTCAGGTCTACTACACCTGTTGTATTCAGCATTTCACTGTAAGGTCTACTACACCTGTTGTATTCAGCATTTCACTGTAAGGTCTACTACACCTGTTGTATTCAGCATTTCACTGTAAGGTCTACTACACCTGTTGTATTCAGCATTTCACTGTAAGGTCTACTACACCTGTTGTATTCGGCATTTCAATGTAAGGTCTACTACACCTGTTGTATTCAGCATTTCACTGTAAGGTCTACTACACCTGTTGTATTCGGTATTTCACTGTAAGGTCTACTACACCTGTTGTATTCAGCATTTCACTGTAAGGTCTACTACACCTGTTGTATTCGGTACATGTGACAAATACCATTTGATTTGATACCTTACAGTGTTAAATTGATCAACAACAAAAACCAGTGCTGGTTTCCCCTGGATTGGAATTTCAAGTCACTTCCTGAATGTGAACTGATTTAAAATGGAAAGACCTTGGTAAGAGGACAATCTAAAAGCCCATCTCATGGCTAAATGGTATAGGGCTTCATGACAGAGTGTTGCTGGTTGGGATGTCTCGTGGCTCTGCTGTTTTGTTTTTTGTTGCACTGAACTCTACAGAGAGATGAGGCCATAGACAGGTCAGCGTGTCGCAGCGGTCAACATGTCTGTCGTGGTTCACAGCTCCCCTCGGAGACAGCAGCACGTTACCACATAGATCAGTACCCAGCATTTACACACACACACACACACACACACACACACACACACACACACACACACACACACACACACACACACACACACACACACACACACACACACACACACACACACACACACACACACACACACACACACACACACACACACACACAATACATCACACACACACACAATACATCACACACAACCTATTAAGAGGAAGGCCCTACTAATTGTCAAAGACTCAAGCCACCCTAGTCATAGACTGTTCTCTCTGCTACCGCACAGCAAGCGGTACCGGAGCGCCAAGTTTAGGTCCAAGAGGCTTCTAAAACAGCTTCTAACCCCAAGCCATAAGACTCCTGAACATCTAATCAAATGTCTACCCAGACTATTTGGTTTGCCCCCCCCCCCTAACCTCTTTTACACCACTGCTACTCTCTGTTGTTATCATCTATGCATAGTCACTTTAATAACTCTACCTTCATGTACATACTACCTCAACTAATCGGTGCCCCCACACATTGACTCTGTCTCAGTACGCCCCTGTATATAGTCTCGCTATTGTTTTTTTACTGCTGCTCTTTAATGACTTGTTACTTTTATCTCTTATTCGTATCTGTATTTTTTTAAACAGCATTGTTGTTTAGGGGCTCGTAAGTCAGCATTTCACTGTCTACACCTGTTGGTTAAGGACTTGTAAGTCAGCATTTCACAGTAAGGTCTGTTGTATTCGGCGCATGTGACTAATACAATTTGATTAGATTTGAGGAACACACACACACATGAACACACACATATGAACACACACACATGAACACACACACCATACAACACACAAACACACACACACATGAACACACACACACATGAACACATACACATAACATTAGAACACACACACACAGATGAACACACACACACATGAACACACAAACCATACAACACACAACACACACATATGAACACACACACACATGAACACACACACATGAACACACACACAGATGAACACACACACACACACAAACACACCCTAGGCTGCAAGCTCTTAAATAGAGCCATCATTATATCATAGAGAGAGCCACTAATCACGCTCTGCTGTTTTCTTCCAAGGGTCTTAATGGGCCCCAACAAAACCCATTAGAGACCCCCACCCCTTCAACACACACACACACACACACACACACACACACACACACACACACACACACACACACACACACACACACACACACACACACACACACACACACACACACACACACACACACACACACACACACACACAAATACTCTATCACACATCCTCCTTGGTCTAAACAGAGTTGAGGTGGGAGACTAGGCACTTACTCTCCATCTCTCTCCACTAATTCTCTTTAATTGCACCTCTTAAAGTCCAAGGTGTTGCACAGTGCCGAGGCTTAACAGCTGAGGTGAGGGGAGGAACTCTTTTAAAGAGAAGAGATCCATTTTTTGCTAGAACCGGTGTCTTGGTAAGATCGAGTGAAGTAAGTCCAAAACGGAATAACATTCCAGCCACGTTGTCAAAACATCTGTGTAGTTTAATTTCCATCCGAACACTGATAATAAGTCACACTCTGCGGTAGCCTTTGAAACTCAGTCCCAGCCTTCAGTCCCAGCCTTCAGTCCCAGCCTTCAGTCCCAGCCTTCAGTCCCAGCCTTCAGCCGTAATGAATCATTAAGAGTCATTAAAGAAAAGGAACTGGATCAAAACAATGTGCTGGTATTATATTGATGAACTTTTAGTTTAAAAATAAAAGTTAAATAAATAAAAATACAAATTTAAGAGAGACTGTGGCTCGCGATCCACAGATACACCACCTTCTGCAGCCACATCAAGCTTCTCCCGCCTAGTAAATGTCAGGTGAACTCGGAGAGAAATGTCATCCAGGAGTAAACTGAGGTTGAGTCCCAAATGGTTCCCTATTACCTTAGTAGTACACTACATTTGACTAGGGCCCATTAGTCTCTGGTCAAAAGTAGTGCATTGTATAGGGATTAGAGTGCCATTTGGGACTTAGGCTGTGACACCCAAACCCCCATGTTAAACCTCCGGGGGTCACAAAGTTCAACCACAGAACAAGACTTAACGAAGAGAAAAAAACATCTCAGACTCTCAGCATGAAAATAAATGTTTAAGTGAGCCGTGGTAAACACTTCTAAATCATGTTTGGGTGTTCGTACACGCACCTTAGGGGAGCATGGAGGAACTATGAGTACTGAAGCTCTCTGAGCTGTCTCTTAGCTGTCTCTGACCTGCCTCTTAGCTGTCTCTGATCTGTCTCTGATCTGTCTCTTAGCCGTCTCTGACTGTCTGTCTCTGACTTGTCTCTGATCTGTCTCTTAGCTGTCTCTGACTTGT
Source organism: Oncorhynchus gorbuscha (assembly GCF_021184085.1). Taxonomy (NCBI): domain Eukaryota; kingdom Metazoa; phylum Chordata; class Actinopteri; order Salmoniformes; family Salmonidae; genus Oncorhynchus; species Oncorhynchus gorbuscha. Next base: position 105,960,042 of record NC_060174.1, on the reverse strand, counting down.
CTCTGATCTGTCTCTTAGCAGTCTCTGATCTGTCTCTTAGCTGTCTCTGACTTGTCTCTGATCTGTCTCTGATCTGTCTCTTAGCCGTCTCTGATCTGTCTCTTAGCCGTCTCTGATCTGTCTCTGACCTGTCTCTGACTTGTCTCTGATCTGTCTCTTAGCTGTCTCTGACTTGTCTCTGATCTGTCTCTGATCTGTCTCTTAGCCGTCTCTGATCTGTCTCTTAGCCGTCTCTTAGCCGTCTCTGATCTGTCTCTGACTTGTCTCTGATCTGTCTCTTAGCTGTCTCTGACTTGTCTCTGATCTGTCTCTTAGCAGTCTCTGATCTGTCTCTTAGCCATCTCTGATCTGTCTCTTAGCCGTCTCTTAGCCGTCTCTGATCTGTCTCTGATCTGTCTCTGACCTGTCTCAGATCTGTCTCTGATCTGTCTCTGACCTGTCTATTAGCCGTCTCTGATCTGTCTCTTAGCCGTCTCTGATCTGTCTCTGATCTGTCTCTTAGCCGTCTCTGATCTGTCTCTGACCTGTCTATTAGCCGTCTCTGATCTGTCTCTTAGCCGTCTCTGATCTGTCTCTGATCTGTCTATTAGCCGTCTCTGATCTGTCTCTGATCTGTCGCTTAGCCGTCTCTGATCTGTCTCTGACCTGTCTATTAGCCGTCTCTGATCTGTCTCTGATCTGTCTCTTAGTCGTCTCTGATCTGTCTCTGATCTGTCTCTGATCTGTCTCTTATCCGTCTCTGATCTGTCTCTGACCTGTCTCTTAGCCGTCTCTGATCTGTCTCTGATCTGTCTCTGATCTGTCTCTTAGCCGTCTCTGATCTGTCTCTGACCTGTCTCTTAGTCGTCTCTGATCTGTCTCTGATCTGTCTCTGATCTGTCTCTTAGCCGTCTCTGATCTGTCTCTGACCTGTCTATTAGCCGTCTCTGATCTGTCTCTGATCTGTCTCTGACCTGTCTATTAGCCGTCTCTGATCTGTCTCTGATCTGTCTCTGATCTGTCTCTTAGCCGTCTCTGATCTGTCTCTGATCTGTCTATTAGCCGTCTCTGATCTGTCTCTGACCTGTCTATTAGCCGTCTCTGATCTGTCTCTGATCTGTCTCTGATCTGTCTCTGACCTGTCTATTAGCCGTCTCTGATCTGTCTCTGATCTGTCTCTGACCTGTCTATTAGCCGTCTCTGATCTGTCTATTAGCCATCTCTGATCTGACTATTAGCCGTCTCTGATCTGTCTCTGATCTGTCTCTTAGCCGTCTCTGATCTGTCTCTGATCTGTCTCTTAGCCATCTCTGATCTGTCTATTAGCCGTCTCTGATCTGTCTCTTAGCCGTCTCTGACCTGTCTCTGATCTGTCTCTGACCTGTGTATTAGCCGTCTCTGACCTGTCTCTGATCTGTCTATTAGCCGTCTCTGATCTGTCTCTGATCTGTCTCTGATCTGTCTCTGATCTGTCTATTAGCCGTCTCTGACCTGTCTATTAGCCGTCTCTGATCTGTCTCTGACCTGTCTATTAGCCGTCTCTGATCTGTCTCTGACCTGTCTATTAGCCGTCTCTGATCTGTCTCTGATCTGTCTCTGATCTGTCTCTTAGCCGTCTCTGATCTGTCTCTGACCTGTCTATTAGCCGTCTCTGATCTGTCTCTGATCTGTCTCTGATCTGTCTCTTAGCCGTCTCTGATCTGTCTCTGATCTGTCTATTAGCCGTCTCTGATCTGTCTATTAGCCGTCTCTGATCTGTCTCTGATCTGTCTCTTAGCCGTCTCTGATCTGTCTCTGATCTGTCTCTTAGCCGTCTCTGATCTGTCTATTAGCCGTCTCTGATCTGTCTCTTAGCCGTCTCTGACCTGTCTCTGATCTGTCTCTGACCTGTCTATTAGCCGTCTCTGATCTGTCTCTGATCTGTCTATTAGCCGTCTCTGACCTGTCTATTAGCCGTCTCTGATCTGTCTCTTAGCCGTCTCTGATCTGTCTCTGATCTGTCTATTAGCCGTCTCTGACCTGTCTATTAGCCGTCTCTGATCTGTCTCTGATCTGTCTATTAGCCGTCTCTGATCTGTCTCTGATCTGTCTATTAGCCGTCTCTGATCTGTCTCTGATCTGTCTCTGATCTGTCTCTGATCTGTCTATTAGCCGTCTCTGATCTGTCTCTGATCTGTCTATTAGCCGTCTCTGATCTGTCTCTGATCTGTCTCTGATCTGTCTATTAGCCGTCTCTGATCGGTCTATTAGCCGTCTCTGATCTGTCTATTAGCCGTCTCTGATCCGACTCTGATCTGTCTCTGATCTGTCTCTGATCTGTCTCTGATCCGTCTCTGATCTGTCTCTTAGCCGTCTCTTAGCCATCTCTGATCTGTCTATTAGCCGTCTCTGACCTGTCTCTTAGCCGTCTCTGATCTGTCTCTTAGCTGTCTCTGATCCGTCTCTGATCTGTCTCTTAGCCGTCTCTGATCTGTCTCTTAGCTGTCTCTGATCCGTCTCTGATCTGTCTCTTAGCCGTCTCTGATCTGTCTCTGATCTGTCTATTAGCCGTCTCTGATCTGTCTCTGATCTGTCTCTTAGCTGTCTCTGATCCGTCTCTGATCTGTCTCTTAGCCGTCTCTGATCTGTCTCTGATCTGTCTATTAGCCGTCTCTGACCTGTCTATTAGCCGTCTCTGATCTGTCTCTTAGCCGTCTCTGATCTGTCTCTTAGCCGTCTCTGATCTGTCTCTGATCTGTCTCTTAGCCGTCTCTGATCTGTCTCTGATCTGTCTATTAGCCGTCTCTGACCTGTCTATTAGCCGTCTCTGATCTGTCTCTTAGCCGTCTCTGATCTGTCTCTGATCTGTCTATTAGCCGTCTCTGATCTGTCTCTGATCTGTCTCTTAGCCGTCTCTGATCTGTCTGTTAGCCGTCTCTGATCTGTCTCTGATCTGTCTCTGATCTGTCTCTTAGCCGTCTCTGATCTGTCTCTGACCTGTCTCTGATCTGTCTATTAGCCGTCTCTGATCTGTCTCTTAGCCGTCTCTGACCTGTCTCTTAGCAGTCTCTTAGCAGTCTCTTAACCGTCTCTGACCCGTCTCTTAGCCGTCTCTTAGCTGTCTCTTAACCGTCTCTTAGCCGTCTCTTAGCCGTCTCTTAGCTCTCTTAGCCGTCTCTGACCTGTCTCTTAGCAGTCTCTTAACCGTCTCTGACCCGTCTCTTAGCCGTCTCTTATCTGTCTCTTAGCCGTCTCTGACCTGTCTCTTAGCAGTCTCTTAGCAGTCTCTTAACCGTCTCTGACCCGTCTCTTAGCCGTCTATTAGCCGTCTCTGACCTGTCTCTTAGCCGTCTCTGATCTGTCTCTTAGCCGTCTCTGACCTGTCTCTTAGCAGTCTCTTAGCAGTCTCTTAACCGTCTCTGACCCGTCTCTTAGCCGTCTCTTAGCTGTCTCTTAACCGTCTCTTAGCCGTCTCTTAACCGTCTCTTAACCGTCTCTTAGCCGTCTCTTAGCCGTCTCTGACCTGTCTCTTAGCAGTCTCTTAACCGTCTCTGACCCGTCTCTTAGCCGTCTCTTAGCCGTCTCTTAGCCGTCTCTTAACCGTCTCTGACCCGTCTCTTAGCCGTCTCTGACCCGTCTCTTAGCCGTCTCTTAGCTGTCTCTTAACCGTCTCTTAGCCGTCTCTTAGCCGTCTCTTAGCTGTCTCTTAACCGTCTCTTAACAGTTGCCAGCTCTAGCCACAGTGTTTTTTTTCCATCAACAGATCTGTGATTATACAAAATACTCTAACACTTATGAGAACATGGCTTTCTATCCCTCTTCTTTTTTATTTTTTATTTATTTAACTAGGCAAGTCAGTTAAGAACAAATTCTTATTTTCAATGACGGCCTAGGAACAGTGGGTTAACTGCCTGTTCAGGGGCAGAACGACAGATTTGTACCTTGTCAGCTCGGGGAGTTTGAACTTACAACCTTCCGGTTACTAGTCCAACGCTCTAACCACTAGGCTACCCTGCCGCCCCACTTATAATAAACTAAAAAACTTTTTTTTTTTAAACCTGAAATATATAATAATTGAAAATATTGTTTGATGAAAACCAATGTCTGAAGGCAATTATACAACGATGAATGTATGAGGATAAAGCTCGCCGTGTGAGGAGGTATCCTTCACTTTCCTTAGTTTCATGATCATCTTGAGAACCAAACAAATCATTCCTGGGAATGTGGATAGGGCCTAGTGATGGTTGTGTGAGGTTGAGGTTAAGGGTCAACTCCAAAATAAAGACGTTGTGCCCCCTGCCATGGCGGACCTATCTCCAGCTCCCAGGAAGCTGCCGGGCTTTGGTGGAGCCAGAGACCTGCCCATCCATCATCCTTATCAGGGGGAGTCTGGCGGCACTGGAGTCCCAGGCTGTAGCAGGCCCAGCAAGGCCTGCCCCAGAGGAGAGGAGAGCAGAGGGCTGGCCCAGTGAGTGCTCCTGGGGCCCAGGACCCTGGGACCGGCAGACAGAGGTAGTGAGGGGGAGAGGGAGGGAAGGGGGGGGGGGGAGGGGGAGAGCTGTAGCATTGCACTGATAAGCCCTGATACAAACAAAAACAACAGGCACCGTCCACCAACATCAAAGACCCCCATTTAGAATTGGAACGAGGGGCCGTAGGGGGGGGGGGGGGTGTTCATCAAAGCCTGTACACAAACTGACCTATGCTGGGAGTCGGAAGACATCTTTTACAACGCAATGTTAAATAAACAAAACACAGTAAAAAAAAACGCAGGGGAGAAGCGGTTGGAATGTCAAATCTAGCTGTTTTGTCTTGATTTAGTGTTTAGACTGAGGCAAGCTGAGTGGCCCCCGAGTGGCCCAGTATAAGGCACTGCATCTCAGTGCAAGAGGTGTCACTACAGACCCTGGTTCGATTTCAGGCTGTATCACAACCGGCCGTGATTGAGAGTCCCATAGGGCGGAGCACAATTGGCCCAGCGCCGTCTGGGTTAGGGTTTGGCCGGGGGGGGGGGTAGGCTGTCATTGTAAATAATAATTTGTTCTTAACTGACTTGCCGAGTTAAATAAAGGTTAAACAGGAGGATTTTACTTTCCCAGAATTATTTTTGTCCGTGAATGGAACAGACGGAAGATACTATTTATAACAATGTTTTACAGACATGAATTGTGAATAGTTCATCAGTGATCTGTAGTAAATATTATATTTGGCCTAGGCTTACTCTTGTTTGGTAAAGTTGAGAGTAGTTCAGAGTTCAGCTTCGCAGGAGTTTTCTGAAATGTCAACCTTCAATTGCCTTTCAGTAAAACCTTGTGCCGTGTACATTGTGTTGTACTGCGTGCCAGTCATTAGAGTCAAAGTGCTGCTTTTGAGTAGTTTCAACTGACCTACATTCGTACATGACATATTGCCTCTATCCTAACCTATTCTGGTGACTGTAATTCAATAGCCTCTAGCTATGGTTGTCCCATGTTGCTCCAACGACATCAGATAAGTATCCCTGGCTATGGAGTGTGGCTTTAAAGCGTCCTCTGTCTGGTTCACGCCAGAGGCCATTAAGAATGGCACTGAACAGATTGCAGCCGCACAAAGGAAGCTTTCCTTTAATGTTATCAGAAAGTGATGTATGTTGCTACAGTAGTGAAGCTGCATCCTCTCCTGCCATGACAGTGGGCCGTATGGTTTTTATAACCAGCCTTTAACACAACTAAGAGCCATTAGAAATATTCTGTTATTACATTTCCAAGCAGAGAAAACCTTCTTCATCTTCAGTGAGATGGATGGCTTTTGAGATTCATCAAGATAAACGCTGCCATGTTTTCTGGGATGTTTGTTTCTTGTGTGCTGGCGCATATCGTCTTGAAAAATCAATGACTTTTGCCTGAGAAGACACAGAGATGATCAACTTGACTTTAAAAAAAAATGGTACCAATATCTATTTGTTATGGTCGATGTAGTCATTCCTTGCGAGGAAATTGTTGTTTGGATGTTGTTAGTGCAGCCGGCCATTATTGATCATTGGTATTAGTCCTCTGTTTTGAACTATCCCTTTTATTGCAGTGGTGGGGTGGACAGGACAGGCTATTCCCTGCCTACAGGGATATTCATTCAACTCTCCCCATGCCATGTCTGATCCCTGCGTACCTCTTATATTTCACCTCTTCAATCGTTTGGGTTCTCATCTTTCACATTCAGAAAATAGTTATTGCTTTCTATCCCTCTGAAATCCAGCTTTCATTTTTATTTAACCTTTATTTTACTAGGTAAGTCAGTTAAGAACAAATTCTTGTTTACAATGACGGAACTCAATGTAACTCTTACATCTGATCCTTTTAATCCAATCCTCTTACATCTGATCCTTTTACATCCAAACCTCTTACATCCAAACCTCTTACATCCGATCCTTTTACATCCGATCCTCTTACATCCAAACCTCTTACATCCAATCCTCTTACATCTGATCCTTTTACATCCAAACCTCTTACATCCGATACTTTTACATCCGATCCTCTTACATCCAAACCTCTTACATCCAATCCTCTTACATCTGATCCTTTTAATCCAAACCTCTTACATCCAAACCTCTTACATCCAAACCTCTTACATCCAATCCTCTTACATCTGATCCTTTTACATCCTAACCTCTTACATCCAATACTTTTATATCCGATCCTCTTACATCCAATCCTCTTACATCTGATCCTTTTACATCCAAACCTCTTACATCCAATCCTCTTACATCCAATCCTCTTTACATCCAATCCTCTTACATCCAATCGTCTTACATCCAATCTTCTTACATCCAAACCTCTTACATCCAAGCCTCTTACATCCAATCTTCTTACATCCAATCTAATTACATCCAATCCTCCTACATCCAAACCTCTTACATCCGATCTTCTTACATCCAACCCTCTTACATCCAAACGTCTTACATCCAAACCTCTTACATCCAAACCTATTACATCCAATCCTTGGTTGGCTTCAGTGATTTTTTTTTCTTCCAAGTCGTTGTTTTCATGAAGAACATACTTTAAGGCCCCTGACAGATATAATAGAGTACGTCCCCAATAGCACCCTATTCCCTATATAGTGGACTATGGGCCCTAATCAAAAAATAGTGCACTATGTAGGTAATAATATGCTATTTGGGACGTGGGCATAAGGATGTAATTGAAAGCGTCTGGTGCAGCGTGTTAGCCTACGGCCTTAGTGCTTCTGTCTTCACGTACAGAGAGATTCCGACCTGGACACACAGTTATAGGTGAGTCCCAGTATATCACGACTAAAACGTCACAGCCATTTTACACTGATCTATTGACTGTGAGACGCGTTGTCCCATGGGAGAGAAAAACTCTAGGAATATCTCTGAAACACTGGTGCACTTTGGGTCGTAAATACCTCAGAAAAGACAAAACACCAGTACTGAGGGATGGTCAAACCAAGCAGGGAAGAAGAGAACAGATATTATAGGAATATAAATTATTTCTATTTCACCCCAGAGACAAGGGAGTTCCTCCTCTCTCTGATATAATATAGGACGAGCCTCATCGACGAATACAAAGTCTGTGTCCAAAATGGAAACCTACAGTATTCCCTATTTAGTGCACTACTTTTGACCACAGTCCAATGAGCCCTATGTGGCCTTGGTCCAAGGTAGTGCACTACAGAGGGATTAGGTTGCTATTTTGGACACCACCAATGTATCTATCAAGTCTTCCTCCTTTGTTTTAAGTGCTTCCAAGCCATGTACCCATTACAGTACCTAATGCCTAATACTGTACATGCTTTCCCAGTCGGAACCACCATAACATGACACCGCGGATAGTGAAGGGACTCAAGGGAGGCTAAACAGCATGTGAGGTCAACGGCATGGCCTATAAAATGGGGTGTAAGCTCCGTAGCTGAGTAGGCATGAGGAACAATGAGTGGTTAGAGGGAGCGGGGCGGGGCGGGACAGATGTGGTATGGTGAGGCTGAGTAGGTAGACAGATTTACGTCCCTTTCTTTAATGAGGTAACATCCTTTTCACTCATAAGACTTTTTTAAAGAACCTTTTTCTCCCACGATGCAGTTCTCCACCGAGGCGAAGGGAGAGGAAAACATTAAGACCTATTGTCTAATTTGCTACGTCAACATAAACAAAACCGAAAGTAGTCAGTCCAGGGAGTTTTTGGCTATTTATGGAAAAGTCAGATTACTGTGATGTCAAGAGACTGTTCAACGGTTCATGACCTCTACATATCTCTTATCAAGCCCAAATGAGTCTACTAAAGAAAGCCAAACGCGTGATTAGAGCTCACAGGAGTGTGTCGTGTAAAAACTGAAGGCCTTAGATTGTTTCTGCCGGAGCAGTGGGCGGCCCTTTATGAGCTGCTAACATGAATGAAACAAGGTTTTAAAACAGAGTAGGTAACAGAGGATTTGTGTGGCTGCACTCTGGGGCCTCCTGAACACTGGCCTAGATTGTTGCCCGGTTCTGAATGGTTGAGTCAGCACCCTTTAACTACTCCACTTTTAGACTACGTCCCAAATGACACCCTATTCCCTACGTAGTGCACTACTTTAGACCAGAGCCCTATGGCACCCTATTCCCTACGTAGTGCACTACTTTAGACCAGAGCCCTATGGCACCCTATTCCCTACATAGTGCACTACTTTAGACCAGAGCCCTATGGCACCCTATTCCCTACGTAGTGCACTACTTTAGACCAGAGCCCTATGGCACCCTATTCCCTACATAGTGCACTACTTTAGACCAGAGCCCTATGGCACCCTATTCCCTACATAGTGCACTACTTTAGACCAGAGCCCTATGGCACCCTATTCCCTACATAGTGCACTACTTTAGACCAGAGCCCTATGGCACCCTATTCCCTACATAGTGCACTACTTTAGACCAGAGCCCTATGGCACCCTATTCCCTACATAGTGCACTACTTTTGACCAGAGCTCTACGGGAATAGGGTGCCATTTGGGATGAAGTTCTCCACCTTTACTCAAGCAATGTTTGAACGGTGTTGAAGGACCCTCGGGTTGAAGAGAAAAAAAACACCCATATCATTCATGAATGGGTGTTGCATTCTGGGCTTTCATAAAGAATGAGGGAGAAAAAGAGTCACAGAGGACCGAGAACGACAAGAGTCTAAATAGAACTACTGTGAAAGTGATGTAATCCGGTGCTCCGGGTCATGCAGAGATGTTATTATCTCGATTTGGGGTTCATTAATTCGGTGCGGAGCGGCCCGATGACAGGGTTTCCTCCTTGTCCCAGCTGCCTGGACCTGCCAGCTGATTTAGGAAGGCTCCCTGCCTTGGTATGTAAACCATTTGCAGCAGGAATGTATAAGCAAGCCATAAAAATAGGATTTTGAGCTGAAACACACAAGACAGATCGCATCATTAAACAACGTGCCCCATCTCCAGCAGCCAACGGTGCTTCTCACCAGCAGAGGGGAGCCCACAGGTTCAGAGTTCATCCAATGACAGACCATAGATTTGAGGGGGAGCGTGTTTAAACCCGAGAATGGATTGTTAGCCCAGAACATTTAAATCCTACTCACAAACAAACTATATATAATACATGACTCTCAAGAGGGGGACTTAAAGACCCAGTTCAGCCATTTTTATCTCAACATCAAATAATTTTGGGGTAAAAATGAAGTTCCTCAATGTGATTCTTTTGAATTAAAATGGTTAAAAAAAATAACAAAAATAGCTTCTTAGCAAAAAGCCATTTCTCAGGAAACATTTTTGCTAGGACTGTCTGGGAGTGGTCTGAGTTGGGAGGGGTTAAACTGAAAACCAACTGTTATTGGCAGAGAGGTTTGGAACTCTCTTTCTTATTGGTCTATTAACTAATTTACCGGCTGGTGATGTCACCAGGCAGGCCAAAACTCCATCACACCAAAAACAGTCTGAAATTTCTGCCGGTCTTTTGAAACAGCTCTTACACGAAAAGGGAATTATCACCATTTTTACAATTTCATAGTATCCTTCCAACCTCATAGTGTGTGAATATATATATATATAAATGTATAAATATAAAACACAGGGAAATCCACATTGTCGACTGCACTGGGACTTTAAGAAGAACACATCAGCTCGAGGGCCCCTGTGCTACATTCTGCTAGTCAAAAATTATGGCTCCACGGCTGGTGTGTTAATTATTTTTGGTTTTAACAAACAAATAAGGCCTTCGTAACGGCAGAAATAGACCTACTTGACGGGCTGATGTGCCATGAGATGAGTTCACAGGAGATCTATGGACACTGCTCTCTCTCTTCCACCCTGACTTACTGTCCATGAATTACAACTGGATAATTACATTTTTTTTTCTCTCTCCAGATATTCTGAATAAAAGTGAAATAAGTCCTTATAAATTTGTATTATAATTTGTATTGTTTTAATTTGTCAGGAAACACGTTCAACGGTTATTGTAGCAGATTTGAACGCCGTCGTTCATTTTAATCTGCAGTCCCTTTGTGTTGAATATTGAATAAACGAAGACGAATGAGAATAAAGATCAATGAAAGAATAAGGATAACATTTCTCTCCCTCAGATAGGATGGCCTTTAAAACATCGACTCAACATCTGATCTAGGACAACATTTCTCTCCCTCAGGTAGGATGGCCTTTAAAACATCGACTCAACATCTGATCTAGGATAACATTTCTCTCCCTCAGATCTCATCGACTCCACAAAGGAGGACACCATGACAAAGGAACAAAACACACAAACCTTTAACAACAAAAAAGGTTCATTGTTTATTAAACAACAACTTTTTACCTTCTGTTACCTTTCCAGTGTAAATCGAGTAACATTGAGCTCCCTTTGTTCATTAAAAAAACAAAAAAATCATTCATTTTGGTGGTAGCCAAGCAGCACAAATAGTCTTCATGCAAATGAGTGAAATGTATACAGAGAATTACAACATGTCATACTGCATAAGACAATCGTTGAGCAGAGAGTACACAGAAACCTGCACTCATGCAAGGTAGAAAGCTTTAACAAAAAAATTCCCAATGAGGTCTACACTACACAGAGATGATTTCCTACCTTCCTAAATATCCAAGTGTACTAAATATCCAAGTGAATTGGATTAAAGTATATACGTTTTAGGGAGGATAAATCAACAATGTTATCACTGCTGAAAACTGGCATGGACAGAGAATCGAAAGTAATGCTTCCTATTACATATCTACATGGGACATAAATATATAATCACATGCTCTGTATTTCTGACGTGGCATTATAGTGTCATTACGCTGTCTAATGCATGGCAGAGGCAGAGGAACTCCCATAAAAAACCCCCAGAGGAAAAGGTACAGAAAAGAGAGCTGGGAGAGGGAGGAGGAGAGGGGAGGAGGAGAGGGGGGGGAGAGGGGGAGGAGGGGAGGAGGAGGGGTGGTGGTGTCTGCTTTTTCTCAGGAGCAAGGCTGCAGAGCGAGGCCGACGTGGAAAAGCCAGGGAATGGGAAAGTGGTGCGAGCAGGGCAGAACCTCCAACCCTAAGCATGGCTCCAAACCCACCCCAGGCCCACAACTCAGGACAGGGACAGCACACAGCCCTGGTCCCAGGGGCAGTTAGGGTCCGGATGAAACCCAGGGCCAGAGTTAGGCTGTGACGGCCCATCCTGGGTTCAGACAAGCAAGGTGGTTCACTGGACACCATTGGAGCTCAGCTGAGATATTCTCCTCCCAGACAATTCCCTCCATAACAAGGCGCAAACAATATGGACAGATTTTAAGATCCATCCTTCCAATATTTCTAGTAAAAAATAGATCTAAAAACATTTAAAAGTACAATATTGTCATTGATGGATAAATAACAATATTAAATTTGATACAAGGAGCGTTATTTCTCTCAATGGAAACACACTAAAGTAGTGTGTATCTTTGAATGGACAATTTCATTTCACAGAGAATTGGTCCCTATTGTAGAAACCAAAACAGGGGAGCACCACGACAGCAGTATCCTCTTTCCTTTTGAGAAGTGAGCCCACTTCCTCTCAGACGAGACCTCAAATTGCAACGGCCCAGACAGAATCACTGTAATTCACATGAAAATAACTTTTATATTTTTTTTGGAGGGGGGGGGGGGGGTTTGCGTGACGTACGGCATTCAAAACACTCACGTCTCTCTCTCTCTCTTCGCGTGACATTATCCTGTGGTCATAATACTATTTTGTCGTTTTGCCACACACACACGTTCCACTCCGTGATTATTATTCATGGGAAAGGCCAGACTGCAGATAGCAGCGACCTCATCAAGGCGTCCAGGGCTCATAATCAGGCTGTGTCCAGGCAAGGCATTCAGGGCTCATAATCAGGCTGTGTCCAGGCAAGGCATCCAGGGCTCATAATCAGGCTGTGTCCAGTCAAGGCATTCAGGGCTCATAATCAGGCTGTGTCCAGGCAAGGCATTCAGGGCTCATAATCAGGCTGTGTCCAGGCAAGGCATTCAGGGCTCATAATCAGGCTGTGTCCAGGCAAGGCATTCAGGGCTCATAATCAGGCTGTGTCCAGGCAAGGCATTCAGGGCTCATAATCAGGCTGTGTCCAGGCAAGGCATTCAGGGCTCATAATCAGGCTGTGTCCAGGCAAGGCATCCAGGCTGTGTCCAGGCAAGGCATTCAGGGCTCATAATCAGGCTGTGTCCAGGCAAGGCATTCAGGGCTCATAATCAGGCTGTGTCCAGGCAAGGCGTCCAGGGCTCATAATCAGGCTGTGTCGCAAATGGAACCAGGTTCCTTATGTAGTACACTGCTTCTGACCTGGGCCCATAAGACTCTGATTAAAGTAGTATAGGGACTATAGGGAATAGGGACTCTGGTTAAAAGTAGTGCACTAAATAGGGAATAGGGCCCTGGTCACAAGTAGTGCACTAAATAGGGAATAGGGGTCTGGTCTAAAGTAGTGCACTATATAGGAAATAGGGCTCTGATCTAAAGTAGTGCACTAAATAGGGAATAGGGGCTCTGGTTAAAAGTAGTGCTCTATATAGGGAATAGGTTGCCCATTGGGACGTAACCTGAATATCATAACATTAGCACAGAGCCAACCATGGTTATGATAAGCGATCCAATCAGGAACAGCATTACTATGATAAGGATCCAATCAAGCGTTGGTCTGAGAGCTTGTCACTGCATTCCGGCGGCAGTTCTGACATTATCATGCAGCCTGATGCAGATAGACTTCCTGTGTCTGTTTTAGGGTCTATTCAGATATATCTAGATGCTTCAGGGAGGTGAACAGGGCAGGACACTGCATGGCGTGGACATATTATTAAGTCAGACCCCCTTTCCTGGCAACCCAACTGATTCGGACCAGGAAACTGACATGCCTTGTAATACTAGCCTGGTCCCAGATCTGTTGTCTCCTTCTATAGCCTGTTCCCAGATCTGTTGTCTCCTTCTATAGCCTGTTCCCAGATCTGTTGTCTCCTTCTATAGCCTGGTCCCAGATCTGTTGTCTCCTTCTATAGCCTGTTCCCAGATCTGTTGTCTCCTTCTATAGCCTGTTCCCAGATCTGTTGTCTCCTTCTATAGCCTGTTCCCAGATCTGTTGTCTCCTTCTATAGCCTGGTCCCAGATCTGTTGTCTCCTTCTATAGCCTGGTCCCAGATCTGTTGTCTCCTTCTATAGCCTGGTCCCAGATCTGTTGTCTCCTTCTATAGCCTGGTCCCAGATCTGTTGTCTCCTTCTATAGCCTGTTCCCAGATCTGTTGTCTCCTTCTATAGCCTGGTCCCAGATCTGTTGTCTCCTTCTATAGCCTGTTCCCAGATCTGTTGTCTCCTTCTACAGCCTGGTCCCAGATCTGTTGTCTCCTTCAAATCAAATCAAATCAAATCAAATTTTATTTGTCACATACCCATGGTCAGCAGATGTTAATGCGAGTGTAGCGTAATGCTTGCTTCTATAGCCTGGTCCCAGATCTGTTGTCTCCTTCTATAGCCTGTTCCCAGATCTGTTTGTGCTCTTGCCTACTCCTTGTCACTCATTGGCTCACATCCTCATCATGTTCGGCGTGACAATTCCACAAGGAGTTGTGAAGAGAGGGTGGCATGCCAGAGAGCAGAACGAGGCTATTGTAATGCAAGTCACTTATGATAGCGTTTAGGGGAATGTTCCCCTCCATGGCCATAAGAGTTATATGCTACAGCATATTTGTATCCTCTTACAGTTGGCTGAAAAGCCTTTTTTTTGCCTCGAGCAAACAGGTTTTCCAGATGCTTACAGTAACAGGTTCACTATGCTCTTTCAGATTTGACGACATGGCTCTCAGTCCTCCCCTCTGTCTCTCGGTTTCTCTCTCAGTCTGTGTGATGTGTGACTTCGTTATAAACCTCAACCAACCTCTCACAATGCTCCCTCCAGGTAAGCTAACGACAATCTGACATCTGTAGCTCATTCATTGGTTTTAATGAGCGGAGAGACTTCAGTATGAATGAACAGAGTGGCTCCCTGTTTCTACCATTAAAGGCAATTAGTCCTACGAACACAATGATAACAGCAGCATTATAGCATACACCGACACATAGTATTATAGAATGATACATAAAAACAGATTTTTTTTTTACTAAGACACATTATTTCTAGTATCAACAAAGCCTTTTTTCAAACAAACTTCCCAGGGTCACATCTATAAGATGAGGTTTTTTTGTGTCAATGCTGTTCTCCCAAAATACTCTGCAGCAGTTTTTTTTAAGTTTTTTTTTTTTACATAGAACAGCTGTGTACTTTTAAAAATGACTGCTGTGAAATCGTTAGTGCCAGTCCGTTTGGTGGTCTCAGGAGCCAGGACTGTAAAACGTGGGGGGGGGGGGGGTCTCGTGTCTGCCCAGAGATGGGGCTGAGGTGGTATTCTGCCGGGCTGGGTAAGCTTCTGTCCAGACCACTGGTCTCTCTCTCCCTGGCTGTACACACAGCATAAATCAGCTCGGAGGGCACTAGGGTCTCCCAGGCTCATCACTGCTGTAAACAATCACAAGAATCTGCCCCAAATGTACCTCGCCGAGCCACCCTCACCACATTCCAGCCGGGGTGTCTTATCTTTATTAGTGGAGGATGGGGGAAAAACACAACAGCGACCGACAGTCATGAGGGTGATGCATGAGAGAGATGCTGCTTGAGATTGAATGGGACAGGGACACAGCCAGGGAGCCACATGAAGCCAAAGAGCATATTTCCCCCCTAACAAGCAGCCATGGAGAGAGACTGTCTGTTTGTGTGCATAACGTTTCATCAATTTGCATTTAGACGTTTCATGTGAGAGATGGATATAAGAGAATACGGTAAACACAGCCCTGAAAGAAAAGAGAAGAGAAGAAGCGAGGGAACATACTGTGTAGAATAGTTTCCTAGAGTTAGTTATTATGCCATGCTGAGCACATTAGCTTTGAATCATTCTGGGGATATTTGTTTAAAATCTGAAGTCCAGAGTAAGCATTCTGAAGAGGAGGGAAACGGCACCATTGAAAAATCTACATGATGACACAAATAATTCTGAGGAGAATTCATAACACGGTCAAGATGGCTCCTATGACCTATTTTGGATGTTTCCACAGGCACAGCTAGAAACGACAGACAGAGAGAGAGAGAGAGAGAGAGAGAGAGAGAGAGAGAGAGAGAGAGAGAGAGAGAGAGAGAGAGAGAGAGAGAGAGAGAGAGAGAGAGAGAGAGAGAGAGAGAGAGAGAGAGAGAGAGAGAGAGAGAGAGAGAGAGAGAGAGAGAGAGAGAGAGAGAGAGAGAGAGAGAGAGAGAGAGAGAGAGAGAGAGAGAGAAAAAGAGAGAGAGAGAGCAAAAGTGAGAGAAAGAGAGGGAGATGGGAGTGGAGGGGTAAAGGCATAAGGTTAAGAGGTCACTGTTGGTGCCAGGGCCCAGGGTCTTTCAGTGCTCCTGTTGGTGCCTCGAGATGCCCAAGCCTATCCAAGCCTATGAGGAAGCTGATTGCCTTTTTCATGTTAAAAAGTGTTGGTTACAACGAGCTACAAAAAAATAAGAGCAGTATTGTATTTCATATCTGCGTAGTGGACTCTTAATCAACAGCGTCAGGTTTTCTTTTCAAGAGGCTGTGTTCACATTGGTTGTTTCATACTCATAGGAGAACTATACCATACAAACAGAGGGTATATTACATGGGATGATTGTAAGTCATTCATTCTTCTTGAGATATGCAGAGATTGAACCTTCCCACTGGGCACAGATTTCAAATCAATTTATATTCCACATTGGTTCGACATAATTTCATTGTAATGACTTGGAAACAACGTTGATTCAACCAGTGTGTGCCCAGTAATTTAATGCCAGAAAGAAAATGGATATAAATTATAACCTTTTGCAAATCACATATTATTATTTATTTTTTTAAACTAGGCAAGTCAGTTAAGAACAAATTCTTATTTACAGTGATGGCCTACTCCAGCCAAACCCAGACGACGCTGGGCCAATTGTGCGCCGCCATATGGGACTCCCAAGCACGGGCCAGATGTGATGCAGCCTGGATTCGAACCAGGTACTATAGTGACGCCTCTTGCACTGAGTGCCTTACACCGTCTACGCCACTCGGGTAGAACATGACATGGATTTAATTGTCTATAACATCAGAAATGATAAACAGTAGCCACGTAATAGAAATCAAAGAACAGCAGGAATAAATACATATCCCCCCAAAATATATTTAAGAAGCTAAAGAAAAGGCAGAGGCAACGATTTAAACTGCTGGCAAGATGCAACCCGTTGAATCTAATATAGTCTCATATTAATAGAACAATGTATCCAACTACATCCAATAATATTTAAAATGTCAAGCACGACAATTCTGGTGCACTCGAAAACAAGTGTTGCCCCCCCAAAAAAAAGAAAAAGACACGGACATAAAGATTATTGTTGCAATTTAACAACTGCACAACAGTTATTTGGTATGATCCTACATCTTACTGACGCTGAAAAGGCAGCTAGCCGATCATGACTGCGTGGCCATTCATAATGGACATATTGTTGTGATTGATTATTTCTCGTGACCGTCGGCATTAACATAGGTGACGTTAAAATATGTAACCAACTGCCCTAATATAAACAGTGGCCTTCCAAGAAGTGCTTTTATGGAATATGTGTGATAAACAGGAACGTGACACCTCTGATTTATCACTATATTTAGATAAGACATGAAGTAAATGGTTTCTAAATAGCGTCAAGGTCATACAATGTAATGGGATAATGTTTTAGGCTGATAGAGATTAGATGGTATGTTAGTATGGGGCTGCAGGCAGCAATGCGGAATTCTACTTGACTGAGCTATGGAGAATGAATATTCCTGAGCCAGAAGAGAGATAACCAGCGCGTTCCTTTCAGCCGCCTCCCTCTCGACTGGCTCTCATGTTATAGCATCATTGAAGCACGTGATGTTAAAGATCTGTTATTTAGGCCTGTGTATTTGTCCACACGTGTTACACAAAACATTTAAAAAATAATAATAATATTCACACACACACACACACACACAGAACCATCATTCATTTCAACCCCAAGACCATAAACATTAATTCAAATTATGCGTCCATTGCGTTTGAATTGTAAACATTTAGCCAATGAGAAAATGAATACTTTTATTACATTTTAAAATATATATATTAACATGAATGTTTTTGTAGCATACCATACTTAGACTATATGACGTTACTGCATATTCTTACTTGATATACATTTAATTACTTGAACAGTGAATTAAAAATCAAATATCAGAAGCCTCTCCAATTAATGGAATACAGGCTAATAAATACTGTATATTTTCCTTGCTGATCACATTAACTGCATAGACATTTTAATAATAGCCTCTAATGAATGTATGTTATTGTGTAAACAAGTAGACGTATTTTGACGAAATAGGCAGCTTCGAAATGTTTATATTTGATTCCCATACAGGGACACATATTCCAAATGATCCACGCTGTTGAATGTAGCTTGCTAGATTTACGAAACGATGTTAACGTTTCATTATTCTGAGGACACACACATATTCGGCTACACTTTTTGTTCTTACCCCCCTATTCGGGTAAGCTCATCAAGTGAGGTCGTGATTTAAATTATCTTTATAAATTCAGTTTATATGGTTTTATTTGATTAGGCATTCATAAAACTATAGCAAAGGTTGATTCTACAGTTGTCGGTATGATTATCAAAAGCAACAGTTGTTAAAAGCATATGGACGATTTCAACGCAGGGGGTGAAATCAGTGAAAACAATAATTGACCGCATTTTAAAGGTTAATTGATAAAACATTTGTTTCCACATGTTCTTATAGGGTTGCCACTGCTCAGTCACACATCTCACAAATGAGAAAACACAGTTTGCGCACTAACCGAGTAAACCATACATTTAGCAAAATAACAATGTTAAAATAGACCTTTGCATTGTTTTTCTTCTTCTAGATGTAGGCGTATTACCTACACGTTGATTTGTCATTCCTATCTCCAGCCTACGTTATATTTAATTAACCATTTCCCTTTCTAAAAGTATCTCACATCTAATTGTATTACATATATAGCCTATATTACATATAGAAATACATAGAAATACATCGAAATAAACTACAACATGCATACAAGGAACTTATTTTCTTCTTCCACAAATGCAATACCAATGGAATCTATGCTGAACAAAAACACAATATTTTACTAACTGAAGCAATATAGACAAATGATAAATTCTGAGTATGGGGGAAAAACCGTGCGTAAAGGCTGCAGAGAGCTCAATATGGGATCCGCAGGAGCCTTTTCAACTATAACTAATCGAACTAAACATGAAAACTATACTCTTCTTCGGATTGAAAGGGGAACAGGCCGTGCAAATTATGTATTGGTTTGCATACGTTCTCATTCCGGTTTTGGTTGTGGCACCATGGCGCATGTTATTGTTAAACCTCGCTGACTGCTCTGCTCTCCCACACTCTCCACCCCAACCTGTGGCCATCTCACCTCATTGGCTGACTGGTCGTTCTGTTGTTTTCGAAACCATATAAACCTGAGGTCCCGCGCATTCAGCAGGGTCAAATTTCTTGCGTAAATGAGAGCAATCCCACGAAAAAGGAGTGCTCTCCAGATTGTCAAAACCTGTCTGGGTTATACTACTCCACTTTACACGTAATTGTTCTAGCCTATCAGAATGACAACGACGGGTTATCAACAAATTTGACACTTTTTTTTTTTTAGGAGAAACGTTTCTAAACGTTTGTTGCTTGTCTTATGTGTTCGTATTTGTTATATTGAAGGTCTTCCTATGTCGATTTGGAGCACCATTCGCTAATGTCACTTTCCCCTGATCACTAGAGCATTGGTCAGTGACGAGTGTTACCAACATCAAGACTCCAAAAGACCTGCTGGGACCTGAGGAGATTTTGTTTTTGATCTATTTTTCAAAATGAACCTTATTGGGAGCTACCAGCATCATCATCTGATGCACGAGACCTTTCCATTCGTCCAGAGGTGTCATCAAGATAACCCGTACTTCCAAAGCTGGGTGGTGAACCACGGCGATGTCCCTCCTGATTTCCAGATCCAGTCTCCGTACTCCACGGAGTTTGGGGCTCAGGGTCCGGCTCACGACAGCCAGCTGGACGCTCCCTCAGCGCGCACTGGAAAGAGGAGAGCCTCGGGGCCGAAGAAGGAGCGGAGGAGGACGGAGAGCATCAACACTGCGTTCGCCGAACTGAGAGAATGTATACCAAACGTACCGGCAGACACGAAACTGTCCAAAATTAAAACATTACGACTAGCAACAAGTTATATTGCCTACCTAATGGACGTGCTGGCTAAAGACACTGGAGAGACTGAGGGATTCAATGCCGAAATCAAGAAATATGATAACAGAGATTTGAAACGGAAACGGGAAACGGTAGGCTATGTGTTATAAATTGTATATTATTCTAACTTTGTAGGCCTAAAAAGTATTTGTTGGAATTTACATTCTGCCATTTACCCTAAATGATTTGCATCGTTATTGCGTGTATTTAATGCGTAAGTAAGGAATATGCACCGTCGTGATTTTGGTTTTAACTGTTGAAACAAAGTTGAGGCCATAATATTGTAATTAATGTATAGGTCTATTCAATTAATGCTAAAATCATTTGCTTAACCACATTTGTTGACAAGCAAAAATATTTCACAGTTTAGAACAATTCAACTTATTTTAGAATCGCATATCAGAGTTACATTTTTTTTTTCTCAATTGAACAAGCCTGAGAAGGCCTTTAAAGATTCACAGTAGAGCATTGTGATCCTGCTAGCCTGGTTGTTACATGGTACATGTCGGCTAATAGGTGTTTATTTCATTCAGACCATGTCCATATATATTTAGTTAAAAGTCAGTCAGCAATACAACATTTACATTTACATTTAAGTCATTTAGCAGACGCTCTTATCCAGAGCGACTTACAAATTGGATACAACTGCATAATGCTATGCTATATCAATATTCTGATCCCCTTTTGTATTTTCTTTCACAGAACGAGGACCTGCAAGAGTCATTAGGAAACGAGAGAAAGTTCAAAGGGCGGACAGGGTGGCCTCAGCAAGTCTGGGCTTTGGAATTGAACCAGTGACTGTTCTGACGTCACTGAGCAGAGCAAGCAGCAGAAACTCACGCAGACTCCGTATTCAAGCACTTCGCTGCAAGGAATACAACCACTTATATACACATCTATAGGCCTTCTACGTGCAATGTTCAAATTCAAACACGGTAGACTTGGTGAAATGCAATATTATGCAAATGATTCAAAAAACTGCCTGGACACCTTTTCTTTTGTCATTTGTATTCTTTGATAGAATATAAATGAAAGTTAGGCTATATAGCTTAGAATAAATATGTTTGGTTGTGGATAGGCCACGATACTGAACGGAGAGACTGTCACGGTGGTATATGTGTGGTGTTTCTTTATTCTTTAACGCGGCAATCAATGTTCAGCACTGTTTTTTTATGCTATGCATTGTCTTGTTATAATAGTGTCGACTTGTCGTGTTGTCTTGTTAATATTTTTTGGGAATCTACCTCAAATTAATGTAATTGTCCCTTTGAAATATAAAACAATTACGTTTAGAAAGTGCAGGACAAATATCTGTAAAAAAAAAAAAACGGAACGTAATTCCAAAGGACACAGGTGGTTAATTATTAGACTGTATATTTGAATCTGACGAAATTGTTGTCTTTGTGTGAATTGGATGTAAAATTATATTAATAGATGACTTAATAAATGAATTACATAATTAATCACAAAATCGTTGTAAAACGGCAATGAAATCATTCAGTGCTTCAAAATAACGATTAGGTATAGGTCTTGATATGCATATCCCTAGGCTACCAATTTGTAAGTCGCTCTGGATAAGAGCGTCTGCTAAATGACTTAAATGTAAATGTAAATGTACTATTTATTAATTTCCTTTATTTGAGGATACAGTTTCTAAGAGTACATTTTTTAAATGTATTGATACCAATCACGAGACACATCCGGGTAATGGTACAGTTTGGTAAAACATTTTAGGTTACAAATGGAACAATTTAATCATAGCATGTGTGAAAAAAAAGAAAAGGTTGTGGAAGACTATAAGAAGCACATTCCCTCTCTCCCACTATCCCACTATCCCACATTCCCTCTCTCCCACTATCCCACTATCCCACATTCCCTCTCTCCCACTATCCCACATTCCCTCTCTCCCACTATCCCACTATCCCACATTCCCTCTCTCCCACTATCCCACTATCCCACATTCCCTCTCTCCCACTATCCCAGGTCCCCATACAGCTGGGCCCTCGAGGATACATCTTCTTATTTTGTTTCTTCAATCTGTTGTTTTATGGTAATGTGCTAGATAACATAAGGGTTTGGGATGCAGTGGTTTAAAATATGAAAACACCTGCTTCAGGGTGCTGGGTCCGAAGTACAATAAATAATCACTGGCATATATCTCTGGTCATAATTAATATAGGCGAGGGAAGTCATATGCCAGTCGTGATGGCAGTTATAGGCAATTTTCTTGGGTATGAGCTAAAACATTTGATTTGCTCTATACGATATTTACCATATTCAGAAATTCATTATAGATCAATATAGGTCTATAGTAATTCAGTTAAAAATGTAGACGAAAAACTCATATTTGGTTACGTTCAATTGACGGTGATTACGTTCCATTTTGTCATGGGACAGACGCACGCTGTTTCGCCCGGAACCAATAAAACCGTCTTTCGATTGACTTATCAGCCCACAAGATAAACTCGTACCATCAATCAATCAATTTCAAAGCATAGCCTATACCAGGGTTTCCCTAAATTAGATCCCGGGGCCACGTTTTTGTTGTTGCCCTAGCAGCTGATTCGAGCATGACCGAGTCTGTGAAACCCTGGCCTATTTTAGTATAGAATAATCAAATTAAGAGATAAGATTAGGCTATTATTTCAATGATGCAAAAAAAAACATATATGCTTGAACAAAGATTTGCTTATAGATCCATCAGCAACTAGTGCTTCATATTAGGTTTGGACGTCTATATGTGCCTATGCATATACAGTGTTTTCAGAAAGTATTCGTATGCCTCGACTTATTCCACATTTTGTTGTGTTACAACCTGAATTCAAAATTAAAATAAAACATTCTCATCCATCTACACACCCATATCCCATAATGGTAAAGTGAAAGTAGTAGCACCTTGGGCAGCGATTACAGCGGAGTCTTTCTGGGTAAATATCTAAGATCTTTCCACACCTGGATTGTACAACATTTGCCCATTATTCTTTCCTAAATTCTTCAAGCTCTGTCTGTCAAATTGGTTGTTGATCATTGCTAGACAACCATTTTCAGGTCTTGTCATAGATTTAACTCGGCCACAATGTCTCCTTGGTAAGCAATGCCAGTGTAGATTTGGCCTGGTGTTTTAGGTTATTATCCTGCTGAAAGGTGAATTAATCTCCCAGTGTCTGTTAGAAAGCAGACTGAACCAGGTTTCCCTTTAGGATTTTGCCTGTGCTTAGCTCCATTAGGTTAATATTTTCTATCCTGAAAAACTCCCCAGTCATTAACGATTACAAGTATACACATAACATGATGCAGCCACCACTGCTGCAGCCACCAAACTATGCTTGAAAATATGAGGAATCTTACTCGGTAATGTGTTGCATTGGATTTGCCCCAAACATAACACTTTGTATTCAGGACAAAAACGTAATTGCTTTGCCACATTTTTTGCAGTATTACTTTAGTGCCTTGTTGCAAACAGGATGAACGTTTTGGAATATGTTTTATTCTGTACAGGATTCCTTTTCACTCTATCAAATAGGTTAATATTGTGGAGTAACTACAATGTTGTTGATCCATCCTCAGGGATATTCAGTGTCTGATTTGTTTGTATTTTTACCAATCTACCAATAGGTGCCCGTCTTTGCAAGGTATTGGAAATCCATGCTGGTCTTTGTGGTTGGAATTCACTGCTCGACTGAGAGGTCTTACAGAAAATGGTATGGTGTGGGGTAAAGAGATGAGGTAGCCATTGAAAAATCATATTGAACACTGCTATTGCGCACAGAGTGAGCCCATGCAACTTATATGTCTTGTTAAGCTTAAGCAAATCTTTACTCCTGGGCTTATATAGGCTTGACATAAGCAAAGTGGTTGAATACTTATTACTCAAGACAATTCAGCTTTTCATTTATGGGATATTGTGTAGGCAAGCGACAAAAAAAAAATCAATTTAGGTAGTTCGAATATGGTTCATTGCTCTCACGTTGAGACTTTCTACATTGTGCCTGTGTTAGTACAGCAACTACGTTTACTTTTGAAATAATATATATATATAGTAACAATTATGCATTTTCCACCCTAATGAACACAACTTCAGTTAATTGCTTAAAATGAGTCTTAAAAGCGGAAAGCATGAAAATGACCAAAAATCTGAACTGTTGAAATATTTAGTTCCCACCAGACACAACTTTACATAAAAATCTTACAATCAAGGATGAATTAAAAGTACTGTTCTTACTTTTTTTTTGTGAGAAAAAAAAAACAAGACAAAATAGCTATCCGGGATCCTTGGGACGTTCCTACGGTTATAGGTTCTGGCACGTCCCCTACCGTAAACCTTAAACGCAAGCCATAACCTTTTTATGGCTAGGGGTTAAGGTTTACGGTAGGGACGTCCCAGGGAACCCCGGATAGCACTAGCCATAGGTTATACAGGCTATATATGTCCCGTCTAACCTACATTTTTATTGAGGGGGGGGGGCACACGTGTCATTCTCTTATTGCATAGCCCACGAAATGTCACATGTAGGAAACACGTCAGGTTTCAGCCCTGCTACCTTTATGTAGGAGTAGGTCTAGCGTTGTTTCTGCCGTTCAACCACTGGCGCCCAACAGAATGCTACTGACACCTACCGGTAGATCGAGTAACTACAGTGAGAAGGTGGAGGAAAATGCATGCGGTAGAGGCATGCGGTAGAGGCATGCAGTAGAGGTGCACTGTAAATCTGCAACACTAGTGATAGGGCTGCATGACAACTCCGCTGTCTTGTGGTTGAAAAAGCATGGAAGGAGAGCAGTTTGTCCCTTACTAATTCTATCCAGCTACTAAAATCACAAAAGGAGAGAGACTACCCCACAGCAAATAAAAATAGACAAGTCATTATCTATGTACAATACGTTTATTAAAAGCAATACGCAGCCATATTTAAATACACGTATTATCTATTACAACAGTTAGGTTAACGCAGCACAGCCATTACAGTATTAACGCAGCACAGCCAATTTGTTCAAGAGGGGAAATCTATATGGTGCTAACAAGGCTACAAGCGAAAAAAAAAAGCCATCGATACTTCAGCAATGACACACCTGACATGGCTAACTGATGGTGTAACATGGAACGCAGCAGACATGACTTATTTCTCGGGACTTATAAATAAGGACAGGGAAAATTGGAAACAAATCAATACTAAAAAGACATACCATCATCTGTGGAGAGACCACTGACTCAAACAAACCAGTGAACGTACAGCGGTGTTGAAGTGAAGAAACTCATTAATTAGCGGCAGAGGAAGCAAACAAAAAAACAAACTCCCATCTTCCTCTAGTGACTATAGTTGGTACTGTGATCCATTAGACAACACATTATTTCAACACGGTGCCAGGAAAGGAAATTGACTTGACAAGTCCAGGGCGACATGATTCCTCAGAAATACATTCCAATAGAATAGAACTAACATATTGTAAACACTAAAGCAAAAGTACAGGCAGTGCTCATTGTGCACTGTGAAAGCAATTTAGGTGGTTCAAACACAGTTCACTGCTCTCCAAAGTTGAGACTTTCTATATTGTGCCGGTGTTAGTAGAGCAACAACGTTTGCTTTGGAAATAATATATTGTGGTAATAAGGCATTTCCCACTAATGAACACAGCTTCAATTAATTGCTTAAAATTAGTCTCAAATGCTGAAAGCATGATAAATGACAAAAATCTAAAACAACTGTTGAAATATTTAGTTCCCACCAGACACAACTTTACATAAAAATCTTACAATCAATGATGAACTAAAGTCCTGTTCTTATATTTATCACAAAAAAGGTAGTGGGTAAAGAAAAACAAACAAAAATGTAAAAGAAATTAAAATATCAACACCAATATTTGAAAATAACTTGTTTTTAACTGAAACACCACTTCAGTCTGTGTGTGTTTCAGTGTAGAAGATAGAGAGGGAAAAGTCTGAGTGTGAGAAACAAAACATTTGAAAAGGGTCTGCCAAAATGCTACATCATTCAACTTCCTCAGTCTTCACATGCATGTCACACCACCGGATAACAGAATGAGTACTAGCTGGACAACAGGAAAATGTACAATGCTTATTAAAACCTTTTTAAATGATCTTTTCATTCACAAAATGCACCCTGTCCAGTTTATTGATATCTTAAGTTTGCACACTCTGGTTTGGCACAAACCATTTTTCTTCTTCAAAAGTTGTTAACAGTCAACGCAAAAACAAAACAAAAAACCCCCAAAACAAACATCTTTAAGGCAGTTATCATACATTGCATTCTACCTTTTTGCTGATTTCTTCATAATCTGTGCATTTTGTACATATCAGCATATTCACATTACAGCATTACATTACCCTGCGGAGTCTCAACAACTGTCTTAAGATCAGTTTTGGCTGCCTGTCGGAAAACACCTTGTTATCAAACACACGTGTCCAAGTCTTGGTATGGGAAGTTACATCGGTGGCCTTTACTCCAGCTGTTTGCTCCCGTCCGACTTCTGGTCCAGTCGGCTTTTGGTGCTCTTCACCATATAAATAAAATAGGTCAGAGTCTCCTTCTCGTTCACCGGGATATTCCGGAAGTGACGACTGACAGTCTGAAAACAAACAACATTGGAGGACAAAACCACTTAGTTATCATAGAGGAGAACAACGTTCTAGATTTAAAAACCACTAAAGTTATCATAGAGAAGAACAACGTTCTAGATTTAAAAACCACTAAAGTTATCATAGAGGAGAACAACGTTCTAGATTTAAAAATCACTAAAGTTATCACAGAGGAGAACAACGTTCTAGATTTAAAAATCACTAAAGTTATCATAGAGGAGAACAACGTTCTAGATTTTAAAATCACTAAAGTTATCATAGAGGAGAACAACGTTCTAGATTTAAAAATCACTAAAGTTATCAGAGGAGAACAACGTTCTAGATTTAAAAATCACTAAAGTTATCAGAGGAGAACAACGTTCTAGATTTAAAAATCACTAAAGTTATCATAGAGGAGAACAACGTTCTAGATTTAAAAATCACTAAAGTTATCATAGAGGAGAACAACGTTCTAGATTTAAAAATCACTAAAGTTATCATAGAGGAGAACAACGTTCTAGATTTAAAAATCACTAAAGTTATCATAGAGGAGAACAACGTTCTAGATTTAAAAATCACTAAAGTTATCATAGAGGAGAACAACGTTCTAGATTTAAAAATCACTAAAGTTATCATAGAGGAGAAAAAGGTTCTATATTTCAGAGAGAACATCAGAGAGAAAGGTTCTATATTTCAGAGAGAACATCAGAGAGAAAGGTTCTATATTTCAGAGAGAACATCAGAGAGAAAGGTTCTATATTTCAGAGAGAACATCAGAGAGAAAGGTTCTATATTTCAGAGAGAACATCAGAGAGAAAAGTTCTATATTTCAGAGAGAACATCAGAGAGAAAGGTTCTATATTTCAGAGAGAACATCAGAGAGAAAGGTTCTATATTTCAGAGAGAACATCAGAGAGAAAGGTTCTATATTTCAGAGAGAACATCAGAGAGAAAGGTTCTATATTTCAGAGAGTACATCAGAGAGAAAGAGGTCAGTGTAATCCCTCTATTGATTGAGCATCCAGTTTATTTCTGCCCACTTTAATAAAAATACAATTACAAAATCTTGCAAAGATTAGTGGTATTGAATATAGAATATTATATTTAAAAGCAGGAGGTGAGATCACCAGTCTGGTTAACCACAAAGTGACAAAAACATTGAGTCCCCCCATACCGTCAAGGATTAGAACCCCATGTATAAAGAGATGTGTTTCTAGGAGACATTCAATCCCCTTCTAAACGCAGAGATCATTTTGAATATAAAATAACAAGTGCGAGGGGAAATAAACATCCTCTGTGTAGTTTCACCCAGCTCCATTCAGGCTGACAGGTCCACTCAATGTGGGCGGCACATGGAGAGCTGTAATTGGTTGGACCTGTTGGCGTGCACTTTATTAATGATGTGACAGGCTCATTAATGGAGGTCTGGGCCTCTCTACAGCCTGGGGAAACATTCAACTTACAGGGCAGTTTCATTTATTTCAGCCAGCTCCCGCAACGACCCCCCCCCCCACCTCCCTGCATCACCGGGTCGGGCTGGAAACATCATAGAGGAGTATTTGTAAGGACAGGAGTCGAGCCAGCTGCAAGATTACATGTCGATTTCACAAATTCTCCTAACAATCCGTCTACGTCCAATTAGTTTGTAATTGGTCTCCCACACCACATACATCATGGTAAATAATAATGGAATTTATATTATGGGCCACGGTTCCATTGGATGGGCTGGGCACACCTACTGAGGGTGAGGGTACCCCTTTTACAGGAAAATCACTAAGAATAATTATCCCAGCGAAACCCCAAGACAGAAGTTAGCCCTAACAGAGTTAAGTCCTTCTGAGACAGCTTACCGAGTTCTTTGGATGGGACACTAGCTATATATAATATATATATATATATATATATATATATATATATATTACAGTGCTA
Organism: Oncorhynchus gorbuscha; assembly: GCF_021184085.1. Taxonomy (NCBI): domain Eukaryota; kingdom Metazoa; phylum Chordata; class Actinopteri; order Salmoniformes; family Salmonidae; genus Oncorhynchus; species Oncorhynchus gorbuscha. The sequence continues at coordinate 105,931,780 of NC_060174.1, read as the reverse complement.
CATTGTTGTACGCAAAAAAAAATGAACGCAAATGTTGAAATCTATGACATAACATTTTTAAATGCCTTCTTACTGTCCTTGTGGCAATAAATATTACACTGTAATGTCCTATGGATATATTAACACCAAGCAATCCAAGCCCAAATTAGGTTGGAATAAGCTTATTTGGACATGGAATGGGAGTGACACGAGTAGTTTCAACACCCGTGGGTTTAACTGACACTTATCCAATCAGGTGTTCCATTCTACCAGCCAGCAACTCTTTGGCCAGCACGGAGCAGCTGTTAAACTGAACTGGTTTGGCAAGTTGCAGTTTGTTTTAGCCTGCTGGGAGACTTGGTAGGTAGTAGTCCAGTATTACAAAGTACATCTAGATCGCAAAATATCAATACACCATATAAGACAATACATGAATACATTCATCAAAGTTTTTAAAAAATAATAAGAAAAAAGTGCCTGATGCTTGTCTTTAGCTGGAAAATGTTGTTAGATACCTCACTGTTGGGTACACCGTTATCCGTCTATAACATCTTACATACACAGTACTGCTGTAGGCTTACAAGTTGACCTTGATGTAACACAGGCACTTGTATTTCTTACTAAGCACTAATTTCACTAACAGTCTTTTTTTTTTATAGAAAAGTTTTATTTGACTGTGATACGTGGTTGTCTTTAGTTACCTACCTTACTTGAATGCACGGACTAAGTCTTTCTGAATCAGAGAGTGAACTCAACTCCATTTGAAATGTAGGCCTACCTCAGCCAGTTGGGCCTTGTTTAAGCCAGGTCTGGTCTGCAGCTTGTAGTGTCTCTTGTAGCGTCTCAGCGTGTTCACCTGAAGCTGGAACAGGTCCACCTAACATCACAGAAACAGACAGTGAGGAAAGACTGGTGTTTTATCCATAAAGGATTTAATATCTTTAAATCACCTTTTTACTGTTCTCTATCAATTATAAGGTGAATGCACCAATTTGTAAGTCGCTCTGGATAAGAGCGTCTGCTAAATGACTTAAATGTAAATGTAATTACATTTCACACAAAAAAACGCTTAAAGAGATTTCACGCAGTTAGGAATTTTCACCAATAGCCATCTTATGTTGTCTTTCATATCTATTCAACTTGCTGGTATTTTTCTTCAACAAGGATGTTTCCTATTGAGAAGCAATGTTGTGTTTTAGAGTAAGACGGTTAAAGGGAAGACAAGGGGTCTGTTACCTCTGGAACTTCCACGTCATGGTCCGGAGACTCCCCTCCGTCGTCGCTCGTCTTCCTCTTCCTCTTGTTACGGACACTCTGGATAAAGTTTTTGTGGAAGTCGCATATGTAGAGATGTCGAACCTAAAATAAAAACGGATATAGTCAAAAGTTTGGACACACATTCCAGGGTATTTCTTTAAATATATTTAAAAAAAAAACTATTTTCCACATTGTAGAATAATAGTGAAGACATCACAACTATGAAATATCACATATGGAATCATGTAGTAACCAAGAAATGTATTAAACAAATCAAAATATATTTTATATTTGAGATTCTTCAAAGTAGCCACCATTTGCCTTGATGACAGCTTTGCACACTCTTGGCATTCTCTCAACCAGCTTCAATTAACAGGTGTGCCTTGTAAAAAGTTCATTTGTGGAATTTCTTTCCTTCTTAATGCGTCTGAGCCAATCAGATGTGTTGTGACGAGGTAGGGGTGGTATACAGAAGATAGCCCTATTTGGTAAAAGACCAAGTCCATATTAATACAAGAACAGCTCAATTAATCAAAGAGAAACGACCGTCCTCACTTAACCAGCATGGCTTACACAGTATTATGCAGCGATACGCCATCCCATCTAGTTTACGCTTAGAAAGACTATCATTTGTTTTTCAACAGGACATTGACTCAAAACACACCTCCAGGCTGTGTAAGGGCTACTTGACCAAGAAGGAGAGAGATGGAGTGCTGCATCAGATGACCTGGCCTCCACAATCCCCCGACCTCAACCCATTTGAGATGGTTTGGGATGTGTTGGACAGCAGAGTGAAGAAAAAGCAGCCAACAAGTGCTCAGCATATGTGGGAACTCCTTCAAGACTGTAGGAAAAGCATTCCAAGTGACTACCTCATGAAGCTGGTTGAGAGAATGTAAAGCTGTCATCAAGGCAAAAGGGTGGCTACTTTGAAGAATCTCAAATATATTTACATATTTTTTGTTTAACACTTTTTTGGTTACTACATGATTCCATGTGTTATTTCACAGTTTTGATGTAGAAAATAGTAAAAAGAAAGAAAAACCTTTGAATGAGTACATGCATGCGTCCAAACTTTGACTGGTACTGTATAATTATGATGATGCACAAGTGGAAAAACAATCAACATTTCACCAGATAATTCTCCTTTTGTGTGTGACAGATGTGACACTATTTCAACGTATTTATTTAATCTTTATTTAACTAGGCTGTTAAGAACACATTCTTATTTACAATGACGGCCTACCGGGGAACAGTGGGTTAACTGCTTTGTTCAGGGGGCAGAACGACAGATTCAGCTTCAGGGATTTGTTATAGCCCAAAGCTCTAACCACTAGACTACCTGCCGCCCCTACACTCTAACCACTAGACTACCTACCGCCCCTACACTCTAACCACTAGGCTACCTACCTCCCCTACACTCTAACCACTAGACTACCTGCCCCCCCTACACTCTAACCACTAGACTACCTGCCATCCCTACACTCTAACCACTAGACTACCTGCCCCCCCTACACTCTAACCACTAGACTACCTGCCATCCCTACACTCTAACCACTAGACTACCTGCCATCCCTACACTCTAACCACTAGACTACCTGCCCCCCCCTACACTCTAACCACTAGACTACCTGCCATCCCTACACTCTAACCACTAGACTACCTGCCATCCCTACACTCTAACCACTAGACTACCTGCCATCCCTACACTCTAACCACTAGGCTACCTGCCATCCCTACACTCTAACCACTAGGCTACCTGCCATCCCTACACTCTAACCACTAGGCTACCTGCCCCCTACACTTTAACCACTAGGCTACCTGCCCCCTACACTCTAACCACTAGGCTACCTGCCCCCTACACTCTAACCACTAGGCTACCTGCCCCCTACACTCTAACCACTAGGCTACCTGCCGCCCCTACACTCTAACCACTAGGCTACCTGCCCCCCCTACACTCTAACCACTAGGCTACCTGCCGCCTCAATGTGCTATTCAACTAGGCCAGTTTAACTCCTCATAACGTAGGTTTCCACATAATTTTGTATTTAGCTCGTGTTCTTGACAAAAGATAATTTGGGAAAGCAAAGGGAATAATTATTTCTATTTGAGTTAGCCTAACCGAGTGTGGTAGCTCTGGTAATATTGTGTTGGGAGTGCCACACGAAGAGGAAGCCAAAATTATGGCCTTATGTAGCCTAGTGGTTAGAGTGTAGGGGCGGTAGGTAGCCTAGTGGTTAGAGTGTAGGGGCGGCAGGTAGCCTAGTGGTTAGAGTGTAGGGGCGGTAGGTAGACTAGTGGTTAGAGTGTAGGGGCGGCAGGTAGCCTAGTGGTTAGAGTGTAGGGGCGGTAGGTAGACTAGTGGTTAAAGTGTCGGGGCGGTAGGTAGCCTAGTGGTTAGAGTGCAGGGGCGGCAGGTAGACTAGTGGTTAGAGTGTAGGGGCGGTAGGTAGACTAGTGGTTAGAGTGTAGGGGGGCAGGTAGCCTAGTGGTTAGAGTGTAGGGGGGGGGGCAGGTAGCCTAGTGGTTAGAGTGTAGGGGCGGCAGGTAGCGTAGTGGTTAGAGTGTAGGGGCGGCAGGTAGCGTAGTGGTTAGAGTGTAGGGGCGGCAGGTAGCGTAGTGGTTAGAGTGTAGGGGCGGCAGGTAGCGTAGTGGTTAGAGTGTAGGGGCGGCAGGTAGCCTAGTGGTTAGAGTGTAGGGGCGGTAGGTAGCCTAGTGGTTAGAGTGTAGGGGCGGCAGGTAGACTAGTGGTTAGAGTGTAGGGGCGGTAGGTAGCCTAGTGGTTAGAGTGTAGGGATGGTAGGTAGCCTAGTGGTTAGAGTGTAGGGGCGGTAGGTAGCCTAGTGGTTAGAGTGTAGGGATGGTAGGTAGCCTAGTGGTTAGAGTGTAGGGGCGGTAGGTAGCCTAGTGTTTAGAGTGTAGGGGCGGTAGGTAGCCTAGTGGTTAGAGTGTAGGGATGGTAGGTAGCCTAGTGGTTAGAGTGTTAGGCCAGTAACAGAAAGGTTGCTAGATCAAATCCCCAAGCTGACAAGGTAAAAATCTATTGTTCTGCCCCTGAACAAGGCCGTCATTGTAAATAACAAATTGTTCTTAACTGACTTGCCTAGTTAAATAAAAAATAAATTAGCAGGTTTTCCTATACTCAACCATTGTGCATAAAATCATCTAAGAGAAATGGCCATGGATCACCACTTGGGGACCTTTCATCTTATATTAGTAGTTAGGGAGCAAGAATCCACACCCCCGACCAGAACACAGCAACTGTGTAATTTTCCAGATAGCAACGTGTAGTTTTCCAGATTGCAAAGCCGCAATTTTACATTTCAAGTTCAATTGGGACGGTGGTTGCGAAACGCCTTATAGCATTGAGTGCTGGAAGACAAGAGTTCGATCTGCCTGTGGCGGATACATTGTATACATTTCACAGCTGGATTATACAGACAACTATACACTAGGGAGTTTATTTTCTTCTCCTTCTTCATCACACTTGCTTGTAGCCAAATAGAACTGCCTCGTAACTTTTGTGTCCCCCCCCAGGACAACCTATAGCTTCCTTAGTAACAGCCATTTTAGGGAGTGGAGGCGTGGAAAAGACTGTCTACGCAGGGTGAAACTGCCAGCCAAGGCTCGGATTGGAGGTGGGGGGAGAAACCCTTTCTTGTTTGCTGTCCCACTGGCTGCTACTCCAAATGAAACCATAAGCAGTCAGAGAGAAGTCCACCATTTTCCGTGATACATAATTATGGCGCAGAACAAACCTTATAATAAACGAGTCAGGTTGAATTTGACAAGCTTGCTCGATGAGCGAGTTGGTAGAAGGGGATGTAATATGGGGACGAACTACATAGTCTCAAATGGTTGAGACAACTAACGTTATAGTCAGCAATAAAACACTTACGCTTTTGTCGATGTCCAGTTTTAGTTTTTTCTGCGATATGCTTTTTTGGATCCGTTTGCTGAAGGAGGCGTTTCCAGCCGATCGTCCGCAGCGCTCACCGTCCTCAATCAAACAACAAGTCTGACCGTAAAACGGCGGCGCTGGGGGGCCGTCGTGGCTGTCTTCTTCAGTGCTGAACCCGTTCATGATTGTTGGGTTTGGGGATGTTTTTGTTGTTGTAAAAAAAAAAAAACCCACTGAGAACGTTACTTTCTCCTCCCAAAATGTCCCCCCCCCCTAAAAAAAAAAAAAAAAATACAGACAAGCGTGAATTAGAAAGCTGATTTTCTCAAATTAAACAAAATGAGATTCCTGATCAAACTAGAAACTGTATATAGATAAAAAAATATAAATAATCCATACCACAATACAGGCTAGAATGCCAAGACAGGACCACAAGGTGGCTTGCTATCAAAGCTATCTGTGCTAGCGAACAAATTCCTGAGCCGACAAAAACGGTGATGTCGATTTTGTACAACGTGCAACCTTTACTTTTCGGTCATTCGCACATGCGGCTCCAACCGGTTAACACATATCAAACTAAATCGGAGCACAAAAGTCGTTTTTAACTGATTAAACAACTTTGAAGTAATCACATATTTCAGACTTCACCTTAATAATATAGTCGCGGTATTCTTTCAGAAGAGCCTTGTACAATGAACATGCCTTGTTCCTGCAGCGGAAGTTCTTCCTGGATCACCATTGGCTATTTTCTAATGGAGGCGGAATTAACATGTTTAGATTGCTCTTCGGTTGGTTAAAAAACAACGTCAATCATTCAGATGTTACTTCCTGGATCAGGACGCGTATTTGTTTAGTATGAAAAGACGAGTCTTGACACCTCCACTGTGTTCATGAGTGATCTTCATATTGAAAAAACAGACATACGGGATTTTAGTGTGCACCTACTGATAAATCATGTACTCTGCTAGTCTGATAACACAAGCCTCCTTTCGAATAGGATTTCATAACGCATTCGTTTGGACATTTCCAACGCAGAAGTCATTTTGTTCCATCTGATGACTGGAAAAATGAAAAAAAAAAATCACTTGCTCAGCCAGTCCTGGTCACCCAAAATAATCTTAGGGCATTAGAACCACTGGTTCCTCTGATTCTAACGATGCTTTTAGCTTTGGGACTCTTTTGGGAAGCGGGCCCGGGATAGTTCCTTATTTATTAAATACGAGCTTTAAAATGTATAAAAATAGATTCATAAGACAAAATGGGGGGGAAAAAAGACAGAAAAAAGTGACGAACACTCAAATCCAATAGTGCTGCAAATAAAATGGTTTGAGATCACAAATATGTCTGGAACAAGGCGAAAGATGCATTCAATGCTTAAACATTGTGAATCTTTAAAGGAGACAAACGTCAACCTCACTATTTAATGGTCAGCACCCAATCTAAGAGGGTAAACTCGTCCTATCACGCCATCTCCTGGTGTCTTTATGAACATAGCACGAGCTGGTTGCCATGTCAGAAAGAAAAGAAAGTTCCACAGCACAAACAACTTTCTAATGCATATTAATAAATATTCTTTATTTTGTCAATTTTACACATTGCACCCTTAACATCACATCCAACCCCTGTTATAAATGGATGTTTTACTGTAAAATCTATTCAGATTATATAATTTCTGTACACATTTATTGGTACAACTTTTCCCACTAAAATGAAGCATCACAGAGGAAGAGACAAGAGAAAAAAAAATGGAAAATGCAAAAACAAAAAAAATAAGACTACTAACAATCTAAACCCTAATGTCACAGCTTGCAAGCTTAATTATCAGATCCACTGTGCTCTAAACCAACAGCCCTACAAAATGAGACCAGAAAAGAAACCGGGTTTGGTCAGGGTGGGACGGACAACAACAAGGACGGTGTGACAAGATGAACAGGTAGAGGTGACAGAAGATGAACAGGTAGAGGTGACAGAGATGAACAAAGGTGGGAAAATAGGAACCACATGTACTTCAACCAAAGGGGGGTGGGGGCTCATTTAACAAAGGGAGGGTGGGCTCATTGAACAAGACACTAAAATGTACTACTGAATTCTTTCTCCTTTAAAAGGTGGTGTGAGCAGAGGGGTGGTAATCACCATGTGTGTTGTCCCAGTAACAAGATAACATGACAGTAGAGTAGTGAAACAGGAGCCAATTCATTAATTGACGCTGGTGGTGGCAGCAGCAAACCAATCTGCACCTCCGTGGCAGTACTTGGTGAATTTATCTTTCAGGCGCTGTCGGTACTGGTCACGGTTGTTGTAGAAGGACTTGTTGTTGTCCACAAACGACTGGATCTCATCCTGCGTGAGGCAGTTCTCTTCATCGGAAGTCACTTCAGAGTCATCCTGTTTTTAGTACAAAAAAAAAAAAAAAAAAGCATTGATTAAATGGACCTTTCAAAACACAAAACACATTGAATAAACGCTTCACATCCTACCAACTCACACAGAACTCAAAACTAGTACAAATAATGATGTCAACACTGAAGTGACCATCCCAACTTTTTGAAAAAACAAAAACAAAAAGTCACTGACCAGCAGTTCCATGAGACTCTTAGCACTGGTATCCTCCAGATCATGGCTGATGTTCATTCGATGTTCTGCACGTGGTAACTGCGGTGGGATACTAGAAAAGATGTCGAGGCACAACTGGGTACACGTCTCTTTGGTTCTGCACACGGGTGACGTTGCAGCGGCGTTTTGCCCGTTCCTGTTCTCTTCCATAACACAAACCTCTGCATTTGGACCCTGGTTGAGAAAGACAAAAAAAATAGTTTATTTTTAATAGTTTTACCTGAGAAGCAATGAATGACCAGATCGCATCTCTGACTGGGCTAACACATTCATCAGGAAAATCTGGCTAGGGGAAAGGTCCATTTCAATTATAAGCTATATGAATGGGAAAACACTAAAACAATGTTTTTTATTTATTTTTAAAGCAGGAATTGCTGCTAAATCCTATCCCCTAATGACATTCTCATCTAACCTGATGGTAAGATAACAAGCCATTGTTCTTTCTTCTCTTATTCCTCTTCTTGCCCTTGGTGTTCTCTTCAGAGCTGGCCCAGCACGCCACACAGCTGTCCATACAGTCCTCCTCCTTGTCTTCAGCACATTGATGACCACACAAGTAGTCTCCTTCAGATGACAAGACGACAAGGATATGACAAGCATTCGATGCACGTATGCCACATTCTGAGCATTCCACACAATGACAAACAGCAACACTACTAGGGATGAATCAAATAGGGGGGGGTCATAAGGTATACAGCTTAAATTTTTATTTTATTTTATTTAACCAGGCAAGAACAAATTCTTATTTTCAATGACGGTCTAGGAACAGTGGGTTAACTGGTCTAGGAACAGTGGGTTAACTGGTCTAGGAACAGTGGGTTAACTGGTTAACTGGTCTAGGAACAGTGGGTTAACTGGTCTAGGAACAGTGGGTTAACTGCCTGTTCAGGGGCAGAACGACAGATGTGTACAGTGTCAGCTCGGGGGTTTGAACTCACAACCTTCCGGTTACTAGTCCAACGCTCTAACCACTAGGCTACCCTGCCGCCGTCATAAGGTATACAGGATTTTTTTTTTTTGGGGGGGCTGTTAAAACCACAATAAATAATCTTAAAATTCCACGTGAATAGCGAAGAAAAGCTGTATCTCGCAATTTTTTGTCATGCAATACCTGATACCTTCAGTAAAGCAGAGGCTTATCAATGAATAGGTTAGGATCATCTACAGGCAACAGACCGAAGACTGAACACACACACACGCATCATTAGCAAAGAGAAAGAGCAGGTGGAGCCAGCGCATAAGACTTCGGAATCCGTGTCTCGTCTTACAGGCCTCGCAAATCCACAAAAGTAGCTTAAAGTTCACCTCTTACTCGGGGTTCCCCAGGCCTTAGCAGCCTATCGTCTAGTTAGGCCATAACACAGAAATTGTTTTGTAATATCTGCACTGTGATTAAAACTTGTGAAGAAAAAAAATAAATAAAAAAACCTTTTCGGGATAGTTTTTTCCCCCCTTAATGTTACTAATCTCCATTTTGTTCTAGCTTTGACACAACTAGCCACTATACGGACCATTGACTGAAGATGGACCAACCTGCTTCGTTGTGGTTGCAGATGCCCTCAGCACAGGCGACGTCACATCCTTCCTGTGAGCCAGGCTCGCTGCCTTCCATGCTAGACGAGTAACCACAGTCACTCCCATTACTGTGAGGCGAAAGACCTAAAGAAATGACCAAACAATTAAATATATATACACTCAATGAGGCTGGTCTAGCAGGTAATGCCCCCCTACATATAGACAAAAGTATGCAGACACCCCTTCAGTTGATTCAGCCATCTCAGCCACACCCGTTGCCGACAGGTGTATAAAATCAAGCACACGGCCATGCAATCTCCATAGACAAACGTTTGTCAGAATGGCCTTACTGAAGAGCTCAGTGACTTTCAACGTGGCACAGTCATAGGATGTCACTTTTCCAACATGTCGGTTCGTCAAATTTCTGCCCGGCTAGAGCTGCCTCAACTGTAAGTGCCGTTATTATGAAGTGGTAACGTCTAGGAGCAACAACGGCTCAGCGGTATGCCACACAATCTCACAGAAAGGGACTGCCGAGCGCTGAAGCGCTTAAAATGGTCTGTCCCTGGTTGCAACACTCACTACCGAGTCCCAAACTGCCTCTGGAAGCAGAGTGATAAATCCTGCCGCACCATCTGGCAGTCCATCGGACAAATCTCGGTTTGGCGGATGCCAGTAGAACATGTCCGAATGCATAGTGGCAACTGTAAAGTTTGGTGGACGAGGAATAATGTCTTAGACTGTTTTTCCATGGTTCGGGCTAGGCCCCTTAGTTCCAGTGGAGGGAAATCTTAACGCTACAGCATAACAATGACAGACGATTCTGTGCTTCAGACTGTGGCAACAGTTTGTGTTTTGGCCCTGTTTCAGCATGACAATGCACCTGTGCACAAAGTGAGGTCCATACAGAAATGGTTGGTTGAGATCAGTGTTGAATAAATTGACTGGCCTTCAGAGCCCTGACCTCAAACCCATCGAACACCTTTTGGGATGAATTGGAACGCCGACAGAGTCAAGCCTAATCTACCAACATCAGAGCCCGATCTCACTAATGCTCATGGCTAAATGAAAGCAGGTCCCTCCAGCAATGTTCCAACATCTAGTGGAAAGCCTTCCCCGAAGAGTGGAGGCTGTTCTAGCAGCAAAGGGGGGGCCAACTCCATATTAATGCCAAAGATTTTGGAATGAGATGTTGAACCAGCAGCTGTCCACATACTTTTGTTCATGACACACACACACACACACACACACACACACACACACACACACACACACACACACACACACACACACACACACACACACACACACACACACACACACACACACACACACACACACACAGGTTAGGCAATGTCTGGAATGACGCATCATCCTATCCAGATATAGTTGCACTCGTAGGTGTCAAATGGCAGGAAAAACACAATATAAACTACACATTGGTTAAAACAGAAGTGTGATTTGGTGCATAATGTCATTCTAATAAAGATGCAGGAACAGCAGCAAAACCCTGACCGAAGTCCCTTGCAGAATAAGCAAAAACATCCAGGGAAAAGAACAGACAGATGACAAACCGGTCAACATTTACAAGACCATCCATCCTGCTGAATTCACTCCTCTGGGGCAGAAAAGGTCAACATTCTGGTGTTCCTTGACAGACATGGTAAATCAACTACCCCTAAAATGGTTCCTCTCTAGGTTTCTTCCTAGGTTTTGGCCTTTCTAGGGGAGTTTTTCCTAGCCACCGTGCTTCTACACCTGCATTGCTTGCCGTTTGGGGTTTTAGGCTGGGTTTCTGTACAGCACTTTGAGACATCAGCTGATGTACGAAGGGCTATATAAATATATTTGATTTGATTTACCCCTAAAATGGTGGCCTATATTCAAATCTAGAAGCATCTTATTGGACGACAGAAACAGCCCCAAGCATAGGAAACAAATATTCTGTCAAACCTTAAGACTTAATAGCATTTTGTTGTTGTTTAGGCTACTTTATTGTGTAACTTGTATGCCGATATTTAGGATGTGTACAGTTCAAAATGCACATCATAATATGCTTAGGCTATTTCTTTTTAGCCTTAAGCCAATGTTCATACATTGTTTTTTTTTATTAAAATAGGATCATAAAGAATGTTATAAATAATCATTTGTTTTATCTGATTGTATATTTTGGATTTTTTTTGCAAAATAGGCCTCTTTGTCTTATGGGTGAGCGGTTTACTGATGTCAATGTTGTGAACAGAGTGCCCTAAGGTGGTAGTGGGGTTATGGTATGGGGCAGGCATAAGCTACAGACAACGAACACAATTGCATTTTATCTATGGCAATTTGAATGCACAGAGATACTGTGACGAGATCCGAGGCCCATTATCCTGCCATTCATCCACCGCCATCACCTCAGGTTTCAGCGTGATCTTTGTTCTTTTGTTTAAGGTATCTGTGATGAACAGATGAAGCTGTATTCCCAGTCATGTGACATCTATAAAATAGGGACTGATGAATTTATTTCAATTGACTGATTTCCTTATATGAAATCAACTCAGTAAAAAAAAAAATATATATATATATACACATCTTTGAAATGGTTGCATTTAAATCTTTTTGTTCAGTGTAAATGCACAACGTGTAAGCTATTTAAAATACAGTTGTTAGTAAGATAACTTCTAACTCATATTTCATTTATTTTTGTTCCCGCTCATTGAAGTGCAGCTATAGGAACTTATATGCCCTATTGTGCAATTCAAGCACATTAATAAACGCTTTGTAAATAACATTATTCATTTATAAGTAATGTTTAGCCTAATTAAATTTTTATTGACAGTAGCCTACGTGTAGGTCTATAGCCTATTATGGTGTGTTTTGGTTTGCCAGGAGTGATTTTAGTGGAATAAGGCAGTAACGGTCCAGGTTTGTTTCAACTTCCTATTCCATTAGTCGCTTGCAATTGCTCTGACAATATACACCATCACAGTCAGTGTAGCTACACATCCCAAGCCCACTGCTACTCTGCCTCCTGTCTGAATAAAGGGAAAAATCATGAAAAGCACAGAGTTCAGCCTGTCGATTCATCAACGGAGACTGAAGATGACAATTAGCTGTCAAGCTATGATTTAAATACATCACCATTTGCTCTTGAGATTCACATTTCAAATTGTAAAATGGTCCCTCAACTCAAATAAATACATTTCAGAAAGGATAGCCGTCATTGGTAAGATTGAGCTTACCCAGGGACAGGTGTCTGGTCTTGAGTGATGGTTGGATGGTGGTGACAGCATTACCTTTCTTGACTTTAGGAGAGCCCAGGATGGGCACGGTGCTGTCTGGGCAGCTGCAGGAAGTAGTGCTCTCGTTGCTAGTGACGACCACCTCCACACAGCTGACATGCCCCTCCCCCTCATCCTCATCCTCCTCCTCTCGGCTTCCACAGGCCTTGCAGCCACCGTTCTCCACAGACTCTAATGAACCCTGCATGGAGGGGGATAACAGAGAATGGACAGGACACTAGAGTAACATCCCTAAATGGCCAGACCATAGAAAAGGGAGGACAGTATTATGGGCAGTGAGAGTTAAGGAATTTAAAAACGCCGAACATTTGATAGCTATATTTGCCATTTAAACCATTTAAAACCCACTGACGGCATTTGGAAAGTTTGAAATGTGACGAAGCACAACGTGTGAACAACAAGGTCACAAACAGAATGCATTATTAATCCGTACTGTAACATGGTGAGCCTGGATTAGAGGTCGACCTCTAGCCTGGATGAGGTTAACCAGATGATGTGGAACAAGCATGCTGATGGCATGTGAGGACAGTTTCCGATAAGACTCACTGGTATTTCCCCTGTTGTCATGCTGCCTCAGTGCTCGTGTGTGTGTGTGTGTGTGTGTGTGTGTGTGTGTGTGTGTGTGTGTGTGTGTGTGTGTGTGTGTGTGTGTGTGTGTGTGTGTGTGTGTGTGTGTGTGTGTGTGTGGAAAACGAAGCGTTACCTCAGCCAGGTTCTTGACCTCGGCCTCCTGCTCAGACACGTCGAAGCCACACTTGTTTTTGCGTCTGTTCTTCTTCTTCTGTCTCTTCTTCTCCTGCTTCAGCTCTTTGGCCCTCTCCTCTTCCGACAGCTCCTCACACAGCTGCTCCAGACGACTGATGCCCTGCACCTTCTCCACCGCCGTCTGAGGGGAAAACGGGTGTTACCACGTCGTTATTATAAAGAGGAGGAGTCCTGGCTAAATAAACATTATATAAAAATATAAAATGTATGTCAACTACATCAATACATACACTGACATGCCACAACACTAAACATAGACAGTGGGTCAGATGGGAAAGCACTCGCCACACATCACTTCCATCAACAAAATATGTCTTTGTCACATAAGCTTGTTATTGGTAGCCTAATGCTGGCAGGCATCGTGCAAACACAAACCTCAAAGCTTTTGCGTAAAGCGTCGATGCCGAGGCAGAAGAGCATCTGCCAGGTCTGCTCCTCTGCCCTCAGTTTCTGCCAGATTCTGTGCAGTCGCTCGTACAGGTGGATGCCCAGGCAGGTGAGCACCTCCTCTTGTGCAATGTCAATGGTCTTGGCGTGTCGTTCTCTGCGTCTATAAACGAGAGAGAAGGGCAGGAGTCGTGTTAGAATTTGCATGTTAATTCTACAATGACATTCTAGAATGTCATATAATTCTAGAACATTTAACTAGCAAACAGAAAAGGTAGTGAAGAATTACAAGTAAGTACATCAGAAGGTCACCAGGAGAGTGAATCATACTTCACTACTATAGTGCTGGTCAAATATACTGGCACTTTCCTTATTTTACAAGAAATGGAGAAATTAACATGAAAAGAAAAGAAAAAGTTTGTGCTCCACACCATGTTATTGGATTTTCAACATTGCAGAAGCAAATTTTATTTGTGTAAACTTTTTTTCTAAATACACAATTGTAAACTTAAGATTAGAAATTATTCTAAAATGCAAATAAAAACCTTGGTTTCCCACCAGAGACGAGTTTCCATAAAATTCACTTGTTGCAGAGAAAAGGCTGTGCGTAATGACATAGTGCACATAAAATTCCATCTCATCTCATTTTCTACTCTAGTTAAGGTTGTCACAAAAACTGTTTGAGTTATATAGCGATTACTCTGGTCTTGGCATGTACTCTCTAGCCAACAGCTGGCAGATACATTGTGGGTATAGTCTACACGATGAGACGATCATGGACAAAAGAGTATTTGTTAAACAGCAGCCAAGCATCGATCATCATGTCACCAGAATAAGACCCTCGATATTTATTGGAAAGGAATATCAAGTCCATCACCGTGCACATTCACCACCCTGTGAAGTTCATAACTTATTTCATCTGTATCCTAATAAACTGCATGCCCCCCCCCCCCCCAAGTCATAATGGTAGGACCACACAACATATCGCGTGACCCCCAAGTTTACTTCGATATGGTTATATAATTTAATTATTATTATTTTTTTTACATAAAAAGGTGTTCCCACAGCCATTTCTCACATAAATGTTAGAGACTAAAAGATCCCACCTTGTCTAGAGTATTTAGTTGGTGAACATTTGGAAAGTTAACCGACAAATTTGCCCTTTCCATCCGGCCTGTCGTGACATTTCTTTTATCCAACGTACTTTACTTTCATAAAAAAATGATTGGATCGAAACCTGGTTAGTGTAATGAAACGTTGCTTAATAAAAAATAAAAAAACTAGTTTTAGAACTACCAAGGGACTTGTGACTTGAGGCAGGGTAGACTAGTGGTTAGAGCACCGCAACCGGAAGGTTGCAAGTTCAAACCCCCGAGCTGACAAGGTACAAATCTGTCGTTCTGCCCCTGAACAGGCAGTTAACCTACTGTTCCTAGGCAGTCATTGAAAATAAGAATTTGTTCTTATAATAATAATAATAATATATGCCATTTAGCAGAAATAAAGCGATTCAGTCATGTGTGCATACATTCTACGTATGGGTGGTCCCGGGGATCGAACCCACTACCCTGGCGTTACAAGCGCCATGCTCTACCAACTGAGCTACAGAAGGACCACATTCTTAACCGTCTTGCCTAGTTAAATAAAGGTAATTAAAAAAAAAAAAAAAATAAAGGATTCAGACTTGGACACTAGGGACTAGACCTTGAGGTTACGTGACTGGACTACATTACTGTCTGGGAGATGGTCGCACAGACTTTGGCCAAGACAACTGCAGACAAACACTCCTTGTAGCCATGAGTTTGCAGTACAATTTCTACTGGAAGTTTTGCCCATTTTCTTCCAGCAACAAACTCCTCTACTTCTTCAATGTTTACCATGTTCACCACCAACTTCTGTTCTCTGCACTCGCTGGATTTGAATGTGATTCAGATCTGGACAGTCTAGCAACTCTTCTTTGAACCATTCCTGGGTGCTTTTTTGATGCGTGTTTGGGGCCTTCAATGGAGACACAGTTTTTGGGACACTGTTAAACATTGGACTCCAAAACCCCTGATAGTCTGCTGATGTCATGCGCAATATTGCAGTTAGCCATGACAGCCTTTATAATAGAACGCCCGTTACCATGACAGCCTTTATAATAGAACGCCCGTTACCATGACAGCCTTTATAATAGAACGCCCGTTACCATGACAGCCTTTCCAAACACCTAAATATTGCACTTGGGATTATTATTTTATATATATATTTTTAAAGTAGAACAAGAATAAAACAGACATTCTATTTTTGCTCTATTATAGTGGCCACTATAGTAGACATCGATCAAGTGCACAAGTCTACATGTGTGCAAAAATAACATTCACTTGAGTAAATTTTATTTTATATATATTTTATAAAATAAAAAAAGTACAATACTTTCAAGTTCAACACAACAAAACAATATTTTTTTGGGCTAGACTGCACATTATACACTTTCTGCCTGGGGACATCCTGTTCTACAATGTGCCAGCAGAGCATGATACCCTTTGTAGGCAATAATTTATTTTTTCTTTTGCACTGAAACATGTATAAAAATAAATAAATAAATCCATGCTAGGGGGAAATGCAGGTTTTAACTAATTAAAACAAAAGAATATAATCAGTCTGTAAAATAGTGGTTAATGTGAACCTAACAAAAAGATAAAAGTATAAAGAAAGCATGCCATTGTTATTTGTTGCCTAGACTTTACTGCAAATGAACCTCAAGTCTCAAGTCAAATGAACCTCAAACGACACCAATATTGCAGTTAGCCATGACAGCCTTTATAATAGAATGCCTGTTACCATGACAGCCTTTATAATAGAACGCCCGTTACCATGACAGCCTTTATAATAGAACCCCCGTTACCATGACAGCCTTTATAATAGAACGCCTGTTACCATGACAGCCTTTATAATAGAACGCCTGTTACCATGACAGCCTTTACAAACACCTAAATATTGCACTTGGGATTATTATTTTATATATATATTTTTTAAAGTAGAACAAGAATAAAACAGACAATCTATTTTTGCTCTATTATAGTGACCACTATAGTAGACATCGATCAAGTGCACAAGTCTACATGTGTGCAAAAATAACATTCACAGAGTAAAAATGTTTGTTTTTTATTATATATATTTTTTTAAGTATAATATTTTCAAGTTCAACACAACAAAACAATATTTTTTGGGCTACACTGCACCTGATACACTTTCTGCCTGGGGACATCCTGTTCTACAATGTGCCAGCACAGCATGATACCCTTTGTAGGCAATAATTTATCTCTTTCAGGCAGATAGTACACCTGGCATACATACCCATACTTTTTAATCCACTGTATTGAAGAAGTGAGAAATAGGGGAAAGCGTGTGTTGTTCCATTCACCTCTATAGTGGCTTCCAGCTGAAACCAGGCCCAGCTCCACCTGATCCCCGAATTCACTTGTTTAACAAGCAACGCCTCATTTTCACCTAATTCTGTCATTGTGAAAATTAACCACATACTGTTGAGGGAAACCACTAGTTAACAGATAGTGGTTGGTTAGTTCGTTAGTTAGCTAGTTCGTTAGCTAGTTCGTTAGCTAGTTCGTTAGCTAGTTCGTTAGCTAGTTCGTTAGCTAGTTCGTTAGCTAGTCCGTTAGCTAGTCCGTTAGCTAGTTCGTTAGCTAGTTCGTTAGCTAGTTCGTTAGCTAGTTCGTTAGCTAGTCAACTAATATCACACAGTTTGCCAGGGTCCAGTAAGCAACTAACGTGTTATAAATTTGAGGAAATGCCAGAATTTTTTTCTCCATTTTGTGGCCAAAGTCAAATACTTGTGGCACACACAAGTGTCAAATACTTCCGATATAACAAACTTCACGTCAGGATATGCAACCGAAAGGAACCATTAATGTATGCGTGTTATATTAAACAGAGAGACTAAAATGTTGGCAATAAACATTTCAGAACTACGTCTGAATTATTATCCAGACACTTTCACAACTACGAGTTGAATAAGACATGGGCGAGACGACGAATTTTGGCAAAGAGATTTATTTATAGAATAATAAATATCAGAAGCGGGTTTAGGTATGTGCGACGTGGGCAGCCGCCTAGGGCTTTCTGCTACTAAGATTGCCCAGGGAGGGACCATGCGCGGCGCTAAAGGGGGGGGGGGGAAATCGCCAGTACGCCATAAAAGCTAGAACCGCCACATACATTTCAAACAAATAGCCAAACCGAAAAATGCTTTCTGCTATTAAGATCAGTGAAATGTAGGCTAAACTGACAACGGAGTGAACAGGTAAAATCTCAACTAGCAAGCAAGTCACAGCAAAATTCTGGCAAGGGGTGATTTTCGGCACAACAGCGGCAAGGAGTCGTATACCAGTTAATACTAAAGCGAATTGGTTAGGTCACTAATGTTAGCTCATCTGATGTTGTAACGTTAGCTAGCTAACGGCAAGATGCCTTTCCAGAGCGCTAGCTGATGTAACTAATAAATTGGTTGTCTCTTCTTTCTTCAGTCGAAGTGCTGCGCTGCATTCTGTTGTTATGTGAACGATTGGCTGAGCCTTGGATACAGCAGCCAGTAGCGATCCAAACGCGCATCACTCATCCGCTTACAGCCAGTAGCGATCCAAACGCGCATCACTCATCCGCTTACAGCCAGTAGCGATCCAAACGCGCATCACTCATCCGCTTACAGCCAGTAGCGATCCAAACGCGCATCACTCATCCGCTTACAGCCAGTAGCGATCCAAACGCGCATCACTCATCCGCTTACAGCCAGTGGCGATCCAAACGCGAATCACTCATCCGCTTACAGCCAGTAGCGATCCAAACGCGCATCACTCATCCGCTTACAGCCAGTAGCGATCCAAACGCGCATCACTCATCCTCTTACAGCCAGTAGCGATCCAAACGCGCATCACTCATCCTCTTACAGCCAGTAGCGATCCAAACGCGCATCACTCATCCTCTTACAGCCAGTAGCGATCCAAACGCGCATCACTCATCCTCTTACAGCCAGTAGCGATTCAAACGCGTATCACTCATCCGCTTACAGCCAGTAGCGATTCAAACGTTTCTCATCGGATCTACACGAATCACACAAGTCACCTATTTTGGATTCAAAAAGGCAAATTTGACCAGTTTGACGAGGTGACTAGTTTCTCCATGCCTGTGGAGTGGCTGAATCCCATCCAAACCTACGGCAAGTGCTGACAACAGCAGTTGGTGGAGAGCACCCCTCAAACACTGAAGAAATAGAGCAGTTAAAGGCTGTGCAATCAAGTACCAGCTGTGGGGCCAATCATTAGGTCCAGGATTTCTATATATTTTTTTTAATATGTGGGAGACCAAAAGTTCTTTCTTTCAAATATCAACATTTTTTTTGAAGAAATAAGGAATTATTTAAGTTTAAAAGAACGACCATTTATTTGTCCAGTACTGAAGGTTACTACATGTGTATAGAACAAAGGGAAAAGCAGCAGTCTACTTACTCGTAACCTCCGGAGAACTCCGGCTCAGCCCGGCCCAGTAGATGTGCCATAAAGTCAGTCTCACAGCAGACGTGGACGTGGTGCTCTTGGGGACAGCAGCGGAGTCCCTCATACAAGGCAGCGCAGTAGCCCTTCTCTTTAGTGCAGTCTAGCTCCCCTATAAGGATGTTGTATGCTCTCAGTACCTTGTTCTTGCAGTCAGTACAGAACCTGAAAGGAAGAGAAGATTTAAACACTAGTACAATTTCCTAAACAGTCCTAAATAAAGCCCAACAGTCCTAAACATGGCCTATATTACTTAAAACCATTACCGTGACTTACCTGTGCTTGCGCAAGTATGTTTCCAGGGTCTCCAGGAGGCAGGTGCTGTCGATCAGGACGACTTCGTCCCTGCACTCCTGAGACATGAGCTCCCACACATCCATCCAGCTTCCCCTGTCAGCAGCAAATCCCCATCGTTAACATCACGCACGACTCATCAATCAGCGTATTATTTCAATAAATAAACCTATCAAGTCAGCTTCACAATAGAGGTGACGAAAAGGACAAGCGTGGCCAACTTAACATCGGCGAGTATTCACTGGATAAATCTGGATTAAAAATGCTCTTTAACTCAGAAGTATTTTACTTTCAAAAACATAGTGCTTCACAGATGTACATGTGCCCAATAATGCATGACATGATCCAGACAATGAAGTAAACTACTTCAGCCTGGCGCTAACTAACTAGCGTCCAGACATGCTACGAAGAAATGCTCTGAATGAACGAGCTGTGTTTGCTTTGCTGCCTACCTGCTGGGGGCCTGAAGTGGTCCAGAGTGAATAACAACGCTACATCTGCCGTCTGTCTTGGCTCCTCCATCTTTGTCTTTCTCTAAACCTAGCCTTGTGTCTACGCTCCCTTCTCCTCTAAAGATTCAGAGATTTTCTCAAAGACATTACAATATTGCACATCACAAATGACTTTCTGCCGTTTCAAAAGCATAGTTTGGCCCTGGTATGACAAATGTGGACATTCAAGCCTTCATTTAACGTACAAAGTCTTGAGAGAACAGGCTTTACAACTTGTTTTTTCAAAAATTGAATCATACATGACATCAAGTTCAATTACAAGCAGTTTAATAGATGATAAATAGCAGTGGTAAATGTAACTCACCCCAAAGGCTTTGGTTTGTGTGTTTCTAAGGAGTGCAACTGGCAGCGTTTATTCTTTTTGCTTTTTGGAATGGCATTGATCATGTCATTTAACTTTGACCTACACAAAAACAAAAAAACAAAAACATTCTCCTGTTTAGCACATTACTTATACTAATAGGTTACCATTAAATACATAGTGGTCAGATTGTTTCAGTACCTACATATGCTAAACGAAAAACCTTCCACACACACAAATACAGCCGATTCTCACAGGGACGCAAGAAATAGTATGTAATATTTCTGCTGTCAGTCGAGGGCACAGTTTAGAAAGATTGTTTCTTAGGTAAATTGGCCAATAAAGTACAGATAAAAGATAGGCCACAGCAAGAGTCGTTCTTGTGGTCAATAAAAGGTAGGCTTCAAGTGAAGCAGTCTGACAGGCCAAGTAAGTATGGAGGTTACACCAGTATTAGTCTTGTGACACGCGTCTCACTCACCCGTGGATGTAAAAGAGGGTGTAGAGCGTCTTTGCGTCGGCCATGCAGGTCTTGGTGACAGACAGCACACCGGTGGGCTTCACCGTGAGGGGCTCCAGTGCCGGGTTCCCGGACTCCACCAGCTGGGAAAAGAGGCGCTCCACGCTCCGCCTGCAGCCCACACACGGCACCAGCTGGGAGAGGGCGCTGAACACCTCCCTGGAAGTTACCATCATGGCGATGTTCAGGTCCTGCTGCTTCAGCATGCTGTGATGCTGAGGGGGGGGGGGGGGGGGCAGGCACACGAGACGCCACTTGACTTAGTATAAAAAGGGCATAATCCTTGAGCAAACTATGACCAACAGCCTTATGGGTAAATATTATCCGAACATGTTTGAAAGGTACACCCAAATCTTCTGTCACCGGCACTCACCTCGACAAACTGCTTCATCTGAGAGCTGTTGATTTGGTGAGTGTCAAGGTTCATGACACTGTCAGTAAACTCCATCACCATCTGTAATTTAAAAATAGGGGCATATATTGATTGTGAATGTGTCATTAGCACAAGTATCACACAACGCGACTGGTACACAGGCTAAGTGGAGGAAGTAAAACTATCCACCAAATGAATGCTATTTCAACATTAACCTGTCCATACAGTTCCTGCATAGCCAACACATACATACATACATACATACATACATACATACATACATACATACATACATACATACATACATACATACATACATACATACATACATACATACATACATACATACATACATACATCCAGGCTCAGTACCCAATACTGCTGAAAGGATAACCATTTAGGTTAGCCACCCACCCAGCTAACAAGCTACCTAGCAACCGCATTCAATTGACAGTTGTACCGGTTAGCAGGTCAGTTAGACTAGGCTAACAGCTCAGAAAACATTTTTTTTTCTTCTAAAAAATTACATTGCGTAAACGTAACATCAGGGAATCGTTGTAAATGTGTGACAAATCGAGATACCTATTTTGACATGAAACGAGTTAACAAACGACATTGCTGACTGGAAAGCCGGTTGTTGTAGAATCGGGCTAGCTAAGTTAGCGTGCTAACGCTAGCTCGTTGGAGAGGCCTAGTTTACAGGTTGTCACATCTCGCTCAACAACTCCACGTTAATAAACCATTTTCAGTTTCCTGGTCGACATTAGCTAGCTTCTTTCAGAAGACTATCTGATTGCAAAGCCTTACAAAAAGAAAGAAAGAAAAAAAAACTAACTACAGCAACTTGTACGAGAATAGTAAAAAAATAAATTGGTTTACCGTGAGAGTGTCATCGATGTATAAGGGAATCTGTCTTGCGAGGAAAGGGAAGTCCTCTTCCCCGTCCCTGCAAACCGCAACGAGGCGCGCCATGTCTTCCAGCTCCTGTCGTGGTGGGTAAAGCAGTCTGTTCACAGACGGAGGAGTGTCTTCCAGCTCCTGTCGTGGTGGGTAAAGCAGCCTGTTCACAGACGGAGTGTCTTCCAGCTCCTGTCGTGGTGGGTAGCAGCCTGTTCACAGACGGAGTGTCTTCCAGCTCCTGTCCTGGTGGGTAAAGCAGCCTGTTCACAGACTGAGTGTCTTCCAGCTCCTGTCCTGGTGGGTAAAGCAGCCTGTTCACAGACTGAGTGTCTTCCAGCTCCTGGTTAAAGCAGTCTGTTCTTCCTTCCAGCTCCTGTCCTGGTGGGTAAAGCAGCCTGTTCACAGACGGAGTGTCTTCCAGCTCCTGTCCTGGTGGGTAAAGCAGCCTGTTCACAGACTGAGTGTCTTCCAGCTCCTGTCCTGGTGGGTAAAGCAGCCTGTTCACAGACTGAGTGTCTTCCAGCTCCTGGTTAAAGCAGTCTGTTCACAGACGGAGTGTCTTCCAGCTCCTGTCGTAGTGGGTAAAGCAGCCTGTTCACAGACTGAGTGTCTTCCAGCTCCTGGGTAAAGCAGCCTGTTCACAGACGGAGTGTCTTCCAGCTCCTGGGTAAAGCAGCCTGTTCACAGACGGAGTGTCTTCCAGCTCCTGGGTAAAGCAGCCTGTTCACAGACGGAGTGTCTTCCAGCTCCTGGGTCAGCCTGTTCACAGACGGAGTGCCTTCCAGCTCCTGGGTAAAGCAGCCTGTTCACAGACGGAGTGTCTTCCAGCTCCTGGGTAAAGCAGCCTGTTCACAGACGGAGTGTCTTCCAGCTCCTGGGTAAAGCAGCCTGTTCACAGACGGAGTGTCTTCCAGCTCCTGGGTAAAGCAGCCTGTTCACAGACGGAGTGTCTTCCAGCTCCTGGGTAAAGCAGCCTGTTCACAGACGGAGTGTCTTCCAGCTCCTGGGTAAAGCAGCCTGTTCACAGACGGAGTGTCTTCCAGCTCCTGGGTAAAGCAGCCTGTTCACAGACGGAGTGTCTTCCAGCTCCTGTCGTGGTGGGTAAAGCAGCCTGTTCACAGACGGAGGAGTGTCTTCCAGCTCCTGTCGTGGTGGGTAAAGCAGCCTGTTCACAGACGGAGGAGTGTCTTCCAGCTCCTGTCGTGGTGGGTAAAGCAGCCTGTTCACAGACCGAGTGTCTTCCAGCTCCTGGATAAAGCAGCCTGTTCACAGACGGAGTGTCTTCCAGCTCCTGTCCTGGTGGGTAAAGCAGTCTGTTCACAGACTGAGTGTCTTCCAGCTCCTGTCCTGGTGGGTAAAGCAGTCTGTTCACAGATGGTGGAGCAAATACAACAGTCGCAGTTTCACCAATAGCTTGGTCTTAACGTTTTTACACCGCGGGTCATTTCAATTTCTATGCCGTGTCATGGCGTAAAACCACCCCCACAATTAAAAATATATATAAAATTGGAAGGTGACATTGCAATGTATCGTTAACTAGTTAATTAACGTTAGTCAAATGTCATGACAATATGGAAACGGTAACCATTTTCCTGAGCTATTCTTCAAAACGTATATAACGTGGTTGACAAATTGTACCAAGTCTCTGGTATATTTATCATGGCTATAACTGGCTAGTTGAAGTGGATGCTAATACATGTTAACATTGGGGATTACAGTAGTAAAAATGTACTCGCTATAGTTTAGAAATTACAACCACTACAAACAAAAAAAACTCCAGTCATCATGTGTTAGATTAGGCTTCGTGTATATTTACTAGTAGTGGTTAACATTATGTTCAATTAGTTAGTTACGTTCAGGGTCTGAGGAAATTCTAATTTAATCAAAACGCCACAGACAGCTGGTTAACTCTCTCAGACAGGGTAAATGGCTTAATAACAGATCTTGTCCATGTTTCCATGTAATGACAATTTCTGTAAAACACAAGCAACACATCGTACATTTACTTACCCGCTTTTAAAAGTTGCCTTTTTATACAAAAAAAAAATAAAACAAGTGCGACAGAGGTGTATGTGCCGGCGGCAGAATATTCATGTAACCTTCGCCCTCAAGACGTACGAACAAAAAAATAACTTCCGGCCAGGGTCTGTGCAATCCGAGATTATTGGGACGTCCCTAACCTTTAACCTCGTGATTTTGGAGGTATGGCAACGAGAGACCAAAGATTTGTATAACTAAACCTAGATAAGACCACAGCCCGTCGTTTTAACATGAAAACAAAGAGTCATAGTGGGCAGAACAAGCAAGGAAATGGGCAAAGCCAATCACGATCTTAGCGAGATCCTATTGGTGCATCCTATTAACAATTTGCATATTTATGTTAGGCAACGCCCACTCTGTGAAGTGCTCAATTCGCCTTTGCACTCCTTCTAAACAATTGCATTTTTTAATACTTTGGCAAAGGGTAAAGTCTAAAATAAATTGTCCACTCTGTTCGTAACATATTATAGTTTTGGGAACAGAGAACTGTATTGAGATCAAAGGTTTCATCGATGAGAAATTTAGCAGAATATCGGCCAAAATCCATCTCGTTCCATCTTCTCCCACTGCCGTCCACTGGGCTTCCTCTCACTACCATATTTGGTAGTGAGTGGAAACGCCAAGCGGATGCTTCATATTTATACATCTTGTGAAATATTTGTCTCATTGTTATATCTGTGGCAGACTTCTCTTCAAATCAAATCAAATTTTATTGGTCACATACACATGGTTAGCAGAAGTTAATTCGAGTGTTGCGAAATGCTTAACACAACCCTAACCTTAACCCTAGCGTTTCCCAAACTCGGTGCACGTTTTGGTTTTTAGCTACACAGCTGATTCACATTATCAAAGCTTGATGATTAGTTGAATCAGCTGTGTAGTTCTAGGGCAAAAACAAAATTTGACCCCCATTCGAGTCCGGAGTTTGGGAAATCATGCCGTAACCATTTGAAATGTCGACTTCAATGGGTGTTAATGACCGTCCCAAGGATTCTTAATAGCACGAACCCTGCTGGAAGTTATTTGTCAAAATCGAACGCTAGGGGTCGACAAAGAGGGAAAATGTTATTTCTGGTGGACCTAAACAGTAAAGATGAATGTCTGTTTTTTCTCCTGGTTGGCTCTATGATAATATATTTGATCAAAGTGACATTAAATGTGAATTATAAACGAAACATTTCAAAGCAGTTTATTATCAAGAGATCATATTTGTACAACATATTTGCATAATATTTACAATGGCAACTTTTGCTTTAAAGGTCATGAACAGTCAAAATCATGTTTTTCAC
This sequence comes from Oncorhynchus gorbuscha, assembly GCF_021184085.1. Lineage (NCBI taxonomy): Eukaryota > Metazoa > Chordata > Actinopteri > Salmoniformes > Salmonidae > Oncorhynchus > Oncorhynchus gorbuscha. The sequence continues at coordinate 105,906,301 of NC_060174.1, read as the reverse complement.
GAAATGTGATGATATTTGGATGAAACCAGACCAAACTATTGATGACCAAATTATGAAAAATGACTGTTGATTCTACATTGATAAAGTTGGATCATAAAGTTTACTGGTCCCCTCCCCATAATAAACGCTTGGATTCAGGAGGCGGGGTTATTAAAGGGGATAGGTTGACAGCACCCGAATTCTCATTTGAATACACCAATGGTAACATGATATTCTCTGAAATAAGGACCCGCCTTGTGACCAACATCGGAGAAGGCGTGTTTTATACTGTTCGTCTATGGCGAAGATACCGGTGGTTAGCTTGTTACTGGCTAGCTAGATCTTCATCTGTGTAAGGTATTAGCTAATTACTGTCAAAACCCTGACACAGTTGTCATGTCAATACATCCGTCAGTGCTGCTGTAAACCACATAGCAACAGACATAAAACAAATTGACATCAGTAGCTAGGTTTTCATCCAAATGGCGACCGATTTTCATGCTAATATTCTAAAATCTGCATAAAAAAACAATTTGTGCATTTCCCCACCAGAGATGTATTTTCCATCAAATGTGCTTGACTGTGCGTGATGACGTAGTGCACATCAAAATTACTTTTGCTGTTCAATTCCCACGTACCAAATAAAAAATACAAGCTAAATGGGTTTCTAATCACATTTTCAACTCTACTGAAGGTTTTCTCACAAAACATTTAGCGTTATATTAGGGATTTTGCCCTCTGGTCTTGGCATGTGCGCTCCAGCCAACAGCTGGCAGATACAATGTGGGTATAGTCTACATGATGGGATTTAAAAAGAGTATTTGTTAAACAGCAGCCAAGCATCGATCGTCATGTCACCAGAATAAGACCCTCGATATTTATTGGAAAGGAACATCAAGTCCATCACCGTGCACATTCACCACCCTGTGAGGTTCATCATAACTTATTTCATCTGTAGTCTAATAAACTGCATGCTTTCTGACCCAGTTGTGTTAGAAACACAAAATACTTTAATACATTTGGTGAATCTGACACATTTATTATTTCTCAATTCAATAGTGTTTGAACAACACATGTAAATGAAGTATATCTGTGATAATAATTTAAAGTAAAAATAACCTGTTTTCATTAGGTGTAGCTACTGTCCAAAATTGAACGAAGTAAATCCAAATAGTTATTTTGTGCATAAACTCATCACCCTGTGAAGTAGCTCAGTTGCACGGTTGCAGAGCATGGGGCGCAGGGTAGCCTAAGCAGCCAGGGTAGTGGGTTAACTGAAGGTTCCAAGGGGTCATAGGGACCACCCAGGGTAGCCTAGTGGTTAGAATGTATGCACACATGACTGTAAGTCGCTTTGGATAAAAGCGTCTGCTAAATGGCATATATTATTATTATATTATTATTATATATAAATCCAAATAGTTATTTTGTGCATAAACTCATCACCCTGTGAAGTTCATCAGCACTTATTTCATCTGTAGCCTAATAAACTGCACGGTTGCAAGGGGTCATAGTGGGCGTACCACACAACATGGGGCGGCAGGGTAGCCTAGTGGTTAGAGTGTAGGGGCGGCAGGGTAGCCTAGTGGTTAGAGCGTTGGACTAGTAACTGGAAGGTTCCAAGGGGTCAGTGGGCGTAGGGGCCCTAGTGGTTAGAGCGTTGGAGAACTGTGTAGGGGTGGGGGTGGCAGGGTAGCCTAGTGGTTAGAGCGTTGGACTAGTAACTGGAAGGTTCCAAGGGGTCATAGTGGGCGTACCACACAACATGGGGCGGCAGGGTAGCCTAGTGGTTAGAGCGTTGGACTAGTAACTGGAAGGTTCCAAGGGGTCATAGTGGGCGTACCACACAACATGGGGTGGCAGGGTAGCCTAGTGGTTAGAGCGTTGGACTAGTAACTGGAAGGTTCCAAGGGGTCATAGTGGGCGTACCACACAACATGGGGTGGCAGGGTAGCCTAGTGGTTAGAGTGTAGGGGCGGCAGGGTAGCCTAGTGGTTAGAGTGTAGGGGCGGCAGGGTAGCCTAGTGGTTAGAGCGTTGGACTAGTAACTGCACGGTTGCAAGGGGTCATAGTGGGCGTACCACACAACATGGGGTGGCAGGGTAGCCTAGTGGTTAGAGTGTAGGGGCGGCAGGGTAGCCTAGTGGTTAGAGTGTAGGGGCGGCAGGGTAGCCTAGTGGTTAGAGCGTTGGACTAGTAACTGGAAGGTTCCAAGGGGTCATAGTGGGCGTACCACACAACATGGGGTGGCAGGGTAGCCTAGTGGTTAGAGCGTTGGACTAGTAACTGGAAGGTTGCAAGGGGTCATAGTGGGCGTACCACATAACATGGGGTGGCAGGGTAGCCTAGTGGTTAGAGCAGGTAGCCTAGTGGTTAGAGCGTTGGACTAGTAACTGGAAGGTTGCAAGCTCAAATCCCTGAGCTGACAAGGTACAAATCTGTTGTTCTGCCCCTAAACAGGCAGTTAACCCACTGTTCCTAGGCCGTCATTGAAAATAAGAATTTGTTCTTAACTGACTTGCCTAGTTAAATAAAGGTAAAATAAAATATTGAGTGACTCCAAGTTAACTTTGATATGTTTGCACATAAAGGCATTTCCAACACCATTTCTCACATAATTAATTTTACAGACACAAAAAGATCCCAGCATGTCGAAACAAACAAATTCTCTCGGCATTTACAAAGATTGTCCTGAAACTACCAGTTTTCATCACAGCTGTCATGATTTTATTTTAATACGGTATGACTTTACCCACATTAAAACTGGATGAAAAAGTGGTTAGTGATGTTTTGAGTTGTTTTGTGTTTCACCAAAATTAGCTTGAGATGATTTTAACTGCAACACTGTGTCCACGTTGCTTGATGTAGGCGTTTCAAAGAGCTGTCTGTCAAGGGGAGCTCATGAATATAAGATCCCTGCCCACTCAGCCTGTATTTTCTAACTTCCTGGTAGTTAGCCATGAGAGACATTTTTTAATTAAATTATGGGTGATATTTTAGTTACTCAAAAGGCTATTTTACATGGAAATCAGAATGACTGTTCGGGACCTTTAACACCAACTATAATATGGAAAACGATGTAACAAAACAGTACAGTTGTTCCTCGTTGGCGAGGAATAAGTCTACAACTTAATTAAAATAAGAAGAACAGGCAGGCATTGTAAAGAGAATGGCGCTGTGCTTACCAGAATTTTACTGTGATTTTCATGAGATGTAAAATATATATTGCAAAACTATTTATAAACATGTATGACAGCAAAACACACACAGAAATGTAATCACTACTATTGAATGTATCTACTAGCACATTCGTGATTCCAGTCAGTAAATTGGCAAGCATGAAAAACAACAATTGATTACGGTTGACAGCTTGAATGAGACAAAGTCCCTGAACTTTCTTCTCCATTTTCTCCTCAGATACAGAGGCTTCCTTTCTACAAGGATACCAGGAAGACGACACCAATACGCAACCTGATACCGTTTTCATAAAAAACAAAATAACATCAGCAGTTGCTAAACAGGACAAGAAAAACATGGACTGGGCGATGGTCCAGAGGCAGAACGGTAGATTGGCCATCCTGCGAGACACTGGCTCAACAGAGGCCTGACACAGAATCAAGCCAGTATACAACACAGCACTTCCCAATAAGAGATTCCAAATCACTCTGATCCACTCTTTGACCTGTGTCCTTGGTCGCATTACATACAGTCCAATCTGGACCCCTGCCATATAGATGGCTATGTAGCCCACAACAGATGAAACCCCCTCCATGTTGGCTTGCAGAAAGCCTCCCGTCCTGTCATTGTTGTGGATGATGGAATACTTCAGTCCAGACATCTCCAGGGTCACTTGGTAAAGTCCTCCAATCAGAAGGGCCAGGAGCCATGACCCGTTGACAGGGAACAGAGCCAATAGCACAGAGGCCGCCACTCGGACTATGGCTAGGGTGAAGAAGAAATTCCAGTGCACGCCGTACTCAGACACGTGCTCGTGGTAACCAGCCATTTTCACACTCACCAGCCTGGCCAAGCCTAGAATGACCAGGGGCCAGACAGACACGAGCTGTTTGACCACTTGGCTTAACTTGGATCCTGAGACTTCCTTCCTCCGTGCCTCTGGGCAGACCAGGGCGTTGGCGAGGACATAGGCTCCAACACCAAAGTCCATAACCCCCGTTCCATAGGTTTCTGTTTTTGCATAGCGTCTTGGAAACACGCTGAAGTCGACAGCTAGAATGCTAATGGCCGTTTTCACATTGACCAGGACTCGAAAGATCGTCACGAAGGGCACCTGGTCGCACTGAATATGGCTCTGGAAGAAGCTCTTGGCAGCAGTGTCCTTAGACGTTGCGCTGGGCCTGGTTGGCCTTTTGGTACGGTAGATATAGCATAGCACAGCCCCAGACACAACAGTCAGGCCCAGGATGACTAGGTGAAGGATGTCACTCAGAACAGTACATGATAAGACCAGAGGCAGTATGATCATGGAGAAGTCCAGGACGAGGTGGGCGATCCAGGGGAGGGGGAGCGCCCCCCTACCCAGATGGTATAGAATCAGAAACAGTCCTCTGCTGATCAGGCACAGTGGGGCCAGAAAGGAGCCCAGGGCAACTTCCCCAAGGCTGGTCCCATTCAGATTACTGACGAACGCCTCCTTCAATTCCTTCTGACTTGACATTTCCTACAAAGGAGGAAAAGAAAATCATCATTCCAACACCTCAAAGTATTGGACAGTAGCCATCAGGATATAAGGACATTCCTACCATTACCATAAACCCTGCCATTACCCTAACCCCTACCATTACCCTAAACCCTGCCATTACCCTAAACCCTGCCATTACCCTAACCGCTACAATTACCCTAACCCCTACCATTACCCTAACCCCTGCCATTACCCTAAACCCTGCCATTACCCTAAACCCTACCATTACCCTAACCCCTACCATTACCCTAACCTCCTACCATTACCCTAACCCCTACCATTACCCTAAACCCTGCCATTACCCTAAACCCTGTCATTACCCCTGCCATTACCCTAACCCCTACCATTACCCTAACCCCTACCCTAACCCCTACCATTACCCTAAACCCTGCCATTACCCTAACCCCTACCATTACCCTAAACCCTGCCATTACCCCTGCCATTACCCCTGCCATTACCCTAACCCCTACCATTACCCTAACCCCTACCATTACCCTAAACCCTGCCATTACCCTAAACCCTACCATTACCCCTGCCATTACCCTAACCCCTACCATTACCCCTGCCATTACCCTAACCCCTGCCATTACCCTAAACCCTGCCATTACCCTAAACCCCTACCATTACCCCTGCCATTACCCTAAACCATTCCATTACCCTAACCCCTGCCATTACCCTAACCCCTGCCATTACCCTAACCCCTGCCATTACCCCTACCATTACCCTAACCCCTGCCATTACCCTAACCCCTACCATTACCCTAACCCCTACCATTACCCTAACCCCTATCATTACCCTAACCCCTACCATTACCCTAACCCATACCATTACCCTAACCCATATCATTACCCTAACCCATGCCATTACCCTAACCCCTACCATTACCCTAACCCCTACCATTACCCTAACCCCTACCATTACCCCTGCCATTACCCTAACCCCTACCATTACCCTAACCCCTGCCATTACCCTAAGCCCTACCATTACCCTAAGCCCTACCATTACCCCTGCCATTACCCTAAGCCCTACCATTACCCTAACCCCTGCCATTACCCTAACCCCTGCCATTACCCTAAACCCTGCCATTACCCTAACCCCTGCCATTACCATAAACCCTGCCATTACCCTAACCCCTGCCATTACCCTAAACCCTGCCATTACCCTAAACCCTGCCATTACCCTAACCGCTACAATTACCCTAACCCCTACCATTACCCTAACCCCTGCCATTACCCTAAACCCTGCCATTACCCTAACCCCTACCATTACCCTAACCCCTACCATTACCCTAACCTCCTACCATTACCCTAACCCCTACCATTACCCTAAACCCTGCCATTACCCTAAACCCTGCCATTACCCCTGCCATTACCCTAACCCCTACCATTACCCTAACCCCTACCCTAACATTACCCTAAACCCTGCCATTACCCTAACCCCTACCATTACCCTAAACCCTGCCATTACCCCTGCCATTACCCTAACCCCTGCCATTACCCCTGCCATTACCCTAACCCCTACCATTACCCTAACCCCTACCATTACCCTAAACCCTACCATTACCCCTGCCATTACCCTAACCCCTACCATTACCCCTGCCATTACCCTAACCCCTGCCATTACCCTAAACCCTGCCATTACCCTAAACCCCTACCATTACCCCTGCCATTACCCTAACCCCTACCATTACCCCTGCCATTACCCTAAACCATTCCATTACCCTAACCCCTACCATTACCCTAACCCCTGCCATTACCCTAACCCCTACCATTACCCCTACCATTACCCTAACCCCTGCCATTACCCTAACCCCTACCATTACCCTAACCCCTACCATTACCCTAACCCCTATCATTACCCTAACCCCTACCATTACCCTAACCCATACCATTACCCTAACCCATATCATTACCCTAACCCATGCCATTACCCTAACCCCTACCATTACCCTAACCCCTACCATTACCCTAACCCCTACCATTACCCCTGCCATTACCCTAACCCCTACCATTACCCTAACCCCTGCCATTACCCTAAGCCCTACCATTACCCTAAGCCCTACCATTACCCCTGCCATTACCCTAAGCCCTACCATTACCCTAACCCCTGCCATTACCCTAAACCCTGCCATTACCCTAACCCCTGCCATTACCCTAACCCCTACCATTACCCTAACCCTTACCCTAACCCCTGCCATTACCCTAACCTCCTACCATTACCCTAACCCCTGCCATTACCCTAACCCCTGCCATTACCCTAACCCCTACCATTACCCTAACCCCTGCCAACCCTAACCCCTGCCATTACCCTAACCCCTACCATTACCCTAACCCCTACCATTACCCTAACCCCTACCATTACCCCTGCCATTACCCTAACCCCTGCCATTACCCTAACCCCTGCCATTACCCTAACCCCTACCATTACCCTAACCCCTACCATTACCCTAACCCCTACCATTACCCTAACCCCTACCATTACCCCTGCCATTACCCTAACCCCTACCATTACCCCTGCCATTACCCTAACCCCTACCATTACCCCTGCCATTACCTAACCCCTACCATTACCCTAACCCTACCATTACCCCTACCATTACCCTAACCCCTACCATTACCCTAACCCCTACCATTACCCTAAACCCTGCCATTACCCTAAACCCTGCCATTACCCTAACCCCTACCATTACCCCTACCATTACCCTAACCCCTGCCATTACCCTAACCCCTACCATTACCCTAACCCCTATCATTACCCTAACCCCTACCATTACCCCTAACCCCTACCATTACCCCTGCCATTACCCTAAGCCCTACCATTACCCCTGCCATTACCCTAAGCCCTACCATTACCCTAACCCCTGCCATTACCCTAACCCCTACCATTACCCTAACCCCTGCCATTACCCTAACCCCTGCCATTACCCTAAACCCTACCACTACCCTAACCCCTACCATTACCCTAACCCCTACCATTACCCTAACCCCTGCCATTACCCTAACCTCCTACCATTACCCTAACCTCCTACCATTACCCTAACCCCTACCATTACCCTAACCCCTACCATTACCCTAACCCCTGCCATTACCCTAACCCCTACCATTACCCTAACCCCTACCATTACCCTAACCCCTACCATTACCCTAACCCCTACCATTACCCTAACCCCTACCATTACCCTAACCCCTACCATTACCCTAACCCCTACCATTACCCCTACCATTACCCTAACCCCTACCATTACCCTAACCCCTACCATTACCCTAAACCCTGCCATTACCCTAAACCCTGCCATTACCCTAACCCTACCATTACCCCTACCATTACCCTAACCCCTGCCATTACCCTAACCCCTACCATTACCCTAACCCCTATCATTACCCTAACCCCTACCATTACCCCTAACCCCTACCATTACCCCTGCCATTACCCTAAGCCCTACCATTACCCCTGCCATTACCCTAAGCCCTACCATTACCCTAACCCCTGCCATTACCCTAACCCCTACCATTACCCTAACCCCTACCATTACCCTAACCCCTGCCATTACCCTAACCCCTGCCATTACCCTAAACCCTACCACTACCCTAACCCCTACCATTACCCTAACCCCTACCATTACCCTAACCCCTGCCATTACCCTAACCTCCTACCATTACCCTAACCTCCTACCATTACCCTAACCCCTACCATTACCCTAACCCCTACCATTACCCTAACCCCTGCCATTACCCTAACCCCTACCATTACCCTAACCCCTACCATTACCCTAACCCCTACCATTACCCTAACCCCTACCATTACCCTAACCCCTACCATTACCCTAACCCCTACCATTACCCCTACCATTACCCCTACCCTAACCCCTACCATTACCCTAACCCCTGCCATTACCCTAACCCCTACCATTACCCTAACCCCTGCCATTACCCTAACCCCTGCCATTACCCTAACCCCTACCATTACCCTAACCCCTGCCATTACCCTAAACCCTGCCATTACCCCTACCATTACCCTAACCCCTGCCATTAACATAACCCCTACCCTAACCCCTACCATTACCCTAACCTCCTACCATTACCCTAACCCCTGCCATTACCATATTCCTAACCAACCCCTACCATTACCCTAACCCCTATCATTACCCTAACCCCTACCCTGACCCCTTAAAAGTTCAACTCAGCGAAATAACATTGCTTCTAGAAGCACTGCAAATATTGCAGTGAGCGAGATTCAAGACTTCGCTCTTACACAGGTAGACACAGTATCTGAGCGGATGGGTTTTCTTCAGGGGTAAAATCTATTTGAATTCAATCCCTTTTTCATTTGAACGAAACCTTCCATACATATTTTCCGAGTGTGGAAGTGGCTTTTTAGACCTGAACGACAAAACATTTGGGTGCTCAAAGTTAACCCATTTTTGCATACCCCACCATACAATGAGACATACATGTCTTCATCACTTGAAAATATACATGGTTTAAATATAATTTAAAAGCTTACAAACAGGCTTATTAAACAATTGTATAATGTCTGGAGGGAAAAAACTACTTCTTAAATAAAATGTGTTTATTTATTTTTCTTTAATGTCAATTATCTAAAACGCAAATGTTTTTTTATATTCTATTATCTTGTTGCTTAGAGCATATTTTACATCATCCAAGAGGCGTGTTGTGCCCGCCATCGGTTGAGACACATGCTCTTGAATACAGGGTGACAATACCCTTTTCAAAATGGTACCACAAAGATGGTTGGAGGTCCACACATCAGAGAACGTTGACATGAATATCTGTTGTTTTAAATTAAACTCTCTCCTCCATAGGAAACAATAGAAATATAAATAATAGAATAGACATGTCCATTTGACGGTGGGTGGACCGGCGATCATCTTTGTGGTAGTATGTAGAAGTAAAATAGTCAATTCAATAAAAAATATCAATGCCAAGAGTGTGCAAGGCTGTCATCAAGGCGAAGGGTGGCTACTCTGAAGAATCACAAATTTAAAATATATTTTGATTTATTTAAAACTTGAAAAAGAAAATGAGAGCCGCACAGTCTAGGAGCTCAGATGCAATAATTGAATAACCTAATAAACAACGTTTCGACAGACAAGCTGTCTTCATCTTATAATGACAAACACTGTGGGTCACTAGTTTAAATAGCGTCAAGTGGAATAGTTCGAGCGGTCATCCAACTCGGAATTCTAAATCGGAAACTAGGGCATCTTTCTATAGCTCAGACCTTCCGATTTGAAGATCACTGACGTCATGATTTGACCTTGTTTTTTTCTGAGTTCCCAATTGTCTTGAAAGCACCATAACTGTTTTAATTTCAACTTCAATGAGGTGAAGTCAGAGCTGAACATAGCAAAGATTTGTTTAATTAAATTTAAAAAACTTTTTCTAACTAGGCAAGTCAGTTATTATTTAACAATGACGCCAACACCGGCCAGACACTCCCCCAACCCGGAAGAGGCTGGGCTAATTGTGAGCCGCCCTGTGGGACTCCCGATCACGGCCGGTTGTGATAGCCCAGGATCGAACCAGGGTTTGTAGTGACGCCTCTAGCACTGAGATGCAGTGCCGGAAGCCTACTCAGGATCCAGTTGAGACTTTTACATGAGGAGATAGATAAGCAGTATATATATATGAAGTACAAGCAAATATAAGTTTACTTTTATGCCAACCAACTCGTTATTTCATTACAAAATGTGATTACAAGATTGGAAATCATTTACGCCTCAATGAGACAATGAGTCTGGCTCGCCAGCATTTGGCGCTAACATCACAAACACACAGACAAGACTTGATTATTTTTACACCTACCGCACTTTACTTCGGTAGCTAGTCTGGTTCAAAACAAATCTCCGTTTATAATAGACGAATCGTCCTAGATTAATCGGATATAAAATGTAGCCCACATCCTCGATGAATGTATTAAAAAAACTACCACAACCTGGTGAATTCTTACTTCCGCGTTCTGCATGCAGCTGGGCGTTTCTGTGTTCTACGTCACGAAGAGTGTGCGTACTATGCTCACGTCTCAGCAGCCGGCGTGAGCAAAACGAGGCGGGTTAAGTGTTTTTTTTGTGTCCTTCACTGTGGAATTTTATCACCGAGGGATAGGGAAAGTTACACATGTCATGTCAAATGGCGGCGGAATAGTCAAGACAGACTATAGACCCGACACGTCTAAACTATATTTAAAAAATCTGATTCACTTGTGCCTGGTGTCAAAGGCAAAAACAATCATTGATTAACAGCATTTCCTTTTTCTACTCTTCGCAAGGGCGGCGGGGACAACTTCCAAAAATCCATGAATTCTGAGAGGAGTCAGCGCATAGGAAATGGACAGGGGGGAAAGGTAGGATACAACAGTGGGCCTTTTGAAAACGTTGGTAGTTAGTTGCATTTAAAGTGTTTTGAATTAATTCCAAATTTCTCAATGAATCCACGTCTGAATATGAACTAAAGTCGCCTCTATCTTGCATTGATGCTGTTCTGCGTAGAGGGGCTTGTTCAGCAGAGTGTAGCGTTACATAAAGAAATGTTGTCTACACCAGGTTTCTCAAACTTGGTCCTGGGGCACGTTTTATTTTTCTTCTCACCCAGCAGCAGATTCAAATAACCATCTCATTACCAAGCTTTGATGATTTGACTCAGCAGTGTAGTGCTCGGGCAAACCGGGGCGGCCGGACAGAGTTTGGGAAACTCTGGTCTTGAACAGTAACATTTTGCTTAGCTGTTGCCACACCTGTGTAGCTCCTGTATGCTGATATGCAACAGTTAATCTGTAACTGTCATGAATCTCCTCACAGTTTCATAGAATTGACAAAAAATAGATAATCTAGAGTTGTCTTCATTCATTCAGCCTTTTGAAAAATCTCCAAGACAGTTATTTTCAACCTTTTTACTGACCGTTTTCAATTGGTGGCATGCAATCATCACTAGTTTACAATCCAATTGAATACAAATACATTTTAACATTGACAACGGAGCATAAAATGCACCCCCATTATAGCCTCATACTTTTACGCTATTTAGTGCTCAACGAACATTTTCATGTGTAAAAAAAGCTTTAAAATAAACGCGATTTGAAGATACACACAATTTTACACAGTTTCACATGACAAATAACGTAAATAGATCATGATTGTTTTATGATAAGGTAAAACAATTGTATCACGACAACGCTGATGGTGTGTACATTTAAAAAATAAAATATGCCTCTGCACACGTTGTATGCAAAATGCACATATTTCATGCATCTGTTGCCAGGCTGAAGAGCTATATTTAACTGAGCACCATTTCAAACATTTGGTAGGATTTAACCAATCCAATAAAGATGTCCAGAGAACACAGTAACTAGACACTTAGGATAAGCAAGCTAGCTGGAGATTAAACGTTTATTTTGTTGAATGTAAATAGACTTAACCTACAGCTGTTTTTGTAGTTTCCTGACTGAAGCTGTGGTGCAGTTAGTCTTTGTCCTTAGGTCAGTCTGTTTTTTTCCCGTAGGTCGGTCTGTTTTTTTCCCGTAGGTCGGTCTGGTTTTTTTCAGTAGGTCGGTCTGTTTTTTTCCCCGTAGGTCGGTCTGTTTTTTTTCCCGTAGGTCGGTCTGTTTTTTTTCCCGTAGGTCGGTCTGTTTTTTTTCCCGTAGGTCGGTCTGTTTTTTTTCCCGTAGGTCGGTCTGTTTTTTTTCCCGTAGGTCGGTCTTTTTTTTTCCCGTAGGTCGGTCTGTTTTTTTTCCCGTAGGTCGGTCTGTTTTTTTTCCCGTAGGTCGGTCTGTTTTTTTTTCCCCGTAGGTCGGTCTGTTTTTTTTTCCCCGTAGGTCGGTCTGTTTTTTTTCCCCGTAGGTCGGTCTGTTTTTTTTCCCCCGTAGGTCGGTCTGTTTTTTTTCCCCCGTAGGTCAGTCTGTTTTTTTTCCCCGTAGGTCGGTCTGTTTTTTTTCCCCGTAGGTCGGTCTGTTTTTTTTCCCGTAGGTCGGTCTGGTTTGTGCAAACCGTCATTCTGTTACCAAACTTTGCATCTGCAATGTTCAAGTAAATGTGTTTTTGTAAAATGTTGAGTGGTAATTGTTTAGAAGTCTTACTAGATGAATCTCAGTGCAAAGCCCTCATTTAATGCTAACGCCTGTTATGATACAGACCTGCGTTCCTGTGGAATAGTACAGGCCTCTGGTGTTTACCCTGGTCCTCTCCCTTGGTTACCGCAGGTGAAAGGAGGAGTCAGGAAGAAGTCTGGACTTGCTCACAGCAAGTCTCTGAATGACTCACTGGAGGGAGAGGTCAAGGCCTTCCTCCTAGACGAGGGCCAACTGCACACTTACGACGACCTCACCAAAGTCAACCCCGTGACCCCAACAACAGGTAGGCCCAAAGCCATGGCTACCTCTGTGTTGGAGAGAGCCAGACATGACTCAACAGCGGTCAGGCTTGTTTCCCTTTGGAACTGCAACTGCCATATTTCAGAGGGACTTTAAATGATGGTTCCTTTAAAAAAAAAACTAGCTACTAGTTTAGACTTTCTGTTTTCTTGTTAATTCATGTGTAAATCCCTGTGTGTGTTTCTGTGTAAATCACTGCGTGTGTGTTTCTGTGTAAATCACTGCGTGTGTGTTTCTGTGTAAATCACTGCGTGTGTGTTTCTGTGTAAATCACTGCGTGTGTGTTTCTGTGTAAATCACTGCGTGTGTTTCTGTGTAAATCACTGCGTGTGTGTTTCTGTGTAAATCACTGCGTGTGTGTTTCTGTGTAAATCACTGCGTGTGTGTTTCTGTGTAAATCACTGCGTGTGTGTTTCTGTGTAAATCACTGCGTGTGTGTTTCTGTGTAAATCACTGCGTGTGTGTTTCTGTGTAAATCACTGCGTGTGTGTTTCTGTGTAAATCCCTGTGTGTGTGTTTCTGTGGTTAGTGCTGAAATGCCTACAAGCCAGGTACAGGGCAAAGGTGTTCTACACCCATGCTGGCTGTACCCTGGTGGCCCTCAACCCTTTCCAGCCAGTCCCTGACCTCTACTCCTTGGATGTGATGAAGGAATACCATTGTGCTCCACAGCCACAGGTACTGTACAACCATTAGCCTGTTTATCAGTGGTAGTATCATGGCCTTTTTGGTTTATAGCATGTCATATATATATTTTTTATATATATTGTCTACGAGATTTCATTTTAGTGCCAAGTTACTGTAACACGTGAAACAAAGTTGGATATTTTAATGTTTTAATAGTTTTAAAAACATGGGGCGGCAGGGTAGCGTAGTGGTTAGAGTGTAGAGGTGGCAGGGTAGCCTAGTGGTTAGAGTGTAGAGGTGGCAGGGTAGCCTAGTGGTTAGAGTGTAGAGGCGGCAGGGTAGTCTAGTGGTTAGAGTGTAGGGGCGGCAGGGTAGCCTAGTGGTTAGAGTGTAGGGGCGGCAGGGTAGCCTAGTGGTTAGAGTGTAGGGGCGGAACAGGAGGTTCGAGCCTAATTTGTGGAAAAAATTAGACATGGAATTAATATTTTTAATTCGTGCAATTCATGGATTATCCGCTAAGGGACGGAGTAGAAGACAAGGGAGACAGACTGAAAACAGCCTATCAATGTGGTTAGAGTTGTAGGGCTACACCTTCATTAGCCAAAATGTCAGGGAGAAAAGTAGCCTAGTGGTTTGTGCTTGGTGTGTTTGCAACAAGTTTCGTAGAAGGAATATAATATTCGACTCCACTACGGACTCATCACAGGGTAAGCCTGAGTGGTTAGAAACAGCAGTCAACTTTCATCCAGAGGCGAGAAGTCAGTGAAGCAGCGGTAAAAGCCAGGCTAGCGAGCCTAGTGGTTAGATGCATGATGAGGCGGCTGAACTTGTATGTCCCGAGGGTAATATTAGCCTGAGTGGTTAACTATCGAGATTTAGACAGTCAGAAACAGAGGTCAAGTCATTTATTGCATTTTCCGTGGGACATCAGCCTGGCCATATTTATTCGTGGTTGATGAGCCATTGACTGTTACTGAAGAGTTTCTTGAGTTGGTGCCAATGATGGACAGGAGTAGCTCTGTCGTTGCTGCATTGGACAGAGTGGTTCCCGCGCTGTCAGCCTGGCTACAGACGGCGCGCCATCCATGTAAAGGGGTGCGGCAAAGTTCAAAGACAAAGGCCCTTAATGGAGGAGATCCTGGTTTCACTGGTTTTGCACCAGGAGGCATTGTGTTGCAAGTCGGAAAATGGACCACGGGAGGTGGTTGTTCAGGGTCCAGCCCAGTGGTTCTCAGAGTGTAGGGGCGGGACCCTTGCATTCTTGGTTGATATTACAGGGTAGCCTAGTGGTTAGAAAGCTTCTGTGTAGGGGCGGCAGGGTAGCCTAGTGGTTAGAGTGTAGGGCGGCAGGGTCAACATTACATTTCCGTCAGCAGTGTGAGAGCCTGACATCACAGACATTTTCGGCTCTGTCGTTACTGCATTGGACAGAGTCTGGTCCCGCGCTGTCAGCCTGGCTACAGGCGGCGACGCCATCCATTTGATACAAGCCCTTAATGGAGGAAATTTCGCCAGGAGGCATTCATGGAAAATGGACCAAAAGGAAAACCATCGTCAGTTTGACAAACTTCTCAGAATTACAATCCATACCAGGAATGGTTAAGCTAGTGGAACACTTGAACAATCTGAACAAAATGTTGCAAGGCTGCAAAAAAGTTGTCAGCATTTAAGTTGAAGCTGACTTTGTGGGAGATGCAACTGGCAAATGGCAACCCTGTTTGAGGGCCAGACCTGATGCAGGGACAAAATTGCAGGACTACTGCGGGAGTGGTTTTCAGGTATTTGTGTAGGGTTAAAGCTTCTGATCTGCCGGTCGAGCTAGAGATAATTGATTTGCAGTGTGATGCTTTGAAGGGCAAATGGTAGGTCTGGACAGATTTTATCAGTATCTACTACCAGGGTACCCCAAATTAACAGCCCTGGCTGCTAAAATTTTGTGCATGTTTGGGACAACCTACCTTTGTGACCAAATTTTCTCAGTGATGAATATCAATAAAACAAAAATGCCAAGGCTCACAAACAAGCACTTAAATGACATTCTGGTGACAGCTAGTCAGGACATGACACCTGGTGTTGATGCACTTGTACAGGCCAAAAGATGCCAAGTTTCAGGTACAAATACAAGCCTAGTGCTGTCTTAGATACTGTTTGCATTGAAAGGCTCTGTGAAGATGAATCCTTACTGTGGTGATTTAAAAAATGTGCACTTTAATGTTAGTCAGCCTTCAAAACAAAAGTTGTGTGATGGAATTCTACTGTTCATACAACTCCATAAATTTTCAGTATGTATTGTATGTGTATGTATGTTTCATGTATGAAGTTTACAGATTTACAGGACAGGCAACACTTTCTTCATTACACATTTAAAATCACTCTCCTTAGTTTGTAAGGTGTACGCAGGGATTACATTTAGATTTTATATGCGTATGTGTAAGTGGTTTAAAAATTCCTTTCTTTAAAAGTCTCATTTAATCTTAAAGTGCATTACTATATTTTCAGTACCAATTAAAGTTTTGTGCCTTTGTACAATCAGTGGGATCAGTTGCAATGGTGAATGATAAAAGTAAATTGCACATTTGTCTAGGAAATGAGGTGTTTCAGAAATGTTTTGTAAAAGGATAGTTCATTAAATTTCAATATTTTCCTAATGTTCTTGTGCTTCTTTACACCAAAACAAAGGAAAGACATGATATTTTGGTTATTTATAGCAGAGTATGGTGGTTAGAGTGGCCCACGATGCGAAATGAGTTTGACACCCCTGGGTTAGAGTGTAGGGCGGCAGGGTAGCCTAGTGGTTAGAGTGTAGGGGCGGCAGGGTAGCCTAGTGGTTAGAGAGCGTTGGACTAGTAACTGCCTAGTGGTTAGTTGGACTAAACTGGAAGGTTCAAAAATCCCTGAGCTGACAAGGTACAAATCTGTCGTTCCGCCCCTGAACAGGCAGTTAACCTACTGTTCCTAGGCCGTCATTGAAAATAAGAATATGTTCTTAACTGACTCGCCTAGTTAAATAAAAGGTTAAATATTATAAAAATGCTGATGGAAAGGAGTCACATTTCATGAATTCTTACAACTGTCTCTAATAATTGTTTTCTCTGTCTGTCCAGGAGTCCAAACCCCACATCTTCATAGTGGCGGAGGAGGCCTACAGAAACGTACAAGGCCAGGTGGAGCCCGTGAACCAGTCTCTGGTGGTCAGTGGAGAGAGCGGAGCAGGGAAGGTACAACGTCATCAATCATTTTTATTTTATTTTACCTTTATTTAACTAGGCAAGCCAGTTAAGAACAAATTCTTATTTACAATGACGGCCTAGGAACAGTGGGTTAACTGCCTTTTCAGGGGCAGAACGACAGACTTGTACCTTGTCAGCTCGGGGGTTTGAACTTGCAACTTTCCAGTTGCTAGTCCAACACTCTAACCACTAGACTACCTGCCACCCTAACCACTAGGCTACCCTACACTCTAACCACTAGGCTACCTGCCGCCCCTACACTCTAACCACTAGACTACCCTGCCGCCCTACACTCTAACCACTAGGCTACCCTGCTACACTCTAACCACTAGGCTACCCTGCCTACCTCACACCTAACCACTAGGCTACCCTGCCTCTACACTCTAACCACTCTACACTCTAACCAACCACTAGGCTACCTGCCGCCTACACTCTAACCACTCTAACCAACCACTAGGCTACCTGCCGCCTCTACACTCTAACCACTAGGCTACACCCACTAGGCTACCTGCCCCTACACTCTAACCACTAGGCTACCCTGCCGCCCCTGCCGCCTCTACACTCTAACCACTAGGCTACACTCCCACTGCCGCCTCTACACTCTAACCACTAGGCTACCTGCCGCCTACACTCTAACACTACCCTAACCACTAGGCTACCCTGCCGCCCCTACACTCTAACCAACCACTCTAGGCTACCCTGCCTCCTCTAACCACTCTAACCAACCACTAGGCTACCCTGCCGCCCCTACACTCTAACCACTAGGCTACCCTGCCGCCTCTACACTCTAACCACTAGGCTACCCTGCCTCCCCTCTACACTCTAACCACTAGGCTACCCTGCCGCCCCTACACTCTAACCACTAGGCTACCCTGCCGCCCTACACTCTAACCACTAGGCTACCCTGCCGCCCTACACTCTAACCACTAGGCTACCCTGCCGCCGCCTCTACACTCTAACCACTAGGCTACCTCTAACCACTAGGCTACCCTGCCCCCCTACACTCTAACCACTAGGCTACCCTGCCGCCTACACTCTAACACTCTAACCTAACCACTAGGCTACCCTGCCGCCCCTACACTCTAACCACTAGGCTACCCTGGCCCCTGCCGCCCTACACTCTAACCACTAGGCTACCCTGCCGCCTCTACTACACTCTAACCAACCACTAGGCTACCCTGCCGCCCCTACACTCTAACCACTAGGCTACCCTGCCGCCTCTACACTCTAACCACTAGGCCCCTACCTCTGCCGCCTACTCCTCTACACTCTAACCACTAGGCTACCTAGACTACCTGCCTCCTCTACACTCTAACCACTAGGCTACCCTGCCTCCTCTACACTCTAACCACTAGGCTACCCTGCCGCCCCATAATGGTGGATATAAAATGTCTACGCTCCTTTATTATACTGTTATGAAGTGTCAATAATGGAAGTGTAACATTTTTTTTTTTTTTTAAGTACCCTGAATTATTTCCGATGAACTGTCTCTTTGTTCTTGACCAGACATGGACCTCTCGTTGCCTTATGAAGTATTATGCCACTGTAGCAGCAACTTCCTCGCTGATGAAGAGTCAGGACACCGTGGAGAGGATAGAGAAGAGGGTACTGGACTCCAACCCCATCATGGAGGCTTTTGGTGAGACTGGAAAGCATTTTTAGTTTATAATATCAACTTTTATTTTTTATAAACTCAATCATCAACAACTTAGCCAATATTGGAATAAAGATGCCTGGATCTAGCTAAACAATGTGGTATTTAACTGATGTGTCCGGTTGACATGATTTATTGTTGTTGCTATCCATGCTTTGTTTACTTACTGGGCCCCTATTTATATAGGCAACGCCTGCACCTTACGAAACAGCAACAGCAGCCGCTTTGGGAAGTACATCCAGCTCCAGCTCAACCGGTATGTCTGGTTGTCTGTCTGATTCTAGATCAGTCCTGTTTAGCCAAGTGGTCGTTGATGACTGTGATCATAATAGTTGCCAAGATGGCACCGACAGATCTGAGAGCAGAGTAGTATGCTCTCACTGCAGACACCTGATAAATAAGTTGACAGAGAACATCAAAATAAATCTTAACTGGAAAAGGCTGTTTTGTGCTGACGACCGGCGCCCTGTTCATTCAAATGTCATTTTGTCACCTGTCCAGGTCTCAGCTGCTGGTGGGAGCGTCCGTGCAAACATACCTACTGGAGAAGACCAGGGTAGCTGGACAACCAGCCAATGAGAGAAACTTTCACATATTCTACCAGGCAAGTTAAAGACACACTCTTGACTACAAAGATTAATTGAAAGTTAATGTTAATTAACTCTGGTTAATTGTAAGTTAAGTAATATCTTGTGTGTGTGCCTGGCCTCTGTACATGTCAATACATTTTGTGTGTGATATGCTATATATATATATAAATATATACACTGCTCAAAAAAAATAACGGTAACACTAAAATAACACATCCAAGATCTGAATGAATGAAATATTCTTATTAAATACGTTTTTCTTTACATAGTTGAATGTGCTGACAACAAAATCACACAAAATTATCAATGGAAATCAAATTTATCAACCCATGGAGGTCTGGATTTGGAGTCACACTCAAAATTAAAGTGGAAAACCACACTACAGGCTGATCCAACTTTGATGTAATGTCCTTAAAACAAGTCAAAATGAGGCTCAGTAGTGTGTGTGGCTTCCACGTGCCTGTATGACCTCCCTACAATGCCTGGGAATGCTCCTGATGAGGTGGCGGATGGTCTCCTGAGGGATCTCCTCCCAGACCTGGACCAAAGCATCCGCCAACTCCTGGACAGTCTGTGGATGGAGCGAGACATGATGTCCCAGATGTGCTCAATTGGATTCAGGTCTGGGGAACGGGCCGGCCAGTCCATAGCATCAATGCCTTCCTCTTGCAGGAACTGCTGACACACTCCAGCCACATGAGGTCTAGCATTGTCTTGCATTAGGAGGAACCCAGGGCCAACCACACCAGCATATGGTCTCACAAGGGGTCTGAGGATCTCATCTCTGTACCTAATGGCAGTCAGGCTACCTCTGGCGAACACATGGAGGGCTGTGCGTGACTGACCCACCGCCAAACCGGTCATGCTGGAGGATGTTGCAGGCAGCAGAACGTTCTCCACGGCGTCTCCAGACTCTGTCACGTCTGTCACGTGCTCAGTGTGAACCTGCTTCCATCTGTGAAGAGCACAGGGCGCCAGTGGCGAATTTGCCAATCTTGGTGTTCTCTGGCAAATGCCAACCGTCCTGCATGGTGTTGGGCTGTAAGCACAACCCCCACCTGTGGACGTCGGGCCCTCATACCACCCTCATGGAGTCTGTTTCTGACCGTTTGAGCAGACGCATGCACATTTGTGGCCTGCTGGAGGTCATTTTGCAGGGCTCTGGCAGTGCTCCTCCCTGCACAAAGGCGGAGGTAGCGGTCCTGCTGCTGGGTTGTTGCCCTCCTACGGCCTCCTCCACGTCTCCTGATGTACTGGCCTGTGTCCTGGTAGTGCCTCCATGCTCTGGACACTATGCTGACAGACACAGCAAACCTTCTTGCCACAGCTCGCATTGATGTGCCATCCTGGATAAGCTGCATTACCTGAGCCACTTGTGTGGGTTGTAGACTCCGTCTCATGCTACCACTAGAGTGAAAGCACCGCCAGCATTCAAAAGTGACCAAAACGTCAGCCAGGAAGCATAGGAACTGAGAAGTGGTCTGTGGCCCCCACCTGCAGAACCACTCCTTTATTGGGGGTGTCTTGCTAATTGCCTATAATTTCCACCTGTTGTCTATTCCATTTGCACAACAGCATGTGAAATTTATTGTCAATCAGTGTTGCTTCCTAAGTGGACAGTTTGATTTCACAGAAGTGTGATTGACTTGGAGTTACATTGTGTTATTTAAGTGTTCCCTTATTTGTTTGTTTTTTTGAGCAGTGTATTTATGTGTTGACATTCTGTTCAGATGATGACAGGAGGCAGCGATGAGCAGAGGAGGGAGTGGAAGATGTCACATGACCAACGTTTTGCCTGGCTCCCAAATGCTGAAAAGACATTGGAAGGTACATTTGTTGTGTCCTCATCCTCCTCCAAACAAATAGCTTCTAATTGGTTGCACGTATTGAATGTAAAGGTACCATGTATTTTTATTCAATTCAGGTCAATGTTCCCAGTTCCTGATTTTATCTTCTTCTTTTTGTCTTCTCTTTTTCTTCTTCCTCTTCTGTCTTCTTCTTTGTCTTTTTCTTCTTTGTCTTTTTCTTCTTTGTCTTTTTCTTCTTTGTCTTTTTCTTCTTTGTCTTTTTCTTCTTTGTCTTTTTCTTCTTTGTCTTTTTCTTCTTTGTCTTTTTCTTCTTTGTCTTTTTCTTCTTTGTCTTTTTCTTCTTTGTCTTTTTCTTCTTTGTCTTTTTCTTCTTTGTCTTTTTCTTCTTTGTCTTTTTCTTCTTTGTCTTTTTCTTCTTTGTCTTTTTCTTCTTTGTCTTTTTCTTCTTTGTCTTTTTCTTCTTTGTCTTCTCTTTGTCTTCTCTTTGTCTTTGTCTTCTTCTTGTCTTTGTCTTCTCTTTGTCTTTGTCTTCTTCTTGTCTTTGTCTTGTCTTTGTCTTTTCTTCTTCTTCTTTTTGTCTTCTTCTCTTTGTCTTTGTCTTTTTCTTCTTCTTCTTTGTCTTTTCTTTTGTCTTTTCTTTTCTTCTTTGTCTTTTCTTCTTTGTCTTCTTCTTCTCTTTGTCTTCTTGTTTTGCAGAGGATTGTTTTGATGAGACTGTAGAGGCTATGGTACACCTGGGCATCAATGCAGAGAAGCAGGGACATATATTTAGGGTAGAAGGATATAAACTAAATCACCTAAATGATTCCAAAGAAGATTCTGTACTGTCTCCACATAATCACTCATAAATATATTTCTATCACAACTTCCTGTTGTCTTAACAGATACTTGCAGGTCTTCTTCAGTTGGGGAACGTGACTTTCTGTTCTGCCATGGATGAATCGCAACCCTGTGACCTCGAGGAGAAATCCAAAGGTATTTAATCTGATACTAGATCAACTTTCCCTTTCTGGCATTTTAGACTTCAATTCGGTTAAATCTTTTATTTATTTTTTATTTGACCTTTTATTTAACGAGGCAAGTCAGTTAAGAACAAATTCTTATTTTCAATGACGGCCTAGGAACAGTAGGTTAACTGACTGTTCAGGGGCAGAACGACAGATTTGTACCTTGTCAGCTCGGGGGTTTGAACTTGCAACCTTCCGGTTACTAGTCCAGCGCTCTAACCACAAGGCTACCCTGCCGCCCTACACTCTAACCACTAGGCTACCTGCCCCCCCTACACTCTAACCACTAGGCTACCTGCCCCCCCTACACTCTAACCACTAGGCTACCTGCCCCCCCTACACTCTAACCACTAGGCTACCTGCCCCCCCTACACTCTAACCACTAGGCTACCTGCCCCCCCTACACTCTAACCACTAGGCTACCTACCACCCCTACACTCTAACCACTAGGCTAGCCTGCCGCCCCTACACTCTAATCACTAGGCTAGCCTGCCGCCCCAAATTTAAACTGTTGTCTGACTCCGTTCTCACACCTTTTCAGACATCAGTTCAGCTCCAACGTGGTCTCAAGAATCAATGAATCCTATTTGAAAACCGTTTTTTTTTTTACATGATCCTCCTGTCTCATCCTGTAGACTTTATGCATCGTTGTGCATCGTTGCTGTGTGTCCCGGTGGAGGAACTGCAGACATGCCTCAGGGTACGGACCCTGAGGGCAGGGAAGCAGAGTGCTCTCTTCAAGCCCTGCTCCCTGGCAGACTGCAGTGTCAGGAGGGACTGCCTCGCAAAGGTCATCTATGCACAGTGAGTCAGACCAACCGAGAGGACATATTTCCTTCATAACCTCGTTTATAATCACTCCTAAGTTAAAAAAAATTAACCAGGTTGTGATTTTGAAAACATTACATTTTTTTTTTTTTTTACCTAAAGTAGATTCTGAGAGGTTATACTTATTAGAAACATGCATTTGGGCTGAGGTCCAGCTCTTGTCTGTTGGGATGAAAGACATGCCTGTCCTCTCCCTCATCAACTTCATTTTGAAAATATCACACCCTTTTAATGTGTACTGTAACTACAATGGAATCAACCATTTGTGTAATGTGTACTGTAACTACAATGGAATCAACCATTTGTGTAATGTGTACTGTAACTACAATGGAATCAACCATTTGTGTAATGTGTACTGTAACTACAATGGAATCAACCATTTGTGTAATGTGTACTGTAACTACAATGGAATCAACCATTTGTGTAATGTGTACTGTAACTACAATGGAATCAACCATTTGTGTAATGTGTACTGTAACTACAATGGAATCAACCATTTGTGTAATGTGTACTGTAACTTGGAATCAACCATTTGTGTAATGTGTACTGTAACTACAATGGAATCAACCATTTGTGTAATGTGTACTGTAACTACAATGGAATCAACCATTTGTGTAATGTGTACTGTAACTACAATGGAATCAACCATTTGTGTAATGTGTACTGTAACTACAATGGAATCAACCATTTGTGTAATGTGTACTGTAACTACAATGGAATCAACCATTTGTGTAATGTGTACTGTAACTACAATGGAATCAACCATTTGTGTAATGTGTACTGTAACTACAATGGAATCAACCATTTGTGTAATGTGTACTGTAACTACAATGGAATCAACCATTTGTGTAATGTGTACTGTAACTTGGAATCAACCATTTGTGTAATGTGTACTGTAACTACAATGGAATCAACCATTTGTGTAATGTGTACTGTAACTACAATGGAATCAACCATTTGTAATGTGTACTGTAACTACAATGGAATCAACCATTTGTGTAATGTGTACTGTAACTACAATGGAATCAACCATTTGTGTAATGTGTACTGTAACTGGAATCAACCATTTGTGTAATGTGTACTGTAACTACAATGGAATCAACCATTTGTGTAATGTGTACTGTAACTACAATGGAATCAACCATTTGTGTAATGTGTACTGTAACTACAATGGAATCAACCATTTGTGTAATGTGTACTGTAACTACAATGGAATCAACCATTTGTGTAATGTGTACTGTAACTACAATGGAATCAACCATTTGTGTAATGTGTACTGTAACTACAATGGAATCAACCATTTGTGTAATGTGTACTGTAACTACAATGGAATCAACCATTTGTGTAATGTGTACTGTAACTACAATGGAATCAACCATTTGTGTAATGTGTACTGTAACTACAATGGAATCAACCATTTGTGTAATGTGTACTGTAACTACAATGGAATCAACCATTTGTGTAATGTGTACTGAATGTTCATTTTAATTTTTTTTATTTTTCCAAACAGGTTATTTGAATGGTTGGTTACATTCATCAATGACAGGATATGTGCAGACAACTCAACCTGGTGTAATTTCATAGGTAAATAGGTGTTTTTTAAATCTCCCATATTAATAATTAAAAAGGAATCCTTTGTTTGCTTGTCACTCTGGTTAAGGTGAACCTGTCCTTTCTTTGGGGGAAGGGGGGGGGGGTGTAATAGTGGGTTCAATTTAAAACTTCTGCTAAATATAATTTATTACATTTATTCTCTCTGTGTCTCTCTCTCTTTCTCTCTCTAGGTCTGCTGGATGTTTATGGTTTTGAGTGCTTTCAGTTTAACAACCTAGAACAGCTATGCATCAACTACGCCAACGAGAAACTGCAGCAGCACTTTGTAGCCCACTATCTCAAAGCCCAACAGGTAGCTTGTTAAGCTAAATTGAACATTTTCCAAGTTGAAATAGTGAACAGTGTTTTTCTAGTTTTACACTCTACATCAGGGGTATTAATTAATTATGTTCTGCCTGATTTAATTCATTGAACAATGGAAGAAATCAAAAGCAGCGAGACTGGCTTCGAGGTCCAGAGTTGTTTGGGGGCTGTACGGTTCTAGCCTCCGGTCTCAGGGTGCTAATCTGTGTAGAACTGGACTGGATTTTCCCATTCTGAATAAGCCAGAGGGCATGTAACACTTTGGAGCACAAGAAAATGCCGTCTTGGTTACCTGGTGCCGTCTTGGTTACCTGGTGCCGTCTTGGTTACCTGGTGCCGTCTTGGTTACCTGGTGCCGTCTTGGTTACCTGGTGCCGTCTTGGTTACCTGGTGCCGTCTTGGTTACCTAGTGCCGTCTTGGTTACCTAGTGCCGTCTTGGTTACCTAGTGCCGTCTTGGTTACCTCAAATCAAAATCAAATGTATTTATATAGCCCTTCGTACATCAACTGCTATCTCAAAGTGCTGTACAGAAACCCAGCCTAAAACCCCAAACAGCAAGCAATGCAGGTGTAGAAGCACGGTGGCTAGGAAAAACTCCCTAGAAAGGCCAAAACCTAGGAAGAAACCTAGAGAGGAACCAGGCTATGTGGGGTGGCCAATCCTCTTCTGGCTGTGCCGGGTGGAGATTATAACAGAACATGGCCAAGATGTTCAAATGTTCATAAATGACCAGCATGGTCGAATAATAATAAGGCAGAACAGTTGAAACTGGAGCAGCAGCATGGCCAGGTGGACTGGGGACAGCAAGGAGCCATCATGTCAGGTAGTCCTGGGGCATGGTCCTAGGGCTCAGGCCAGTTGAAACTGGAGCAGCAGCATGGCCAGGTGGACTGGGGACAGCAAGGAGTCATCATGTCAGGTAGTCCTGAGGCATGGTCCTAGGGCTCAGGTCCTCCGAGAGAAAGAAAGAGAGAAGGAGAGAATTAGAGAACGCACACTTCGATTCACACAGGACACCGAATAGGACAGGAGAAGTACTCCAGATATAACAAACTTAGCCTAGTCCCCCGACACATAAACTACCGCAGCATAAATACTGGAGGCTGAGACAGGAGGGGTCAGGAGACCTAGTGCCGTCTTGGTTACCTAGTGCTCAACAGTGGTCTCTCGCCCTTAGGAGGAGTACGTCTCAGAAGGGTTGGAGTGGTCGTTTGTGAAATACCAGGACAACCAGGGTTGTCTGGATCTGATAGAGGGCATCCCCACCGGAGTGTTTTCCCTCCTCAATGAGGTGCGTACTGTAGTGGATCCCAACTCCGGTCCTCCAGTATCCCCCCCTTTTTTGTCATTTGTTTTGTTGTACAGAAACAATATATCAAGCTCTTTTGGTAATTTACGTTACTCGTATGTCTCTGTCTGTTAACCCATCCATCCATTCAGGAATGCCTTCTCAACCGAGCCTCCGACGCCCAGCAGTTCAGGGTTCGTCTGGAGAAAGAGCTGTCTGACAACGGCAGTGTGAGCTGGGACAAGTTCAGCAAGCAGCCCCACTTCACTGTGGCTCACTATGCTGGCAAAGTCTCCTACCAGATAGAAGGCATGATGGAGAAGAACAAGGTATGTTGGAACCAGGTTGTGGAAGGTGCTGCTAATCATTTCATTAGTTGATCGCAAAAAAAAACACTATTTTAATTTTTTCTTTATTTACAAGACTCCCCTGTGCTGCTTCTATAATGGATAACTGACATGTTTGGTCCATTCACACACTACTGTATGGAAGTCTGTGAAAGATGCTAGCCCTACATACTTCATAGCCAGAAGACATCGTAAGACTTCATTTCATGACGAGACTTAACTAACACCAAACATACAGTGCATTTGGAAAGTATTCAGACCCCTTGACTTTTTCCACATTTTAAGTTACAGCCTTATTTTAAAATGGATTACATTTAAAAAAAATGTTTAATGACAAAGCATAAACTGTTTTCTAGATGTTTTTTTTGCAAATGTATTAAAAATAAATAAACTAAATCTAATTTACATGTGGAGAAAGTGAATGGGTCTGAATGCTGTCTGAATGCACTGTACTTCAGAGCCAAAGGACATGGCAAGACTTAATTTCATGAGAAGACTCACACGGAAAGCACCCTTCTCCCTTCTATAGGACCCAGTGCCCCCAGAACTAATCCACCTGCTACAGAAGTCTGAGAACCCTCTGCTTCACCAGCTGTTTGCTGACAGAGACCCAGTGGGTCAAGGCACCAGGGGACTCAGACAAGTGGTCACTGTGGTCTCCAAGTTCAAGGTGAGGCAAACCATCCTAGATGTTAGGAATCCTTCTGTTCTAATTGTTGAGTTCCATTTGTGGTATTCACTTGTTCTAGAACTCCTCAGAGCTTCTTGTTCCATGTTTTCTGGATGGTAATTGTCTCCCTTATAGAACTCTCTGGAGAATCTAATGAAGATTCTACACAGCACCACTCCTCACTACACCCGCTGCATCAAACCCAACACAGACTGCAGGCCTCTCACCTTCAAAAAGGAGGAGGTAGGAGAAAGAGACTGCTTTGATGTGGTAACAAACCATGAAAATGCATCAATCATCATCACGTCTTTGTTCAGTAGATGTTTTTATCTTCTTGGAACACAATCATGACATTTGATAACTGGAAAATGAAATGTGCAATTGATAACTCAGATATTGGTCACTAGACAAATTGTATTTAAAAAAAAAAAAATGTAATATGTTCTACAACTCTCTCTTATAAAGCTATATTTTATGACTTCATTCATTTTATGATTTCATTGTTAGGTCATTGTGCAACTGGAGGCCTGTGGGATTGTAGGGACTATACACATCAGTGCAGCAGGCTTTCCAATCAGGTAAGGTCAGAGGAGGATGGTGTATTGTTCAGAGTTAGGGGTGTCAAATTTCAAGTAACTTTCCCAGGTTTTCCAGAAAATATATGCCATTTAGCAGACGCTTTTATCCAAAGGACTGTCATGTGTGCATACATTCTGTATGGGTGGTCCCGGGATTTTTGCTCTATTGAGCTACAGAAGGACCATGCTTATTTCCTCCTGGTTCCAGGGATCATTCCAAGCCTGTTTTTCTGGATTTTTGCAATACTATAGAGGGCAGATCCCTTTCCTGAACTGGGCTTGAACCTCTGCACAACTACACAAGAGGCACTGTCATCGGTACCACTGACCCAGAAAAACAAGGGGTTGTACTGAACAAAATCTCCTCTTGATTTCGACTGCGGCTTTCCATCTCACTTTGTTTTTGTTTCTCTGTGCAGAATTCCCTATATGAGTTTCATACAGCGTTATGGACTGATTTCCAACTTGTTTTGTCAAGGAGCTGGTGAGCAAGGTAAGTCTGACATCAGGAGACATGTACTGTAGTAGTGTTTGGTGGTGTTATGCCAATGGTGACTTTAAACATATTTATTTTAATTTTAAATCGATGTGGTAGGAGGAAACTGAGGATGGATAAACAACATTGTGGTTACTTCTCAATACTAATCTAATTGACAGAGTGAAAAGAAGGAAGCCTGTACAGATTTAAAAACGTATTATAAAACATGCTTCCTGTTTGCAACAAGGAACTAAATAAAGTTATACTGAAAAAAAAAATGTGACAAAGCAATTCACTTTTTTTATCCTGAAGACCATGTGTTATGTTTGTAAAATCCAACACAACACTTTACTGAGCACCATTTCCCATATTTAGACTTAAATCGGCTTGTAAATCTATGGAAAGACCTGAAAATGGTTGCCTAGCGATGATCAACAACCAATTGGACAGACCCTGAAGAATTTTGAATAGAATTAATGTCCAAATGTTGCACCATCCAGGTGTGGAAAGCTCTATATACAGTATATTTAAATAAAGTTTGAATTCGGGCTATAACGCAACAAAATATGGAATAAGTCAAGGGGTGTGAATACCTTCTGAAGGCTCTGACTCCAAAGAAAACAAACAGTTGAATAGGGAACTCTTTGGTTTTATCAGAATGAATACAGCAGGGGCTTCTGCTATCTTTGTTCTTTCTTGGTGATGGCTCTATTCTTTTCTCTCTGCTAGCTCTCCTGTCCTTAGAGTTGATGCTGTACTCTCCCCTCCTACTCTGGAGCTCCTTAGAGTCGACTTTTCTAAAATACGTTTCCAACTATTTTATAATCTCTCAGGTAAAAAAAAAAACGCATGCTTAAGCAATTTCTTCATTGCATGCTGTGCTCTTTCCTTCTCTTGACGTTCCCGGCTTGCTGTCAAAATGAATGATCTGTCCCGCGGTCAAGATGACGCTATTTGGTTGTAATTCCAGAACGGAAATGTGTTTTATGCTAATTGTCCATTGTTATGGGGTGACCCTTTATAGCTCTAGAACCAACACATGTGTAACTCTGTGTTGTCTGTTCACACTGCTATGCTTTATCTTGGCCAGGTCGCAGTTGCAAATGAGAACCTGTTCTCAACTAGCCTACCTGGTTAAATAAAGGTGTTCTCAACTAGCCTACCTGGTTAAATAAAGGTGTTCTCAACTAGCCTACCTGGTTAAATAAAGGTGAAATAAAAAATGTAAAAACTAAATACCGTGGTATGCTCTCAACATCTACATAGTTATGCCTCATACCATGGTTTACAGGCATTGTGTGGTTTGGCAGTGGAAACCAAATGGGTCAACAACATTCACTTTAACCTTGAGGCAACCATTTTAAGTGTTACCTTGAATCAAAATAATTATAATTATAATGTTTTCTTCGTTTGTTATGTTACAAGGTAAGAACAGGTTCTCATTTGCAGCAACGACCTGGGGAATAGTTACAGGGGAGAGGGATGAATGAGTCAATTTTAAACTGGGGATTATTAGGTGACCCTAATGCTTTGAGGGTCAGATTGGGAATTTAGCCAGGACACCGGGGTCAACACCCCTACTCTAACAATAAGTGCCATGGGATCTTTAATGACCTCAGATGGTCAGGACACCTGTTTAACGTCCCATCCGAAAGACGGCACCCTGCACAGGGCAATGTCCCCAATCACTGCCCTGGGGCATTTGGGATATTTTTTTTAGACCAGAGGATCAGCTGTGGTTAGAAATCTGGTCAGTGTTGCAGGACCGTGCAGACTATGGTGTTTGACATGTAAGATGTGTTGAACTCTGCTGTGTGTGTCTATATGCAGTCCTTCATATAGATGTCAGTCTGTTTATGTCTCTAACCCTTCTGTCTCTCTCTGTCTCTGTCTGTGTGTCTCTCTCTCACTCTCTCTCTCTCTGTCTCTCTCTTTCTCTCTCTCTTTCTGTCTCTCTCTCTGTCTCTCTCTTTCTCTCTCTCTTTCTGTCTCTCTTTCTGTCTCTGTCTCTCTCTGTCTGTCTGTCGCTCTCTGTCGCTCTCTCTCTGTCGCTCTGTCTGTCGCTCTGTCGCTCTGTCTGTCTGTCTCTGTCTGTCTGTCTCTCTCTGTCTGTCTCTCTCTGTCTGTCTCTCTCTGTCAGGATTGGAGGCGGACAACAAGGAAGCTCTCGGTTCGGCTGTGGCTGATATTCTCAGGGTGGTGTTAAATCACTCTCTCGACGCTTCACGCCACATCGACAAAGAGGCCCGCAGCTCGCTGGTGCACTGCGGCAGGACCAAAGTGTTCCTGACTAATTCCATGGTCAGTGCTGTATTGGTCTTCAGCATCATAGTTGGTTGAATTTACTTCTGTGTTTTATCAAATCAATGAGATTTAATTGAATACTCTTGAGAAGTCCAGTTATGTATACTGAACAAAAATATAAAATGAACGATTTAACTGAGTTACAGTTCATATGATTAAATTCATTAGGCTCTAATCTATGGATTTCACATGACTGTGTAGGGGTGCAGCTGTGGGTGGACCTTGGAGGGTGTAGGCCTTCCCCTTGGTAGCCAGATCCACCCAACTTGGGAGTCAGGTCCAGCTACTAAGTCAACCAATGTCCGCTCTGGTGGACATTCCTGCAGTATGCCAATTACACACACCCTCAACTTGAGACACCCGTAGCATTGTCTTTGTGTGGCAAATCTGCACATTTTAGTGGCATTTTATTGCTCCCAGCACAAGGTTCACCTGTGTAATGATCATGCTGTTTAATCATCTTATTGATATGCCACACCTGTCAGGTGGGTGGATTATCTTGGCAAAGGAGAAATGCTCACTAACAGGGATGTAAACAAATTTGTTCACAAAAATGAGAGAAATATGCTTTTTGTGCCTGTGGAACATTTCTGGGATCTTTTATTTCCTGAAACATGGGACCAACCCTTTACATGTTGCGTTTTATATTTATGTTCAGTGTAGTAAGTGTGAGTCGTAGGTTAAGGCCCCTAATCCCATACGCTGTAACAGTCACACTGTTGAGTGGAGCATAAACACTCAAAACATCCCACTGGGCACAAACTGGTTGAAACAACATTGTTTTCCACCTCCTTTTCAACAACAACAACAACAACAGCAATGTGGAAAACTGATCTGGATTTGTTATCAACGTAAAGGAATTTCAAACACGTCTAAATCCAAGGAGATGGTTCAAATGTCTTCTGGAATTAACGTTAGTTAACAACTAAAATCAATTGTAAATCAAAACTAAACGTTGACCTGACATCTGCCTCGTGGGATAGGTCAAAGCAGACCCGATGTCACCATGGACTGACAATAGAATTAAGAATTGAATAGGATGTTTTCTGGGGCTGACAGACTGATGGCTCAGCCCCTGTAGACTATAAGTCAACGTAGGTGACCTCCAGACAGTTAAAAAAAAAAAAAAAAAAATGCCATTTAGCAGACGCTTTTATCCAAAGCGACTTACAGTCATGTGTGCATACATTCTACGTATGGGTGGTCCCGGGGATCGAACCCACTACCCTGGCGTTACAAGCGCCATGCTCTACCAACTGAGCTACAGAAGGACCAGTTGTCCTGTCTATAAGCAGTGTACTGTGAGCCGAGTCTGGGATAGACCCTAATCCTCAATTCTGATCTAATCTATAGCTGGAGCTGCTGGAGGAACACAGGAACCGGGTGTGCTCCCAGAGGGCCTTCTCTATCCAGTGCTGCTGGCACAGGCACAAACAACGCAGACGTCACGCCATGAGACGGGCCGTGACCCTGATCCAAGCAGGTATGTTCAAGACCTAAATCCCTAGCAGTCTGAGAGCGGGAGAGGTCACGGTATAGCGCTCCGTAACAATGACCTCGCTCCAACTGGGTCTGCCACTTCTTCTGTTATGTAAATGAGGATCATTGCATGGCACACAGCTCCACTGCTGTCTGTCCTGTCTTGGCCTGGCTATTTCTGTCTGTGTCCTGTCTTGGTCTGGCTGTTCCTGTCTGGCCTGCACGTCTTGGCCTGGCTGTTCCTGTCTAGGGGGCCCGTCTTGGCCTGGCTGTTCCTGTCTAGGGGGCCTGGCTATTCCTCTCTAGGGAGCCCGTCTTGGCCTGACTGTTCCTGTCTGTCTAGGCAAGAGGCACCAGATGGTAGAGCCTGCAACCCTATTCAGATGACTACGGGTTGCTGTACTTAAATCCTTATGAAGGAATATAAACAACTTAAGCTCATCTGAACAACACCTTGACCATATGTTTCCACTGAGTCACATTGATGTTAATATCCAGATAAACCTTTTGGTGATCAGATCTCAATGATTTAATCCAGATAAAGTGACCCTTTTAATTCAGATGACAGCGTTTGACACAGCTGTTAAGACGACAAAAAAATAGTGCATTTCTAGATTGCATGGTTGTCTGTGATGTATCTATAGAGATATGATGTAATAGTGTTCCTTAAAAAAAAAACATTCTGTGGCTGTATCGTTATCTGATCACGTCTACCTTCCTCCTGCAGCGGTGCGGTCATGGCTGGTCAGGAGAGCGGTCCGGAGGTGGCACAGGGCGGCCATAGTCCTCCAGAGGTCCTGGAGGAAATGGAGGGTGAGTCGAAGTCCTGCTGGCTTCTCGCTAGTGTAATTAGCTAGGGTCACGGCACCAATGTGACAGTATAACTTTAGACCGTCCCCTCGCCCATACGCGGGCGCGAACCAGGGACCCTCTGCACACATCAACAACAGTCACCCACGAAGCATCGTTACCCATCGCTCCACAAAAGCCGTGGCCCTTGCAGAGCAAAGGAGGAACTACTACTTCAAGGTCTCAGAGCAAGTGACGTCACCGATTTTAAAACGCTATTTAGCGCGCACCACCGCTAACTAAGCTAGCCGTTTCACATCCGTTACACGAGGTCACCATCACACAAAATGGGTTTTTAACCTCCAAGGATGGTTCCTGGTTAAACAAAAAGGGTCCATTTTAAAATGGGAGCAACACATGATTTTATTTAATTCATTGGCTCCCATCCTCGCAGTCTGAATTCTAGGACAGTGTTTAAACTCAAGTGGTCGGTCTCTTCTATGTAGGAATTTCTTCTTTCCTACAGGAGTGAATTCATTCGATTTTTGAAAATGTTAAATACTAACGGTTGCTTCATTCAGAGAAAATACACCATACGTCCATTTTAAAAACAAAGTCAAATTATTATTATTTTTTCATCGTGATGGTCCTTGTCAGACATGCAAGAAGGAAAAGCTAGTACAGGAGCTGTGACTGTACAGACTTGTCCTCGTGTTGCAGGCGCTGATGGACTCCCTGGCTGAGGCCGAGCTGGACGACGCAGAGGATCTTCAGGAGGCTCTGCCAACAGAGTTGGACCCTATCCTCCGGGCCAGGGGCTCGGTGCAGCTCTCCAGCATCCAGGAGCCTGTCATGGTGCGAGGCTGGCCCATGGGCTTGGCTCTGGCCTCAGCCCCCACCCTCACTGTGTCCATGACCGCTACTGGCTTCCAGAAGATGATGTCTGTCATGGCCTGCCTCAACGGACACTGCTTCAGGAGCGGGGACTATAAGGTGGAGACCAACCAATTCAAACAGGGGGTTGCCTCCATCAGGGCTCAGCCCAGGGTAAGACCACCCTCTCTCCCCTCCAGACAAATATTTGTAATACTTGAGGCAAGCGAAGTCGAGCACACCTCAAATATACATTTAAAAAAAATATATATATATATGCATTTGACCTAGGTCTACCCCCTCAACCAGACAATTTCCACATGCGTTGTTGAATTTCATTGTGAATTTGTTGTTTGTGGTCCTTTTCCCACTTCATTAGGGGTCGATTAAGCTCCACTACCAGCGATCTCCACTGCTCTACGCTGATCTGCATCCAGACCACAAGCGTGATGGAGTGACCGGCTTAAACCAGATACTGCTAGAGAGCACCTGAGTGGGATCCATTCTGTGTTCCTAATTTATATCCAGCACTTTTTAAGTGAGCTGCCTCAATCATATAACTGCACCTTTTTTTATTTTATAAGTATTGTAGACAGAGATAAATGGACCAGGAGAAATTGTTTTGTAGAGCTTTAGCTGCCATATTGGAAATATGTGATCATTGTTGAAAGTCTCAGGCTTTATGACCACTTGGGTGCCTTTTCTCAATCTGTGGCGTTCAACGCCATGTACCGTGGATTAACTTGGCTTTATTTATGTATGGGAAACAGTTCATTTGGGATATTTGTTGTACTTCTTTTGTAAATGTTTAATTTTTAGATATCGCTGCATTTTAAGTTATTGACGGGCCTGTTTTCAGAGGGAAATTGTTATTTTCATCAGGGATACATGTTGTTTAAACCACTTTTTTTTTATTTTAAACCTATATTCCGTACACTTAAGCTCACAGACCAAATCTAAGTATAATTTTAGCAAAGTCAACTACAGATCAAGGGGAAACGCTGGGCATTTACACCAAATCCAGTCTATTTTTATGGCACAAGCTTCATTATTAAGAGGTACACTACAGTGTTTTTGCATAGAAGGGAATAGTAGTATGTCTTTGAACAAGCTTTATGATCAATGGCAACCAGTTTGCTGCTGATCGCTTCAGTGTTAAACCAAACGACACGACACAAACGCCAACGTCTCTTTTATTTTGAAAGGAAACATTGATGTGCCACATTGCTTAATGCCAGGATGTGTTTATATGCTCAAAGGATTGTATCCTTTGATCTGTATCTTGCCACTACAATAGTTGCCATGTCCCAATCTGCTACTAGAGTAACTGATTATTTAGTAACCCACTGCTCGTATAATCCTTCCATGAATTATGTTTGTATTTTGAACTGACTAAACAATATTGTTTGTTAAGGGTATTCAAAGCCATACCCAGATCAAACATAGCTAGCTAACTTGGTGTTTCAAAGGGTTATTGGTACAGCTATATAAAGATCTGACTTAGCTAGTTGGAACTACAGTATTGCAAAGACAAGTTAAAATAAATATTTAACAAATAAGTATACAGTTTTGTATATTTACACAAAGAAACTGAGGATTTAATTGTTTTTGTCAAATTGAAAAGTGAACATGAATTAATGGACTCTGCAAGTCTGCAAGTACATTTTTAATAGTTTTTCTCAACAATCTGCAAGCATTGATCTGACAGCTCAACAAACAGAGGCTCTTGCATTGCGGTCTTAATGGCGTCTGCTTTGCTGTCGGCCGCGTCCAAAGAGCTCATCAGCTGACGGAGATGTGGGTTTCGGAGCAGCTCTCTCAGCTCCTCCGACTTGCCTGTGGAGAAGCATAAACAAATATATTGCAGCAAAGATGCCAGAACAACATTTCATACAGTACAATTCATCCACTAATACATGTATTAGTGGAAACTATGGCAGCCAAGTGACTGTTTTATATACCCAGTAAGTTAAGGGGGTTTTAAAAGTTCAGAGTGCAAACTGAAATCTCAATGGCGGTTCGTACCTAATCGCCGTAGCCTCTGAAGTGGTACTTTATCTGTCTGGTCATCATCAAGGAGATCTTCAACGGTCCAGGGATCCTCTGCTAAAACAGTCAAAATCAAGAGTGTACAATTAAACTGTATTTTATACAGCTCTTCAAACACAAATGTGATATGTAAATGTGATGCCTAAGAGAGAATGAGGAAACGGGTCCCAACGAATAAAGCATATTTCTGTATGCAATGAACATCTCACCAAACGCGAGTACATTCCTGGGAATTGATGAGAAGTTTCTAGGTATAAACATTGACCATGTCCTACCATCACTGTATGCTCCGTTTAGGTCTTGAACGGGAGGAGGGACTGGCTGTTTTAGGGGCTGGCAGGTATCTGGGAAAAGGAAACAATGATGGTAGACTCATGTCACAAACAAGTGTGATAAAGTATGTTATATACTGTATAGACATGTGTAACGTTATTTATGAATGATATCCACTTCCAAGATTTTAGATACTACTATAATGGGAAAAAGCAACGTTCTTACCATTGGCCTTGTGGGTCTTGTAACAACTGAGAGAGCAGCTGAAAAACAAAGGACGAAAATGAAATATAGATGGAACAGAACATGTCAAATCATAATGCACGTTTTGTAACTAGCGAGATAATGTAGCTTTAGTAACGGTAGCTAACTAGATTGTGTAGTTTTAGTAGCGATAGCTAACGTTAACTGTTTTAAAAATCTGCAGCAGAAGTACAAACAAGACAAAATTATACTCACTATCTGATTCTACAGGCCGGACATCGGTATTTGGGTGTCTCTCCACTGCACACATTGCAGATCTGCATTTTGATTGTAATATTTTAAACAAAATAAACAGGCAACAATATTGTCATGCGTCGACTGCTAAACTAGCTAGCAGAACGGACACGTGTTTGGGGGAAAGAAAATGGGCGTGACGTAGTCAGGTGAAAGTACCGCCCAGTCGCGCTGGTAACAATTACGTAAAAGGTAGAGGTCAATGCTTTCAATTGAATCAAATCACATTTTATTTTATTTGTCACACAAGCGCCGAATACTTTACAAGCCCTTAACCAACAATGCCGTTTTAAGAAAAATAAGTGTTAAGTTAACAAAACAAAAAAAAATAGAACAAATAGAAAAAATAATTAAAGAGCAGCAGTAAAACAACAGTATTGAGGCTATATACAAGGAGGGTACCCATATCAAATCAAATCAAATGTATTTATATAGCCCTTCGTACATCAGCTGATATCTCAAAGTGCTGTACAGAAACCCAGCCTAAAACCCCAAACAGCAAGCAATGCAGGTGTAGAAGCATGGTGGCTAGGAAAAACTCCCTAGAAAGGCCAAAACCTAGGAAGAAACCTAGAGAGGAACCAGGCTATGTGGGGTGGCCTCTTCTGTGTGCCGGTTGGACGAGTAATTGAGGTAATATGTACATGTAGATAGAGTTAAAGTGAATATGCATAGATAATAAACAGAGAGTAGCAGCAGTGTAAAAGAGGAGGGGGAGGGGGACAATGCAAATAGTCTGGGTAGCCATTTGATTAGCTGTTCAGGAGTATTATGGCTAGAAGCTGTTGAGAAGCCTTTTGGACCTAGACTTGGCATATGTCTTCCACATTTAACGGCCTTGTGGAGCGATGGGTAACGATGCTTCAAGGGTGGTTGTTGTCGATGTGTGCAGAGGGTCCCTGGTTGGAGCCCAGGTTAGGGGCGAGGAGAGGGACAGAAGCTAGACTGTTACACTAGGCCAACTGCCACAAGGATAGTTGCACTGGCAAGAAGTGAGCACGACTTAAGAGAGGGAAAAAAAGTCTTACTGATGAAGAAGATAAATGAATAAGAAAGAAGTGGAAAGACGGATAGAGAAAGTGAAGAGGCTGAGAGAGGAGATGGAGAGTGAGGTGACATTTGGGATTCATGCCAAATTTGTCAGTGATGGGGAGTAGTGAACTACAGTACATGCACACTGAACATAAATATAAAACGCAACATGTAAAGGGTTGGTCCCATGTTTCATGAGCTGAATTAAAAGATCCCAGAAATGTTCCATATGCACTTTTTTTTTAATTAAAATTTTGCACACATTTATTTACATCCCTGTAATTTCTCCTTTGCCAAGATAATCCATCCACCTGACAGGTGTGGCATATATTGAGACCTTGTGCTGGGGACAATAAAGGCCATAAAGGCCACTCTAACATGCCACAGGTGTCTCATGTTTTGAGGGAGCGTTCAACTGGCATGCTGACAACAGGAATGTCCACCAGATCTGTTGCCAGATAATTTAATGTTCATTTCTCTACCGTAAGCTGTCTCCAACATCGTTTTAGAGAATTTGGCAGTACGTCCAACCTGCCTCACAAACGCAGACCACGTGTATCCACACCAGCCCAGGACCTCCACATCCAGCTTCTTCACCTGCGAAATCGTCTGATACCAGCCACCTAGAAAGCTCAGGAGTATTTCTGTCTGTTGTAAAGCCCTTTTGAGGGGAAAAACTAATTCTGATAGGCCCACCCACTGGGGAGCCAGGGCCAGCCAATGCCCTCCCAGGCCCACCCAAGGCGGTGCCCCTGCCCAGTCGTGAAATCCATAGATTAGGGCCTAATTTATTTATTTCAATTGACTGATTTCCTAATATGAACTGTAACTCAGTAAAATAATTTAAATTGTTTCCTTTATATTTCTTATTCAGTATAGTTCAACTAGTCATTTAATTACATTTTGCAGTAGCATTGTGGTATGCCTAGTTGAACTAAATTAAAATTGTGATAGTATTTTCAGTAGTTAATTACTACTACTGGAACTACACACAACTTTTTTTTGCTAAAATAACAGAAAATATGGGTAAAAAAAATAGGCAAGATGTATTTCATAGAGGTATTTAGATCAGATAAATGAGGGTCAACTTCAAACCTCTTTTAAATCGTCATCTCTTTATTCAGCTTTTTATTCACAACACAGTACTTTTTACACTTTAAAACCAAACAGTATCATAAACAGCATGATAGTCCTAGAGATGTCTTCAACCATTTAAAACCATTTATTCTTGCACACTGCTGTAACTGAAGAGCCGTTAGGTCCAGTAACAGGGGTGCAACATGTGGAAAAAGGAGTGCACTCTAAACTAACTGCCAAGGTGTGTTTCCTGGCAGGCCAGTCCCAGTCAACTCCTTTCGTTGGGTCATTAGGGTCAGGAAAGGCAAAAATACAAATTTGGACCATGTTCCAGTTCAATCTTCAACTAGGTTTGAGATCTGTATAGAAGGGAGATAAAATAAATGAATCAACTATAATATATTTTTTTCAAGGTCAACATGAACAACAGTTAGATTTGCTATTGGGTATAAATGCTGTTGACCCAGAATGTCAAAAACTCCACCCGATGCAATGTACAGGGTTCTTTGTCCCGTCTTAAAATGGCAGTTGTACAAGAACAACAGCGCAGAGGCAGAAAGACATTGAACAGACATGTTTATGCGCAACATTGTTCGCACTAAAATAGCTTAATTTTCATCACAATTTATATATCTTTCATAGTTCTACAACATTACCTGACACAGAGTCCATCAAGATGTTAAACTTTTGGTTCTCCTGCGTTTGAGTTCACTGTTTTGATATTTTTCAGCAATTTTTCTCTCGTGTCCAGCAGGGATATGGCGATTGGTGTTCAATCCGATTTCTCTCTTGGTTCTACCTTTTCCACCAGCATGACATGAATATTCGGCTAAATTGTAGTAATCGTATTGGTCGTAGTGTGCTTCTTCGAAAAAAGCAAATCTTTCGATGTCTGTTGCCATAATTTTAGGAGAGGCAAATATTACTAGTACAGTACTCGAATGAAGTCTATCAGCCGTGCAAAAGCTTGAAGTAAACAGATGATGTCACTCACTGTTTATATTCCCTAAGTCACATGATCAAGAGACGACTCTGATTGGCCCATGTCAAGATCCCTTCGTTTTACAAGGCGGTGTTCTCCTTGTTTTCTTCTTCTTTGCATGGCAGCAAAGCCACTACACACAACCAGGTTTGGGGAGGTTACTTTCTAAATGTAATCTGTTACAGTTACGAGTTACTTGTCCACGTTGTAATCAGTAATGTAACTTTTGGATTCCCCAAACTCAGTAATGCAAACCGTTTACATTCATTTACTTTTACATTACTTTCACCTTAAGAGGCATTATAAGAAGACAAAAATGTATGTTTCCAATTGAACAACAACTATTGCAGGATAAATCAATGTTAAACTTTACATAGCTGGCCATATATGGATGTTACATTTTACTGTATGGGTTGGTTATGTAGGCTTCCTCTAACCCATCGCTTTCGACTACATATAATAACACGATTAAATTATATCTTTAAATTAAAAACCAAAGTCTTTCAGAATTCCAGTCATTCCAATCTTCAAGAATATTGTTTTACCTGAGCAAAACCCTAAAACGAAGGACTTATTAGCCAGCCCTACACTGTTGTTTATGATTTTGTTGTCATGGACGACTGATTGGGCTCATTGAGTCGAGTTGAAAACTAAATGCTGCGCTCATGGAACGGCATGCTGTGAGCACCACTGAAAAGTGTTATTCACATGTGATAAATGAATGCCATATGCTGCATTTGCTTTATGCCTATTGCTTACCTTTTAGTTGGTGACATTTTGATATCTTGATAATATGCAGCTGTTTAAAGGACAAATCTAGACATTAAACAATAACATAACGTCCTCTGTTTTGGTAAAAAGATGAGGGATGGGCCTGGAGAAATGTAACCACTCTCAGATGAATAGACAGAGCAACTGGACTGACCATCCGTGATATCAAAATGATTGTTTTAACCATGTTATGAGCCTATACAGTGGTTGTTTACATTTACAATGTTTACAAACATTGGAGGAAAACAAGCTTATATTTTGGGTTCTCATGGAGTGTGACAGTTGAACTAAGCTCATGAGGCATTTAAAAGTTATATTCTTCAAGAATGCTGATAATATACAGTACCAGTCAAAAGTTTGGACACACCTACTCATTCCAGAGGATTTCTTTATTTTTATTATTTTATTTCCTCTTTATTTAACTAGAATAATAGTGAAGACATAAAAGCTATGAAATAACACATAATGAATCATGTAGTAACTAAAAAAGTGTTAAACAAATTAAAATATATTTTATATTTGAGATTCTTCAAAGTAGCCACCCTTTTCCTTGATCACAGCTTTGTACACACTTGGCATTCTCTAAACCAGCTTCATGAGGTAGTCACCTGGAATGCATTTCAATTAACAGGTGTGCCTTGTTAAAAGTTCATTTGTGGAATTTATTTCCTTCTTAATAATTTTGAGCCAATCAGTTGTGTTGTGACAAGGTAGGGGTGGTGTACAGAAGATAGCCCTATTTGGTAAAAGACCAAGTCCATATTATGGCAAGAACAGCTCAAATAAGCAAAGAGAAACGACAGTCCATCATTACTTTAAGACATGAAGGTCAGTCAATGTAGAAAATGTCAAGAACTTTTAAAGTTTCCTAAAGTGCAGTTGCAAAAACCATCAAGCTCTACGATGAAACTAGCTCTTATGTGGACAGCCACAGGAAAGGAAGACCCATAGTTACCTTTCGCTGCACCTGCCATAACACCTGAAAATCTGTGGACGTGAGCAATAAACTTTGATTTGATTTGTAGAGAGACAAACTCCTATGTTTAACTCAGTGTATGTTTCATTAGAAATTATCTCAAACTCTAATATCTAACAGTACACGACTGAGACACTAAGAGGCAGTATGACACCACTGGCAAAAAAAAAAAACATTTAAAGCTGCTACTCTTGCTCAGAGGCATGAGGTGATTGCCATACATGTTCATTGAATTGATTTATTTTTGTAATATATTAGATTGGTCTCAGAGTGCAAGGACATAGGGAGCTTCAACTCTTAGATAGAGGTATAGTTTTTATGTATTTTTTTTATCATAGTCCAGAACTAAGTCTAGCTGACCAGCAATGTGATAACAGTCAGACTGTTACAGGTAGGGTATGGAAACATTTTGATGCTAACGTTTATATCTACACAAACATATTTTCTGTATTGGCATTTGGCAGGCCATTGTAATGTAGACGAGGGGTGGCGAGACGGTGACACTTTGGTGACACGCCCCTTGCCCTGGTGGTGTGGCACGTTCTGACGCTTTTCCACGTCGCAGTTCTCGTTTTGTCGCCAATGGTAAGCGGTTGCGTATACGACTCGAGCAAGGCCGGAGAAAGATGGCGGCGCCCGTCCTGAGAGTGTCCACCCCTCGATGGGAAAGAATAGCCAGGCTCCTTGTTTGCGTCTTGGGTATATTGTTGTCCTTATACGCCTTTCACGTGGAAACGGAAAAGTCTAGAGACACGAATTATCGGGCCATGTGCGACGTGAGCAATTCAATCAGCTGTTCAAAAGTCTTCACCTCCAGGTAATGTTGAATTCACCAGCGGTGCCCTGAATGAGACCGGGTGGTTTTGTGGCATTGTGGGAACGGCTGAGTGAGCTGAACTGTCAAATATATATATATATATTTATTATTATTTTTTCCTTCCGCATACTCCTCTTCTTTAGTACACTTTGCAATTTATGTATAAAAAAAATGCAATGGTTTTCACCCCCCCCAAAAAACGTACAAAAGTTACAATCTGATGCTTGCTTACTGTTGATAACAAACTTAGACTGGTATGTTTGACTGTTAGAGGCTGGTGCAACGTTAGTTGTTTAGCCAAATTGCTAAAGCTACGCTACTTATCCACCAGCCAGCTACTAACTGCCTGTTTCTTTGCTAGATGCCAGGAAGTGGGGTTTTCTTTCATTTGCATGGATGCACATTTTTGTTAATTTTAAACTTCTTAACACGTATTGCTTTCATTAGATTGATTGCATAAGCCAACTAGCTTGCGAATTACGGGGCGCCACCGCCGGCAGCAAACTAACATTGGCTAAGGTTAGTCACTAAGCTAGTCCAGCTAACTGGACGAGATCTGCGTAACCATCCATCCAGTTTTATGTAGCTTGTATAAACGTGTGAATCAGCTGTCTAATATAACGTGTAACGCATATGAACTAAATTGGTGTGAGAACCTCAAAAGCACCCTCTTTCCAATATCTAAAACTGATTTGACTAGAAACTGTAGGCTACATTTGTATAGGACCATTAACTATATATCAAATATACTTTTTTTTTCTCCCTCCGATTTCTGCCCTCGTTGAGAAGAGTTGAATTGTCACCTGTAATATGGCAATGACAATATGAACAACCTGTTCCTCAGATTAGGAAATGCAAATGTTTATATTGACAAAACTGAAGTCACATGACCTGTTGGATTTCATCCGCTAGTTCACTTGCCATGTGATCTTGGGGTAGCTACCATGATTATAACATGCATGCTCCTGTTTTGGTGTTTAATGTAGACAGGCAATGTCAGGTCCCTGGGTGGGTGGGTGGGTTGGGGTACAACGAAGAGATTTTTCAGACATAATGCTGGAGTCAATGAGAACAACGTGATGAGACCTTCAGTTTCTCAACCACACTCTGCCTGCCAAAGGCCATCATGATGATGTATTGAATAACACCCAACACCCACCTGTTAATTTACAGTGGCAAAATATACAGTATTTTTGTCTCGAGGGAGAGCTTTTTTTTTCTATAGCAGAGAGAGAAAAGAGACTGGATGCTTTTGGTCTGTGTGACACGTCTGTGAACTAAATAGATGAACCCTATAGGAAACAGTCCAGAACTGTTATAAATACTAAAAGATATTCGCCCCAATAACCTTGGTTAGCATTCTTGGAAAAAATCATTAGAATGACTTCTTTAGAAATCAGTGGCTTGGTCATAGAGGTCTTTTTACGAGTCAGTGTAACAGTCATGACATTTTCCCATTGGATTTGAAAGGCATGGTATCCATATTCCATGTTGTTCACACCAGATCAGGCAGCTGGACTTTTCCATGATTTGTATAGGCCTTTTCAGCTGTCCTTCTCCATGGTTGTATACAGTGCATTTGGAAAGTATTCAGACCCCTGGACTTTTTCCCCCCACATTTTGTTATGTTACAGCCTTATTCTAAAAAATGGATTCAATTAATATTTTCCCTCATCAATCTACACACACTACCCCGTAATGACATGACACTACCCCGTAATGACATGACACTACCCCGTAATGACATGACACTACCCCGTAATGACA
This sequence comes from Oncorhynchus gorbuscha, assembly GCF_021184085.1. Classification (NCBI taxonomy): domain Eukaryota; kingdom Metazoa; phylum Chordata; class Actinopteri; order Salmoniformes; family Salmonidae; genus Oncorhynchus; species Oncorhynchus gorbuscha. The sequence goes on along the minus strand of NC_060174.1, from coordinate 105,862,524 downwards.
TGACACTACCCCGTAATGACATGACACTACCCCGTAATGACATGACACTAACTACCCCGTAATGACATGACACTAACTACCCCGTAATGACATGACACTAACTACCCCGTAATGACATGACACTAACTACCCCGTAATGACATGACACTAACTACCCCGTAATGACATGACACTAACTACCCCGTAATGACATGACACTAACTACCCCGTAATGACATGACACTAACTACCCCGTAATGACATGACACTAACTACCCCGTAATGACATGACACTAACTACCCCGTAATGACATGACACTAACTACCCCGTAATGACATGACACTAACTACCCCGTAATGACATGACACTAACTACCCCGTAATGACATGACACTAACTACCCCGTAATGACATGACACTAACTACCCCGTAATGACATGACACTAACTACCCCGTAATGACATGACACTAACTACCCCGTAATGACATGACACTAACTACCCCGTAATGACATGACACTAACTACCCCGTAATGACATGACACTAACTACCCCGTAATGACATGACACTAACTACCCCGTAATGACATGACACTAACTACCCCGTAATGACATGACACTAACTACCCCGTAATGACATGACACTAACTACCCCGTAATGACATGACACTAACTACCCCGTAATGACATGACACTAACTACCCCGTAATGACATGACACTAACTACCCCGTAATGACATGACACTAACTACCCCGTAATGACATGACACTAACTACCCCGTAATGACATGACACTAACTACCCCGTAATGACATGACACTAACTACCCCGTAATGACATGACACTAACTACCCCGTAATGACATGACACTAACTACCCCGTAATGACATGACACTAACTACCCCGTAATGACATGACACTAACTACCCCGTAATGACATGACACTAACTACCCCGTAATGACATGACACTAACTACCCCGTAATGACATGACACTAACTACCCCGTAATGACATGACACTAACTACCCCGTAATGACATGACACTAACTACCCCGTAATGACATGACACTAACTACCCCGTAATGACATGACACTAACTACCCCGTAATGACATGACACTAACTACCCCGTAATGACATGACACTAACTACCCCGTAATGACATGACACTAACTACCCCGTAATGACATGACACTAACTACCCCGTAATGACATGACACTAACTACCCCGTAATGACATGACACTAACTACCCCGTAATGACATGACACTAACTACCCCGTAATGACATCACACTAACTACCCCGTAATGACATGACACTAACTACCCCGTAATGACATCACACTAACTACCCCGTAATGACATCACAATGACATAATATAATAATAATAATATATGCCATTTAGCAGACGCTTTTATCCAAAGCGACTTACAGTCATGTGTGCATACATTCTACGTATGGGTGGTCCCGGGGATCGAACCCACTACCCTGGCGTTACAAGCGCCATGCTCTACCAACTGAGCTACAGAAGGACCATCACACTACCCCGTAATGACATCACACTACCCCGTAATGACAAAGAGAAAAACAGATTTCTAGACAATTTTGGATGCATAAAAATTTATTTAAAAAAAAAATACCTTATTTACTTAAGTATTCAGACCTTTTGCTATGAGACTCCAAATGTAGCTCAGGTGCATCCTGTTTCCATTGATCATCCTTGAAATGTTTCTACAACTTGATTGGAGTCCACCTGTGGTAAATTCAATTGTCTATATAAGGTCCCACAATTGACAGTGCATGTCAGAGCAAACACCAAGCCATGAGGGCGAAGGAATTGTCCGTAGCATTCTGAGACAGGATTGTGTCGAGGCACAGATCTGGGGAAAGGTACCAAAACATTTCTGCAGCATTGAAGGTCCCCAAGAACATAGTGGCCTCTATCATTCTTAATTGGAAGAAGTTTGGAACCACCAAGACTCTTCTTAGAGCTGGCTGCCCGGCCAAACTGAGCAATCGGGGGAGAAGGGCCTTGGTCAGGGAGGTGACCAATAACCAGATGGCCACTGACTGAGCTCTAGAGTTCCACTGTGGGGATGGGAGAACCTTCCAGAAGGACAACCATCTCTGCAGCACCCCATCAATCAGGCCTTTATGGTAGAGCGGCCAAACATAAGCCACTCCTCGGTAAAAGGCACATGACAGTTCGCTTGGAGTTTGCCAAAATGCACCTAAAGGACTCTCAGACCATGAGAAACAAGATTCTCTGGTCTGATTAACTCTTTGGCCTGAATGTCAAGCTTCACGTCTGAAAGACACCTGGAACTTACCCTACGGTGAAGCATGGTGGTGGCAGCATCATGCTGTGGGGATGTTTTTCAGCGGCAGGGACTGAGAGACTAGTCAGGATGGAGGGAAAGATGAATGGAGCAAAGTACAGAGATCATTGATGAAAACCTGCTCCAGGGTGCTCGGGACAACAGACTGGGGTGAAGGTTCACCTTCCAACAGGACAACGACCCTAAGCACACAACCAAGAGAATGCACAAGTGGCTTCGGGACAAGGAGGGGAGGCGGTGAAGGGAGGGGAGGCGGTGAGGGGAGATGTGTAATCAGGACCGGTGGTTGTTGCATCGCTCAGGACTTGGTTGTCTTGCTTCTGAGGCCTCTGGAGGTTCCACTAACTAAGGAAACAGGTTCCACTAACTAAGGAAACAGGTTCCACTAACTAAGGAAACAGGTTCCACTAACTAAGGAAACAGTGGTTCAGTGAAAGCCTGCTTTTACTTTTATGGTTGTAACTTGTAAATGACACTGTTTTGGCTACCTCATTTACAAGTTACAACCATAAAGAGTATAACTTAGTATTGTAGAGCTGTTAACTTTATGGCTGTAACTTCTAAATGACACCATTTAGGCTACCTAGTTATCACCTTATCAGAATCGAGCCCGATAATAGCTTGATCTTCTCGGACATTGCCATTGGTGGACATTGCCATTTGTATTTCAGGTTAATTAAATGTATTTGTCAACGTATCCTTGCAATTCATCAACATCACGATTACCAACAAATTTCCATTTCTTTCTTCCAATTCCTCTCAATGTGTGTAGGTGGGGTCGAGGATTTGGACTGTTGGGCTCGATCTTCGGAAACGACAGTGCAATGAACCAGCCAAACAGTGTCTACGGAATTGTATTTTATGTCTTTCAACTGTTACTAGGTAAGACTGGTTTTTCCAACTGCCACAGGCACATGCTATTCAACGTATGGGTAGATGTTAGGTGGCAACCCAGGTTCTTTTCTGGATCAAAAGAGGGCTTAGGTGGTGGGTGTGACTGGGGGAGGGGGGGGGTGCGGTCATTAGCGAGGCTTAATTTCAGAACATTTTAGAGGCCCCCCACTTGACGGTGTAGAGACATTTTAGCATTTTTTAAAGACAATTTCCGGCTATTCTACAAAGCAGAGAGAACATTTTGCAGTTTTAAAGCAAATATCATACGACTATGCATTTTGCCATGGCTCTGTGTGATGTTTACACTGAAAACACTGTTCTATCCAGAAAATTAATTAGTTTGGATTTAGGCGAACCGAGAGAGAAAAAACAGTTTAGGCGGCCCGCCAAAGTATAACAATAGCAGAAAACACCCTGCAAGCCTCCTTGATGGTCACTTGGTGCTATTTGTGCTGACACACATCTGTCAGGCACCCTCTCAGTCTTTACCATATCTGACTGGCCCCTGGCTCAGATGAGGCTAAAGGTCCGAGGCCTGACTGCCCCCTGGCTCAGATGAGGCCTGACTGCCCCCTGGCTCAGATGAGGCCTGACTGCCCCCTGGCTCAGATGAGGCCTGACTGCCCCCCGGCTCAGATGAGGCCTGACTGCCCCCCGGCTCAGATGAGGCCTGACTGCCCCCCGGCTCAGATGAGGCCTGACTGCCCCCCGGCTCAGATGAGGCCTGACTGCCCCCCGGCTCAGATGAGGCCTGACTGCCCCCCGGCTCAGATGAGGCCTGACTGCCCCCCGACTGCTCAGATGAGGCCTGACTGCCCCCGGCTCAGATGAGGCCTGACTGCCCCCGGCTCAGATGAGGCCTGACTGCCCCCGGCTCAGATGAGGCCTGACTGCCCCCGGCTCAGATGAGGCCTGACTGCCCCCGGCTCAGATGAGGCCTGACTGCCCCCCGGCTCAGATGAGGCCTGACTGCCCCCCGGCTCAGATGAGGCCTGACTGCCCCCCGGCTCAGATGAGGCCTGACTGGCTCAGATGAGGCCTGACTGGCAAAATGGATGGCACTGTGATGGACTATAGCCAATTTGCTGAGTAGAGTGTCGGAGGCTTTTTTTGTAAATGACATCGCCGAAGTCAAGGATCGGTAGGATATTCAGTTTTACGAGGGTGTGTTTGGCAGCATGAGTGAAGGATGCTTTGTTGCGAAATAGTAAGCTGATTCTAGTTTTAATTTTGGAATGGAAATGCTTCATGTGAGTCTGGAAGGAGAGTTTATAGTCTAACCAGACACCTAGGTATTTGTAGTTGTCCACATATTCTAAGTCAGAACCGTAAAGAGTAGTGATGCTGGACGGGCGTGCAGGTGTGGGCAGCGATCGGTTGAAGAACATGCATTTAGTTTTACTTGCATTTAAGAGCAGTTGGAGGCCACGGAAGGAGTGTTGTATGGCATTGAAGCTCGTCTGGAGGTTAGTTAACACAGTGTCCAAAGAAGGGCCAGAAGTATACAGAAGGGTGTCGTCTGCGTAGAGGTGGAGAATCCACAGCAGCAAGAGCGACATCACTGATGTATACAGAGAAAAGAGTCGGCCCGAGAATTGAACCCTGTGGCACCCCCATAGACACTGTCAGAGTTCCGGATAACAGGCCCTCCGATTTGACACACTAAACTCTGTCTGAGAAGTAGTTGGTGAACCTCGCGAGGCAGTCATTTGAGAAACCAAGGCTCTTGAGTCTGCCGATAAGATTGCGGTAATTAAGAATATGGTGATTGACAGAGTTGAAAGCCTTGGCCAGGTCGATTTAGACGGCTGCACAGTATTGGCTTTTGTCGATGGCGGTTATGATATCGTTTAGGACCTTGAGGTGCACCCATGACCAGCTCGGAAACCAGGTTGCATAGTGGAGAAGGTACGGTGGGATTTGAAATGGTCGGTGATCTGTTTGTTAACTTGGCTTTCGAATACTTTAGAAAGGCAGGCTAGGCTAGATATTGGTCTGTAACAGTTTGGGTCTAGAGTGTCTCCCCCTTTGAAGAGGGGGATGACCGAGGCAGATTTCCAATCTTTAGGGATCTCGGACGATACGAGAGGTTGAACAGGGTAGTAATAGGGGTTGCAACAATTGCGGCGGATAATGTTAGAAAGCGAGGGTCCAGATTGTCTAGCCCAGCTGATTTGTAGGGGTCCAGATGTTGCAGCTCATTCAGAACATCAGCTATCTGGATTTGGGTGAAGGTGAAATGCGGGAGGCTTGGGCAAGTTGCTGTGGGGGGGTGCAGAGCTGTTGACCGGGGTAGGGGTAGCCAGGTGGAAAGCATGGCCAGCTGTAGAAAAATGCTTATTGAAATTCTCAATTGTCCTAGATTTATCGGTGGTGACAGTGTTTCCTATCCTCAGTGCAGTGGGCAGCTGGGAGGAAGTGCTCTTATTCTCCATGGACTTTAGTGTCCCAGAACCTTTTGAAGTTCGTGCTACAGGATGCAAATTTCAGTTAGGTAAGCAAAAGCTAGCTTTTCCAAACTGCCTGTGTATATTAGTTCCTAACTTCCCTTTTAAAGTTTCATATCGCTGGGGCTATTTGACGCTAATGCAGTACGCCACAGGATGTTTTTGTGCTGGTCGAGGGCAGTCGGGTCTGGAGAGAACCAAGGGCTATATCTGTTCCTGGTTCTACATTTTTTGAACGGGGCATGCTTATTTAAGATGGTGAGGAAAGCACTTTTAACCTCTCTGGGATATGTGGGACGGTAGCGTCCCACCTGGCCAACATCCAGTGAAAATGTAGAGCGCCAAATTCAAATAAATTTCTATAAAAATTCAGCTTTGATGAAATCACACATTCAATATACCAAATTAAATCTACAGTGTGTTGTGAATCCAACCAATGTGTCAGATTTCAAAAATGCTTTATGGCGAAAGCAAACAATGCTATTATCTGAGGAAAGCACCCCAGTAAACGAAAAGAGAAAAAAGCATATCTCAACCCTGCAGGCGCGACACAAAACGCAGAAATAAAAATATAATTCATGCCTTACCTTTGATGAGCTTCTTCTGTTGGCACTCCAATATGTCCCATAAACATCACAAATGTTCCTTTTGTTCGATTAATTCCGTCTATATATATCCAAAATGTCCATTTATTTGGCGCGTTTGATCCAGAAAAACACTGGTTCCAACTTGCGCAACGTGACTACAAAATATCTCAAAAGTTACCTGTAAACATTGTCCAAACATTTCAAACTACTTTTGTAATACAACTTTAGGTATTTTTTAACGTAAATAATAAAAATTTAAGACTGGATATACTGTGTTCAATACCGGAGGATAACAAAGTGGAGCATGCTGTCAGGTCACACACCTCTAACAAAGAGTACACTAGACTCGAGCCTCATTCTGTTACTTCCTCATTTCTCAAAGGAAAAACCTCAACCAATTTCTAAAGACTGTTGACATCCAGTGGAAGCGATAGAAACTGCTGGAAAGTTGATTAGAAATCTGGATTCCCAATGAACACCCATTAAAAAGAGTGAACCCCCCCAAAAAAAATCTGAACGTTTGTCCTCGGTTTCGCCTGCCAAATAAGTTCTGTTATACTCACAGACATGATTCAGAGTGTTTTCTATCCAAATATACTAATAACATGCATATCTTAGCTTCTGGGTCTGAGTAGCAGGCAGTTTACTTTGGACACGCTTTCCACGCGGACGTGAAAATACTAATAATCCCAAAGAAGTTAAAGAATAACCAGGCATCCTCTACTGACGGAATGAGGTCAATATCCTTCCAGGGTACCCGGGCCAGGTCAAGTAGAAAGGCCTGCTCGCTGAATTGTTTTTGGGAGCCTTTGACAGTGATGAGGGGTGGTCGTTTGACCGCAGACCCATTACGGACGCAGGCAATGAGGCAGTGATCGCTGAGATCCTGGTTGAAGACAACAGAGGTGTATTTAGAGGGCAGGTTGGTCAGGATGATATCTATGAGGGTGCCCGTGTTTACGGATTTAGGGTTGTACCTGGTGGGTTCCTTGATAATTTGTGAGATTGAGGGATCTAGCTTAGATTGTAGGATGGCCGGGGTGTTAAGCATGTCTCAGTTTAGGTCACCTAATAGTACAAACTCTGAAGATAAATGGGGGGCAATTAATTCACATATGGTGTCCAGGGCACAGCTGGGAGCTGAGGGGGGTCTATGACAAGTGGCAACAGTTAGAGACTTATTTCTGTAGAAGCTCAAACTGTTGGGGCACAGACCTGAAAAGTATGACAGAACTCTGCAGGTTATCTCTGCAGTAGAATGCAACTCCACCCCGTTTGGCAGTGCTATCTTGGCGTAAAATGTTGTAGTTGGGGATGGAAATTTCATAAGACACGGGATAAGACAAATACACACGTCCTACTGCTACGCCATCTTGGATAGACAAGGTTAGATCGTTGGACTAGTAACTGGAAGGTTGCAAGATCGAATCCCCGAGGTGACAAGGTAAAAATCTGTTGTTCTGCCCCTGAACAACGCAGTTAACCCGCTGTTCTTAGGCCGTCATTGAAAATAAGAATTTGTTCTTAACTGACTTGCCTAGTTAAATAAAGGTAAAAATAAATACATTAAATGTTGGTGTCATTCAAGTAGTAGATTGACCCATGCTGGACTATGTTGTTTAGGAAAAGCTTTCCCCAGAGTCCCTCTAAGGGCCCCTTCCCTGTGTTAAATCATACTGTTTACTCCCCTGACTGGCTGATGTCCTTGTGGCAGGTTGGAGGTTTTGCTGACTGCAATCTAGAGCCACAATCATTAAAACATTTATTTTGTCTGCATATCTAAGCATACCTCTTTAACCTGTTAAGTCGACCCTCTACTTTTTCAAACATTCTGTTAAAAATCGCGCAACATTTCAGCACCCTGCTACTCAGGCCAAGAATATAGTATATGCATATGATTAGTATGTGTGGATAGAAAACACTCAGGCGTTTATAAAACTGGTTAAATTACGGCTGTGACTATAACAGAACGTGCGTTTCATCGAAAAGTGCAGGAATATCTGATCACTGAAAATGGAAATAAATATCCATCCGCGACTTCAAGGAATTGTTCAAAGTGTATCGAATTACACGAGACCGAGGTTTCAGTGCCTACAGCTTCCACACGTTGTCTAGAGTCTTGTCATTTGATTCGCAATTGATTCTTGGTCAAACCGAATCAAGGGAATCGATTCCCTCCGGTCTCTGACCGGATGTTTTGGTCGAGCTCTCTCCAAGACATTTTTTCGAAACAGACACCTATAGAATTTACATCGCCTCCTGATGAATTTGATCGCTTATTAACGTGTACTAATACCTAAAGTTGCATTACAAAAGTATTTCGAAGTGTTTTGTGAAAGTTTATCGTCGACTTTTTGAATTTAAAAAAATGACGTTACGTTATGAAATGCTATTTTTTTCCGTTTATCACACAGTCTTCATAGATCGATATCTAGGCTATATATGGACCGATTTAATCGGAAAAAAAAGACCCAATAGTGATTATGGGACATCTAGGAGTGCCAACAAAGAAGATGGTCAAAGGTAATGAATGTTTTATATTTTATTTGTGCGGTTTGTGTAGCGACGACTATGCTAATTATTTTGTTTACGTCCCCTGCGGGTCTTTTGGGGTGTTACATGCTATCAGATAATAGCTTCTCATGCTTTCGCCGAAAAGCATTTTAAAAATCTGACTTTTTGCCTGGATTCACAACGAGTGTAGCTTTAATTCAATACCCTGCATGTGTATTTTAATGAACGTTTGAGTTTTAACTAATACTATTAGCATTTAGCGTAGCGCATTTGCATTTCCAGAGCTCTAGATGGGACGCCTGCGTGCCAGGTAGGACCAAGAGGTTAACTGTCTGTATCCTCCAGGCGGATGTTTTAAAAACATTTTTTTTTAGAAACTATGCTTCTCTGCTAAAATATGAGTGAAATATTAAAATGAATGTGAGTCTTATTCAGTACATTTAATAATTTGTTTATTTAAAAAAAAAAGTCTAACCTTGCCAGCACACATTCCAGCAAATCAAGTTAGATAAGCTAGCTACTCTAACATGATTGATAGCTTGAAATGGATTCTTGGTAGGTAGGTTCCAAACCTCATAGCTAATTGGGCCAGCTAAACCCAACTTCATAAAATTGCTAGGTGGCTACTAGTGTTACAGAGAAACAACAACAAAACAGATCAAATCTGAGGGGGCACGTGCCCCCTGTGGGCATGACGCTCTGCGGACTGACCATTCCCCCCCCCCCTATATTCATTTAGCAGTGGAGGACAGGCACTCACAAAAATATTTAAAAAATTGCATTTTTGGGGTTGTAAAATGTTTTCAGAGTAAAGTTAAGTGACCAAAACCAGATAAAAAGTATGTAGAAAATATACTGGACTCATATATTTAATATTAGATCATCTTTTTAAGAACGTATAATCACCTAAATTAAAACAACTAGACAGTCGGGGAGAATCATTTAAAAAAAAGAAATTCTACACGGGGGCGCCCCCCCCCCCCCCCCATTTTAATTTTTAAGTCACTCAGATAGCATAAGAACGTGACGTAAGGCATGGTGAAATGTGTACAATTGCAGGAAATCAGAATTGCATTTTGTTCCTGTGTCCAGGAGGAGGTCCTTTAAAAACATTGGTCGTAGACTGAGCCATTGGCTACGCCCACTACCACGCTAACTTTGCCACCACTGCTGAAATAAAGGACAAGCATTGACTGTACCTACGGGGCCTGGGGCCTACTGACTGTCTGGGCTACGGGGCCTACTGACTGTCTGGGCTACGGGGCCTGGGGCCTACTGACTGTCTGGGCTACGGGGCCTGGGGCCTACTGACTGTCTGGGCTACGGGGCCTGGGGCCTACTGACTGTCTGGGCTACGGGGCCTGGGGCCTACTGACTGTCTGGGCTACGGGGCCTGGGGCCTACTGACTGTCTGGGCTACGGGGGGGCCTGGGGCCTACTGACTGTCTGGGCTACGGGGCCTGGGGCCTACTGACTGTCTGGGCTACGGGGCCTGGGGCCTACTGACTGTCTGGGCTACGGGGCCTGGGCCTACTGACTGTCTGGGCTACGGGGCCTGGGGCCTACTGACTGTCTGGGCTACGGGGCCTGGGGCCTACTGACTGTCTGGGCTACGGGGCCTGGGGCCTACTGACTGTCTGGGCTACGGGGCCTGGGGCCTACTGACTGTCTGGGCTACGGGGCCTGGGGCCTACTGACTGTCTGGGCTACGGGGGGCCTGGGGCCTACTGACTGTCTGAGCTACGGGGCCTGGGGCCTACTGACTGTCTGGGCTACGGGGCCTGGGGCCTACTGACTGTCTGGGCTACGGGGCCTGGGGCCTACTGACTGTCTGGGCTACGGGGCCTGGGGCCTACTGACTGTCTGGGCTCAGGGGGGCCTACTGACTGTTTGGGCACAGGGGCCTGGGGCCTACTGACTGTTTGGGCTCAGGGGCCTGGGGCCTACTGACTGTTTGGGCTCAGGGGCCTGCTGACTGTCTGGGCTACGGGGCCTGGGGCCTACTGACTGTCTGGGCTACGGGGCCTGGGGCCTACTGACTGTCTGGGCTACGGGGCCTGGGGCCTACTGACTGTCTGAGCTACGGGGCCTGGGGCCTACTGACTGTCTGGGCTACGGGGCCTGGGGCCTACTGACTGTCTGGGCTACGGGGCCTGGGGCCTACTGACTGTCTGGGCTACGGGGCCTGGGGCCTACTGACTGTCTGGGCTCAGGGGCCTACTGACTGTTTGGGCTCAGGGGCCTGGGGCCTACTGACTGTTTGGGCTCAGGGGCCTGGGGCCTACTGACTGTTTGGGCTCAGGGGCCTGCTGACTGTCTGGGCTACGAGGCCTGGGGCCTGCTGACTGTCTGGGCTATGGGGCCTACTGACTGCCTGGGCTACGGGGCCTGGGGCCTACTGACTGTCTGGGCTACGGGGCCTGGGGCCTACTGACTGTCTGGGCTACGGGGCCTACTGACTGTCTGGGCTACGGGGCCTACTGACTGTCTGGGCTACGGGGCCTACTGACTGACTGGGCTACGGGGCCTACTGACTGACTGGGCTACGGGGCCTACTGACTGACTGGGCTACGGGGCCTACTGACTGACTGGGCTACGGGGCCTACTGACTGACTGGGCTACGGGGCCTACTGACTGACTGGGCTACGGGGCCTACTGAATGACTGGGCTACGGGGCCTACTGAATGACTGGGCTACGGGGCCTACTGACTGACTGGGCTACGGGGCCTACTGACTGACTGACTGGGCTACGGGGCCTACTGACTGACTGACTGACTGGGCTACGGGGCCTACTGACTGACTGACTGGGCTACGGGGCCTACTGAATGACTGGGCTACGGGGCCTACTGACTGTCTGGGCTACGGGGCCTACTGACTGTCTGGGCTACGGGGCCTACTGACTGTCTGGGCTGTACTGACTGTCTGGGCTACGGGCCTACTGACTGTCTGGGCTACGGGCCTACTGACTGTCTGGGCTACGGGGCCTACTGACTGTCTGGGCTACGGGGCCTACTGACTGTCTGGGCTACGGGGCCTACTGACTGGGGCCTCTGACTGTCTGGGCTACGGGGCCTACTGACTGTCTGGGCTACGGGGCCTACTGACTGTCTGGGCTACGGGGCCTACTGACTGTCTGGGCTACGGGGCCTACTGACTGTCTGGGCTACGGGGCCTACTGACTGTCTGGGCTACGGGGCCTACTGACTGTCTGGGCTACGGGCCCTGGTTAGCCACCTGGTGCTGCCTCAGAACAAGAGGCCCTTTAACCCAGGTTACTACACAGGCTTATTTTGACTAGCACAGCAGTGGTGAGTGGAACTGACTGTCAGTGTGGTTGGATTGAACATGTCTATATAAACAACATGGTATGTGGACACCCCTTCAAGTTAGTGGGTTCGGCGATTTCAGCAACACCTGTTACTGACATGTGTATAACATCAAGCAAACAGCCATGCAATCTCCATAGACAAACATTGGCAGTAGAATGGCCCGCACCGAAGAGCTCAGTGACTTTCAAAGTGGCACTGTCATAGTCAGTTCGTCAAATCTCTGCCCAGCTAGAGCTGACCCGGTCAACTGTAAGTCGAGTCCTGAATGCTGATTGGTTTAAACCCCATTCCGGTGTCTATTCCACAAATTGCCACAGGCTAAATCTGACGTTAAAATGCCTATTTACTCTGTTCCAGCTGACTGCACAATTCACTGTCTCATCAGCCCAACCAGGCAATTTATAAACTTGATCTCCACTATAAAAAATAATCTAGACATGATCTAACATTTCATTTTCAACAGCAGATTTGTATAAACCTTCCTGTCTGTCTCTGATATTTGCAACATTGTTTCAATATTATAATTCAATCGCCTGCGGCACCATGTTCCCTATGTACTGCCCTTTATGATGTCACTAAGTTATCAATATTATAATTCAATCGCCTGCGGCACCATGTTCCCTATATACTGCCCTTTATGATGTCACTAAGTTATCAATATTATAATTCAATCGCCTGCGGCACCATGTTCTCTATATACTGCCCTTTATGATGTCACTAAGTTATCAATATTATAATTCAATCGCCTGCGGCACCATGTTCCCTATATACTACCCTTTATGATGTCACTAAGTTATCAATATTATAATTCAATTGCCTGCTGTCCCATAGTAATGATCATGTTGGGAAGAGACAGGCTGTGTTTCTCAGCCAGTTCATGAATCGGCTGTCATTATATTTATGGATATATACAAAAAAAATGTCACTTGAAAAAAAAAAGTTAAACGAAATGCAGCCTTTTCAGCTTCAGTTTGAAGTTAGCGTGTTAGCTGTGTTGTTGGCTAGCTCCTCTGAACAACGGTGTCCTGGTGAGAGAGAGCACATGTTCTATGCCGGGTGAAATCGCGCCTCATTAGCTCATTGTTATGGATGTATCCAAATAAATGTCACTAGAAAACCGCTTTACGTAAATGCAGCTAGTTTGCTGTTATTCTGGCTGCCCTTTATGAGATCACTGTAAGTTAGCCATAGTTGATGTGTCACTGAGTTCCAAACGGCACCATGTTCCCTATATACTGCCCTTTATGATGTCACTGTAAGTTAGCCATAGTTGATGTGTCACTGAGTTCCAAACGGCACCATGTTCCCTATATACTGCCCTTTATGATGTCACTGTAAGTTAGCCATAGTTGATGTGTCACTGAGTTCCAAACGGCACCATGTTCCCTATATACTGCCCTTTATGACATCACTGTAAGTTAGCCATAGTTGATGTGTCACTGAGTTCCAAACGGCACCATGTTCCCTATATAGTTCCCAATATACTGCCCTTTATGATGTCACTGTAAGTTAGCCATAGTGGATGTGTCACTGAGTTCCAAACGGCACCATGTTCCCTATATAGTGTATTACTTTTGACCAGATACCCAAGGCATGCAGACACCCCCCCCCCCCCTGTTACGTTCAACAGCTGGGTAGTCAGATTTAAAGGTCAGAAAGATGGCCAGGTGTCCAATCTCTTTCTTTTTATATTTATAATCGTCTAGCATGAGTAAGCAAATGGATAAATATGTCAGTTAAGTGCTAAGTCTTAACGCTGACTGGTTATCATACAAGGTCACCAGAGGAAGGCACAGACTTAGTCCTCCCTGATTCAAGTACAAGGTCACCAGAGGAAGGCACAGACTTAGTCCTTCCTGATTCAAGTACAAGGTCACCAGAGGAAGGCACAGACTTAGTCCTCCCTGATTCAAGTACAAGGTCACCAGAGGAAGGCACAGACTTAGTCCTCCCTGATTCAAGTACAAGGCATTTTGTGACCAATTTATCCAATACGCTTGTATATATCTTTTCCACATAGTAGTGTTTGTCATAGTGATTTATATTTCTTCACTGCTCTCTGTCTCTGTCTCTTTCTGTCTCTCTCTCTGTCGCTCTCTCTCTCTCTCTTTCTGTCTCTCTCTCTCTGTCTCTCTCTGTCTCTCTCTCTCTCTCTGTCTCTCTCTCTGTCTCTCTCTCTCTCTGTCTATCTCTCTCTGTCTATCTCTCTGTCTCTCTCTCTGTCTGTCTCTCTCTCTCTCTGTCTGTCTGTCTGTCTGTCTGTCTGTCTGTCTCTCTCTGTGTCTGTCTGTCTCTGTCTGTCTGTCTGTCTGTCTGTCTGTCTCTGTCTGTCTGTCTGTGTCTGTCTGTCTGTCTGTCTGTCTGTCTGTCTGTCTGTCTGTCTCTCTCTGTCTCTCTTTGTCTGTCTCTCTGTGTCTCTCTTTGTCTGTCTCTCTGTGTCTCTGTCTCTCTCTCTCTCTGGTGGGTTACAGGAATCACCGTGAGTGCGATGGCTGCCCTGATCCTCATGGCGACGTCCATCCTGTCGGTGATGGGCTCTCTCTACCTCGGCTACATCCTCTACTTTGTCCTCGAGGACTTCTGCATTATCTGCATCACCACATATGCACTTAGCTTCATTCTCTTTATGCTCAACTACAAGCGCCTGGTTTACTTGAACGAGGCCTGGAAGCAGCAGCTGCCGGTCAAACAGGACTAAGATGAGGTGGGGGTGGGGGTGGGGGTGGGGGTGGGGGTGGGGGGGGAAAAAAAGTTAAACAAATTCCGTGAAGTCTTGAACAGAACATTTTGACTTGCCACCAGGAGACCTTGCTTCCAAAACATTGTTTTATTATGATGTGTGTTTTATATATATAAAGAAACAGGATGACTCGTCTGGACCAGACATCTCTCAAGTTCATTGTTGCATAAATGGTCCTTCTGTAGCTCAGTTGGTAGAGCATGGCGCTTGTAACGCCAGGGTAGTGGGTTCGATTCCCGGGACCACCCATACGTAGAATGTATGCACACATGACTGTAAGTCGCTTTGGATAAAAGCGTCTGCTAAATGGCATATATTATTATTATTATAAATGGAAGGATTTACAAACGGGGTTGGGGGAGGGAGATTCTCATTTTCGTTTTTTAAAATTTTATTTACACCCTCACACATAATAAACAAGCAGGAAAGCAAAGGTAGAATCCCAGTTCACTTCACTCTGAAAGATGAGAGGACAGGACACCCTTCTTGAACAAAAAAAAAGGACCAGAACGTAGAAGAAAATTGGGACTTCTAAAAGGTGTATACTTGAAATCGATAAGAAGGTCCTGTGTCTGACCGGCTCCGGAGCCTAGCTGCAACGTCACTACAACCTCAGCGGAACTGAATAATGGGTCAGAATACCAAATGCATGATCGTGGAGATTAAAATCGGACAGTTGGCAGCATAGCTAGGATAACATGAGAGCCAAACAGGTTAACCTCCTACAGCATACAGAATAGTTTGTTTTTTTTTGTACGTTTTTTTTCTTCTTCTCTCTCAATGTTTACACTTTACAGCAGTTTGTTTTTGTGTGTCTTTGATAGTACCACTAATATTAAACATTGGAGACTGTGAGCAACTGTGTGGAAATCAGTCAGAATAGTTTTTTTTCTTTTCTTTTTTCATTCTGTAAATAGCTGCTGAGAAATTTTCCAGGTTAGATTGTGATTTAGTGTTGACATAGACTAAGTTAAAGTAATAAATAATTAAATTAAAAAATGTTTCGAAATGAAATCACAAAATAAGAAAAAAAAAAAAAGTGAAGTCAAGTTGTCATCTGGGTTAATTAACTCCGTCTGAAGACGTTTTTGCAGTCTGTGTGTGACGTCTTAACTTCCTGCAACCCCAAGCGAGGCATGCTGCATAGACTTGCGTGGATTCATGTGTTCACTAATCCGTTTCTTTCTCAGAAGTCTTTAACTCACCGAGGTCACAAAGCATATGACATGTGCACTCTCAAGAGTCTTCAGAGCAGGGTTGTGTTCATTAGGCAACGCAACTTTTCTTAACGTTTTGCACTGGAAAATGAAAATGTGCGTTTCTTATAGAGTGGTTAGCTGACATCACGAAAACAATGCACGTGCTTCAATGGGGAAGAAGGCAGTGTGGCGGTGTGATTCTGGATGGCCAGATGACTAGCAACAATGACATGAAGCTACCATGAGGGGAATCGTAGGTGGCTTGTTTCAGTTAGTTTAACCAACGACTGTAACGATGTACTTGTGTTTTCAATAAACAATGACGACAATATAGTTTGTGTTAACAAACAACCCCGTCAGTTTTGTTGCTAAACAACCAACCCGTCTATTGTCCAGGTAGTACCCAGTTTCAGTTTTTCTTCTTCTTTGGTGCCTAATGTACATGACCCTAGTTAATTTATTCTCTTCCAAGATGAAGTCTTGCTCTCCGTGAACGTCCCTGTGGTTATGTGTTAAAAGCATTCCTGGACACACACTACTGTACCGCTGGGGGATCCATGTAGACTTATGTGCCTGAAAGAGACGTGAATTCCCTTTATTTGGTTGGGTGGAGGGGGATATGTAAATGAGACGTGAATTCCCCTTATTGGGTTGGGTGGAGGGGGATATGTAAATGAGACGTGAATTCCCTTTATTTGGTTGGGTGGAGGGGGTTATGTAAATGAGACGTGAATTCCCCTTATTGGGTTGGGTGGAGGGGGATATGTAAATGAGACGTGAATTCCCCTTATTGGGTTGGGTGGAGGGGGATATGTAAATGAGACGTGAATTCCCTTTATTGGGTTGGGTGGAGGGGGATATGTAAATGAGACGTGAATTCCCCTTATTGGGTTGGGTGGAGGGGGATATGTAAATGAGACGTGAATTCCCTTTATTTGGTTGGGTGGAGGGGGTTATGTAAATGAGACGTGAATTCCCCTTATTGGGTTGGGTGGAGGGGGATATGTAAATGAGACGTGAATTCCCTTTATTTGGTTGGGTGGAGGGGGATATGTAAATGAGACGTGAATTCCCTTTATTGGGTGGAGGGGTATATGTAAATGAGACGTGAATTCCCTTTATTGGTTGGAGGGGTATATGTAAATGAGACGTGAATTCCCTTTATTGGTTGGAGGGGTATATGTAAATGAGACGTGAATTCCCTTTATTGGTTGGAGGGGTATATGTAAATGAGACGTGAATTCCCTTTATTGGGTGGAGGGGGATATGTAAATGAGACGTGAATTCCCTTTATTGGGTGGAGGGGTATATGTAAATGAGACGTGAATTCCCTTTATTGGTTGGAGGGGTATATGTAAATGAGACGTGAATTCCCTTTATTGGGTGGAGGGGGATATGTAAATGAGACGTGAAATCCCTTTATTGGGTGGAGGGGTATATGTAAATGAGACGTGAATTCCCTTTATTGGTTGGAGGGGTGTATGTAAATGAGACGTGAATTCCCTTTATTGGTTGGAGGGGTATATGTAAATGAGACGTGAATTCCCTTTATTGGTTGGAGGGGTATATGTAAATGAGACATGAATTCTCTTTATTGGTTGGAGGGGTATATGTAAATGAGACGTGAATTCCCTTTATTGGTTGGAGGGGTGTATGTAAATGAGACATGAATTCTCTTTATTGGGTGGAGGGGTAAATGTTTAACTTTTTTTCTCATTGTCTCACCATTGTTACAAACCCATTGCTTTTTTTTCTGTATTTACTAAATTGTATACTTAAGGCCATTGTCTCCCTCACCCCTTGTGTATAGGGCAATGATACGGTGGCACAGGCTGCCAAACAGTGATCGTCTGTCAGCTCAAGGGTGGTAGTAGTAGGCCAGCCATTCAGTTTGGCATTTTTGTAGGTTAAGGTTGTCGATTTAAAAAAAAAAAACAAGTAGTAAGGTTCAGTCTCTCTCTGTGGAACAGCACACTGTAGCTACAGTTTTTGGGGAAGGAAACCTCTCAGTATTGGCCAAAGTGTGTGATACAACCCAAGGCAGTTGGATCATCGCGAAGCAGAATAGCCGACAGATCAGGTTGAAGCCCTTCAAACCTGATGTGTAAGTTACTATTCACATTCATGGACAGTGGAACATCCCCTGGCTCACATTGAACAATCCCATTGATACTGTTTTAGATGGGCACTCAACATTGTCACTTTTTTTTTTTACACCAGTTGGCAATTTCCTAATAAAGGAGCCATTGTTTCCTTATGGCAGAGGTCTAAAGAAAGATGGCTGATGACGCAAATGACTGCTTCCTGTTAAACCATGCTAGGTCATCAGTTGTACGCGCATGATGGAATATGAGGTACTTATGGGTTTACACATGGTTTGCATTGTAACTCACTCACTAGCGCTGCACAAGGTATTTCACACAAGATGGTATTGCCTGTTGCAACCCAAATTTTAGCAGTGGAACACCTGAGGTCTTTGGGACGAGATGCCATTTTGTGCATGATGACAAGGTCTAAACCTCCAACTCCCAGAGTTTGACTTACAGTCTGGTTGTACATTATAGACTTTCCTAAGGGGGTTACTCACAGAGCCCATGTTGGCAGCATTCATATAGGTCCTAACGTTGCAGCAACAAACTTAAACAGGTGTAATAATAGTCCCAAAGTGACTTGTTCCAGAGAGGTACGGGGTGGAGTGTTTGGCTTTAAGTCACACACGTCAAAGTCCTTAAAAGAAGCTTGCTGAATGTGTTCCTATCGCTAACCTGCTGGATAAGGAGTCAACACATTTTAAAAAATGTTTAGATTTTTATTCAAGTCAAATTAGAAGATAAAACACGTATTAATCAACAGAAATACAGATACATGTATAATGCAGCCCTCGACTCATTTTAATCCACGTCCATTTGGTTCTTAAAACGGTTTCTGTAATGAATAAACCACGTGAGAACGTGTTCAGAAAGTAATTCTAAAAATGTCCCTAGATTTAGAACCTGCATCAACAAATGCCTGCTGTTGTATCACTGGGCCTTTCGCAGTTAAAGAGACAGTAAAATAAAGCCTGGTGACAGTGATTGGCTCTCTTGCTTGCCTTTCTAAACATGTATTTATGATCATAGGACCCCCTTCCCCCCACAGCACTCTGTAGATCGCCTGGGTGCCAGTCTGTTTCTGCTGTCTTGCCAACTTCAAAAAGGAAATGCCATGGAGTTGGTAAGAGCACTAACTGATCAGAGACCAGGGGTGTAAACATGCAGATTCTTTTGCTAAATACTTTTTTTTTTTCAAAAAAAGGAAAGCGCAAACAAGTTTCTATTGGACAAATTCAGATAGATCCCTCCCCGCTTTGGTTCTTAAAACGGTTTCTGTAATGAAAAAAATGACTCACCGAAAAGCCATGTCTTGTATTTAAAACGGTCATTGTCTACTTTTATTTTCAATAAATGTTCATATTTTAATTTCTGTCATTAGAGTTAGGGGGTCACTTGTTTCTGCTATATATAAAAAAAAATACTTTTGTCTGAATTACAAGATTGTAAAGTTATTTCTCTGTGACAAGTGAAATCAGTTGTATTTCTCTACTGTTTTTGTATGAATGGGCTCACCATTGGTCACTACATCTTAGCTGTATAGACTTAACATTTCTGGGTTATTTCAGAACGATATTTCAGAACGATGTCCATGTGTCAGACTCAGTTTGTTTGTGGGAGGAATACTGTAGGTTTGCTTCTGCATTTGCCAAATAAGTTGACAAATGCTGTATTTTCATACATGGGAAACAGTATTATGTGAATGGTAGATTGAATGGGTACAGAGAAACGAATCGAATGAAATCCACTATTTGCTTTACCTTGTGAGAAAACTGTTGCGAAAGTTGACATTAACAGTGAACATTTTAAAATGGGGGGGGGGGATCATTGGTCATGTGGAAATGGTCTACCATTAAAAACATTCCATCTGAAGTGACCTTTGTGCCTCTTCTTGTAGCATCTCACTCTTTATTATTACACAAAACTGTCATTTCTCTTGCGTTCATTGCACGCAGTGTCAATGCAACAGTTTGGGCCGCCTAATTTGCCAGAATTGTACGTAATTATGACATGACATTGAAGGTTGTGTAATGTAACAGGAATATTTAGACTTATGGATGCCACCCGTTAGATAAAATACAGAACGGTTCTGTGTTTCACTGAAAGAATAAACGTTTTGTTTTCGAAATGATAGTTTCCGGGTTCGACCATATTAATGACCAAAGGCTTGTATTTCTGTGTCTATGATTTGAGAGAGCAGTCTGACTGAACGATGGTAGGCACCAGCAGGCTCGTCACTCGCTCTGAGACTTGGAGTAGTTGTTCCCCTTGCTCTGCATGGGTAACGCTGCTTCGAGGGTGGCTGTTGTCGATGTGTTCCTGGTTCGAGCCCAGGGAGGAGCGAGGAGAGGGACGGAAGCTATACTGTTACACTGGCAATACTAAAGTGCCTATAAGAACATCCAATAGTCAAAGGTAAATGAAATACAAATGCTACAGAGAGAAATAGTCCTATAACAACTACAACCTAAAACTTCTCACCTGGGAATATTGAAGACTCATGTTAAAAGGAACCACCAGCTTTCATATGTTCTCATGTTCTGAGCAATGAACTTAAACGTTAGCTTTTTTTACATGACACATATTGCACTTTTACTTTCTTTTCCAACACTTTGTTTTTGCATTACTTATTTGAGGCAAAATGGATTTTTATTGATGTATTCATTTAGTATTGTTGTAATTGTCATTATTACAACAAAAAAAAGGCCCGATTAAATCGGTATAAATCATAATCGGTCGACCTCTAGTTAGCACAGTATAAGGTTTTATTCTTTAAAAAAGTGTAATTACCCAAGGGCTATATTGAAGAATCTCTACAGTTCATTATCTAGGACGTTAGGAACTAAATTACACCAGAGGGGGGTATACTACGAAGCTAAATCTACTCAGGGTTTTCTAAAGCTAGCCAGCTATCTTCACATTCCAGCTCAGGCTTCATCCGAACTACAACAGTGGATATTGCTCGTCCGCCTACAGCTAACTCAAACAGGCTTGTTGAACACCGAACGATTCACAATGCGGAAACATCAAACCATTGACAAAAATAGTGCCACATTTAAATTTGTGCCGAAATCAAAAATTGTTATCGTTTACATTTTAGTCACTTAGCAAAGGTCTTTTTTGAATGACTTATTGTTAGAGTCTTTGGTGTGCTTATCAACACACCGGCACCTTTTCCTCCCCACTCATAATAATTGTATTAAGGTCACTGTGCGTGAAGTTAAATGCATTTTGTCATTACTAAATATATGTCAAATCAAATTGTATTGGTCACATACACATGTTTAGCAGATGTTATTGAGGGTGTAGCAAATTGCTTGTAATGTGTTAGGTATTTAAAAAAAAAAATTAAACAAAAAATAAATTGTTTCATCAGTTATCTTGCTCAAATGAAGGGGATGACCTAATATTTGTGAGTCTGAGGGTATCGGATATCATTGGTCCTCAACGTCAAAAATAAATGGAGTTAAACCGAGCTAGCTTGCCGAAAGTCAAATAAGTCTGCCAAAGCTTGTGGGCGAGCGGATTACAGCCTCGAGTCTTACCAAAAACGACTCGAGGCTGTAATCGCTGCCTACGGTGCTTCAACAAAAGGTTTCTAAAAAACGGGTTTTGTTTTGTCATTACGGGATAGTGTGTGTAGATTGATGAGGGGAGGGGGGCGAGAAGACGACATAGTCCATTTTAGAATCAGGCTGTAACGTAACAAAATGTGGAAAAAGTCACGGGGGTCTGAATACTTTCTGTATGTCTACGCTAAACGCTGCATTAAGTCCTTGTCTACCACACAATCTGATTCAGCGATTCAGACTGAATTAAGTCCTAAAATGAATACAAATAAAAACGAAACAAGAGTAAAAAACTAAAAAGACATATTCCTTCTTTCATACATCCCATTCCCATTTATTTACACTGAACAGCATCATGATTCACATTCATGTATACAACTGGTTGATCCCCTGAATTACAAAAAAAAAAAAAAGAGGCAAGACAGAAAAGTGGTAGACATGGTAACCAATGGAAGTGGTAACCAATGGTTGTGTACCAAGTCATCGACTGTCTCAAATGAGGGCATTTGATTCATCTGGCCCGGGTAGGCGTGTTTTGCACCGGGTGATAGTTGATTGCATTTGTTTTGGAACAGGTTAAAGATTAAAGACATGAGTAGGAATTCTGTGTTTTCACATGTAAAAGTGATTGCTTTTGATTTTAAAAAAAAAACGATCTGCCTTCCGAATGAAAAGTTAACATGAACGAACAGCGCAGATGACTGTTTGATTTGAGAAGGACACTCAGTCTTACTGCTTTTGATCGTTCACATCACGCGCCATAGACCGTTGACCTTCAGCTCCGCATAATCAAATCCACCCATTAACATTGCTATAACATACGTGGTTAGCGGATAGGTAAAATAGCTACCCCCAGGCTTTGTGAGATCTGCCAGGCGTCAGACACGTCTGAGCAGAGGGTCGCACAGGAATAGGTGAGTTTACACAGGCACACCAATTCTGATCATTCTTCCACTAAATCAGATCTGGTCATTTGACCAATTAGTGAAACAAATATCAGAATTGAGCTGCTTGTGTAAACGCAGCCATTGATCCCGTTGTTTCTGGTAATTGTGCGTCTTCATAGCGTTTCTAGTCGTCACGCAGTCTGCGTCATTCAGGTTGGTGTTAAGACACAAAACGGAACAAAACAGAGGACGACCTGGACTCATCAAATAAGAAATTATTGTTTTTGTTTTCGGGTTGCAAAGCGTTTAGAAATGTTTCGTTATAATGTGCAGGGTTCTGCTCTAATGAATACGACCCAGGTGTGTCAGGGATATGTAGCCAGGTAGCAGGGGTACCTGGACCAGGTGGGCAGCAGGCCCGTCTCATTGGCCAGCCTCCAATACCTCTCCCTCAGGAGGAAGGCCCCAGCTTTGGGCTGCCTCTGGCGACTGAAGATTCCCTTCTTGTTGCCCACAACACGGGCCACCGCTGCAGAGAGTGAGAGAGACACATGTTAATTTCCCAGAGTGCTTTGTTTCAACCGTCAAAGTATAGATAAAACTATAGATCTGTACAGAATACAAGCTATTTTTTAATTTAACAAGACAAGTCAGTTAAGAAAAAATTCTTATTTTTAATGACGGCCTAGGAACAGTGGGTTAACTGGTCTAGGAACAGTGGGTTAACTGGTCTAGGAACAGTGGGTTAACTGGTCTAGGAACAGTGGGTTAACTGGTCTAGGAACAGTGGGTTAACTGGTCTAGGAACAGTGGGTTAACTGGTCTAGGAACAGTGGGTTAACTGGTCTAGGAACAGTGGGGTTAACTGGTCTAGGAACAGTGGGGTTAACTGGTCTAGGAACAGTGGGTTAACTGGTCTAGGAACAGTGGGTTAACTGGTCTAGGAACAGTGGGTTAACTGGTCTAGGAACAGTGGGTTAACTGGTCTAGGAACAGTGGGGTTAACTGGTCTAGGAACAGTGGGTTAACTGGTCTAGGAACAGTGGGTTAACTGGTCTAGGAACAGTGGGTTAACTGGTCTAGGAACAGTGGGTTTAACTGGTCTAGGAACAGTGGGGTTAACTGGTCTAGGAACAGTGGGGTTAACTGGTCTAGGAACAGTGGGGTTAACTGGTCTAGGAACAGTGGGTTAACTGCCTTGTTCAGGGGGCAGAATGACAGATCTTTTACTTTGTCAGCTTGGGGATTTGATCTATCAACCTTTCGGTTACAAGTCCAACGCTCTAACCACTAGGCTACCTACCGCCCCTACACTCTAACCACTAGGCTACCTACCGCCCCTACACTCTAACCACTAGGCTACCTACCGCCCCTACACTCTAACCACTAGGCTACCTACCGCCCCTACACTCTAACCACTAGGCTACCTACCGCCCCTACACTCTAACCACTAGGCTACCTACCGCCCCTACACTCTAACCACTAGGCTACCTACCGCCCCTACACTCTAACCACTAGGCTACCTACCGCCCCTACACTCTAACCACTAGGCTACCTACCGCCCCTACACTCTAACCACTAGGCTACCTACCGCCCCTACACTCTAACCACTAGGCTACCTACCGCCCCTACACTCTAACCACTAGGCTACCTACCGCCCCTACACTCTAACCACTAGGCTACCTACCGCCCCTACACTCTAACCACTAGGCTACCTACCGCCCCTACACTCTAACCACTAGGCTACCTACCGCCCCTACACTCTAACCACTAGGCTACCTACCGCCCCTACACTCTAACCACTAGGCTACCTACCGCCCCTACACTCTAACCACTAGGCTACCTACCGCCCCTACACTCTAACCACTAGGCTACCTACCGCCCCTACACTCTAACCACTAGGCTACCTACCGCCCCTACACTCTAACCACCTGGCGCCCCGGGAAGCAAACAAGGGAACCATCGTCAAATTCGTCACCACCAAATTCCAGAGGTGTAGACTCACTCGAGTCACATGACTGGAGCACACAGTGCCTTCAGGAAGTATTCACACCCCTTTGTCCACACTGTTGTGTTACAACCTTGCACTTCAAATGGATTACATTGAGATTCGACGTCACTGGCCCACACATAATACCCCATAATGTCAAAGCGGAATTATGTTTTTCATTTTTTTTCCCTCTCTCTCAAAACTAATTAAAAAATGAAAAGTTGACATGTCTCGAGTCAATAAAGTATTTAACCCCTTTGTTATCGCAAGCTGAAATAAGTTCAGGGGTAAAACTGTGCTTAATAAGTTGCATTGACTCATCTCTGTACCCCACAGATACAATTATCTGTAACGTCACTCAGTCGAGCAGTGAATTTCAAAAACACGAGATTCCACCACATAGAGACTGGGAAGGGGGGCACCTATTGGTAGATAAAATTAAACATTGAATTTCCCTTTGCGCATGGTGAAGTTATTAATTGCACTTTGGATGGTGCGTCAATACACCCAGTCACTACAAAGATACGGACGTCCTTCCTAACTCAGTTGGCGGAGAGGAAGGAAACCACTCAGGAATTTCACCATGAGGCCCGATGGCGACTTTAAAATAGAGTTCAATGGCTGTGATAGGAGGAAACTGCGGATGGATCAACCACATTGTAGTTACTCCATAATACTAACCTAAATGACAGAGTGAAAAGGAGGAAGCCTGTACAGAATAAAAATATCCAGAACATGCACTCTGTTTGCAACAAGGCACTAAAGTAAAACTGCAAAAAAAATGTGACAAAGCAATTCACTTTTTGTCCCGAATACAGTGTTATGGTTAAGGGCTTGTAAGTAAGCATTTCCCTGTAGGGTCTACACCTGTTGTAATTTGGCGCATGTGACAAATACAAATTGATGTGACGCATTGTCAGTATGCGAAAACAGAATGTTTATAATAGTACTCAACATTTTTTTTTTAAATCCGCTATGGTTTAATAAAATGTCAGGATGTTCCTCATTTCAGCTCTTCATCTAGTAGAATTCAATGCACATTTACCCACAATGCATTGGAAGAGGTAGCCAAACAACGAAACTTAGGCTACTTAATTGGGAAGATGTAAATGTAAATGTAAGATGCCTTGAAGCTTCTGTGGTGGCATTCAATATGTAGGCTAAGTAGTTTCATGAAGGTGGAAAAAGTACCCAACTGTCATACATAAAAGTAAAAGTAGAGACAGCTTAATAGAAAATGACTCAAGTAAAAGTGAGAGTCACCCAGTAAAATACTACTTGAGTAAAAAGTCAAAATATTTTGTTCTAAAAATATACTTATGTCTCAAAAGTACAGATCATTTAAAAATGCCGAACCAGGATGGCAGTTTGTTTTTCTTAAATTTACGGATAGCCAGGGGCACAACACACAGACATAAACTACAAACTAAGCATTTGTGTTTAGTGAGTCCTCCAGATCAGAGGCAGTAGAACAGGGATGTTCTCTGTTTAGTGAGTCTGCCAGATCAGAGGCAGTAGAACAGGGATGTTCTCTGTTTAGTGAGTCTGCCAGATCAGAGGCAGTAGAACAGGGATGTTCTCTGTTTAGTGAGTCTGCCAGATCAGAGGCAGTAGAACAGGGATGTTCTCTGTTTAGTGAGTCTGCCAGATCAGAGGCAGTAGAACAGGGATGTTCTCTGTTTAGTGAGTCTGCCAGATCAGAGGCAGTAAGAACAGGGATGTTCTCTGTTTAGTGAGTCTGCCAGATCAGAGGCAGTAGAACAGGGATGTTCTCTGTTTAGTGAGTCTGCCAGATCAGAGGCAGTAGAACAGTGATGTTCTCTGTTTAGTGAGTCTGCCAGATCAGAGGCAGTAGAACAGGGATGTTCTCTGTTTAGTGAGTCTGCCAGATCAGAGGCAGTAGAACAGGGATGTTCTCTGTTTAGTGAGTCTGCCAGATCAGAGGCAGTAAGAACAGGGATGTTCTCTGTTTAGTGAGTCTGCCAGATCAGAGGCAGTAGAACAGGGATGTTCTCTGTTTAGTGAGTCTGCCAGATCAGAGGCAGTAGAACAGGGATGTTCTCTGTTTAGTGAGTCTGCCAGATCAGAGGCAGTAAGAACAGGGATGTTCTCTGTTTAGTGAGTCTGCCAGATCAGAGGCAGTAGAACAGGGATGTTCTCTGTTTAGTGAGTCTGCCAGATCAGAGGCAGTAGAACAGGGATGTTCTGTTGATACGTGTGGAAATGGGACCTTTATCCCATCCTGCTAAGCATTCAAAATGTAACGAGTACTTTTGGGTGTCGGGGGAAATATGTATGGAGTAAAATGTAGTAAAGCAAAAGTAATTGAAAATATTAATAGTAAAGTACAGATACCACCAAAACAACTACTTCAAAGTATTATTACTGAAGTACTTTACAGCACTGACCATACCAAACATATCATACTAATTTGAGTGTCCCGTACTGTTACATCTACGAGACCAGGCTGTCCAAAGTGATAATGTGCAGACAGACCAGGCTGTCCATCTAATCCTGCAACCTCCACTGCATAGATGCAGGCTCCGCAGGCCGTGCGATTCTGCAGGCCGGTGCGATTCTGCAGGCCGTTGCGATTCAGCAGGCCGTGCGATTCTGCAGGCCGTTGCGATTCAGCAGGCCGTGCGATTCTGCAGGCTGTGCGATTCTGATTGATCTGGACTCCAGAGAAGTGATATTGGCTGCTCACATGAATGACTTTCAACAACAACAACAAAAAATACAGAAATAAATTGTTTTACACCTGCATCTTAAGTTTTGAAAATACATTACATTCCATTTATGGCTGTAATGACAGGTTCCATTCGGGCAGCTTTGTGTTGCTTTTGACCCACAGTTTCTTCTTCTTCTTCTCTTTTGACCCACAGTTTCTTCTTCTTCTTCTCTTTTGACCCACAGTTTCTTCTTCTTCTTCTTCTTCTCTTTTGACCCACAGTTTCTTCTTCTTCTTCTTCTCTTTTGACCCACAGTTTCTTCTTCTTCTTCTTCTCTTTTGACCCACAGTTTCTTCTTCTTCTCTTTTGACCCACAGTTTCTTCTTCTTCTTCTCTTTTGACCCAGTTTCTTCTTCTTCTTCTTCTCTTTTGACCCACAGTTTCTTCTTCTTCTTCTCTTTTGACCCACAGTTTCTTCTTCTTCTCTTTTGACCCACAGTTTATTCTTCTTCTCTTTTGACCCACAGTTTCTTCTTCTTCTTCTCTTTTGACCCACAGTTTCTTCTTCTTCTTCTCTTTTGACCCACAGTTTCTTCTTCTTCTTCTTCTTCTCTTTTTCCCGCAGGTCAAACAGTTTGAACACCACTGAGCTAGTTTACAAATTGTTGATTTGCTGTACAGCTATTGGCTTGGGTCCTGAACAAACATCAAATTGTAAGGAGAGAGGATTTCCATAAATAAATAGGCAGCTCCAAAGAGTTTGGGTTTATCAAGAAGATCAAACTGTTAACTTTGCAAGCTCATAAAGCAAATGGGACATCAATCAACAATTACTAGCATAGGCCTACAGGTCTTTTAGTACGTCGAAATGGCTTGGTATTGATCACTTACTTATGAAGCTTTTGGAATTTCTTAAAATTCATTATTACATTTTTTGGGGGGACATAAAATACTAAAAACTAGGGCCAGGACGATATTGCAATGTTTTGTTTTTTCCACCGTGGCAAATATTAAAAACACGAAGCAAACCAAAGGCTGACCTTTAAAAAAAACTGCTGTATATAAAATGTGGTGTGCTATAGCTTGGAAAATAATTAAATGTCACTCTGGATGACATCATAATGATGATTTGTTTTCTTTAAAGAAGAAGTGAAAAATCGGCTTCCTGTTTCGATTCATATTTTATTTTGTGTTTTGTTTCCTGGTATCATCATCATGATACTGGTATCATCCCGGCCCGAGTAAAAACATCAGCAAATCAGCTCCAAGTGATTTTCATTTTAGAAATTTGTTCTGATGTATTCCCACCCCACGCATGGTAGAGAGATGTAATCATATACAAAATGTAAGCATGGTATGAAATTATTATATTTTAGTCTAAATGTTTGGGCTTCTTGCGGTCATTTTAAAGTGTACAAATGATTTTGTAATTATGTTCCGGTCCCCCGACCATCCGCTCAAGAAAGAAATCGGCCCGCGGCTGAATCTAGTTGATGATTCCTGGTGTAAACCCTCCTTGTGTGCCACACCCATTCCTGCTGACTCCGAGCTTACCAACCACTGGGGGCTTTAAATATAATTCACATCAATATCAGCACCTTTTCAAGAACTGGCCTAGTTTCAACTCCTACCACTACCCAACCGCCACACTACTAACTCCTACATTACTAACTCCTAACCCTACAATACTAACTCCTACCCATACACTACTAACTCCTACACTACTAACTCCTACCACTACCCCACCGCCACCCTACTAACTCCTACCCCTACACTACTAACTCCTACATTACTAACTACTACCCCTACACTACTAACTCCTACATTTTACTAACTCCTACCCCTACACTACTAACTCCTACATTACTAACTCCTACCCCTACACTACTAACTCCTACATTATTAACTCCTACCCCTACACTACTAAACTACTAACTGCCACCCCTACACTACTAACTCCCACCCATACACTACTAACTCCTACATTACTAACTCCTACCCCTACACTACTAAACTACTAACTCCACACCCCTACACTACTAACTCCCACCCCACCCATAACCTACTAACTGCCACCCCTACACTACTAACTCCTACATTACTAACTCCCACCCTTACACTACTAACTCCTACATTACTAACTCCTACACTACTAACTCCTACACTACTAACTCCTACACTACTAACTCCTACACTACTAACTCCTACACTACTAACTCCCACCCCTACACTACTAACTCCTACATTACTAACTCCTACCCCTACACTACTAACTCCCAACCCTACACCACTAACTCCTACACTAACTCCCAACCCTACACTACTAACTCCTAAACCACCCCAACACTACTAACTCCTACCCTACTAACTCCCACCCCTACCCTACTTACTCCTACCCTACTAACTCCCACCCCTACCCTATTAACTCCCACCCCTACATTACTAACTCCTACCCCACCCCTACCCTACTAACTCCTACCCTACTAACTCCCACCCCTACCCT
The DNA here is from genome assembly GCF_021184085.1 of Oncorhynchus gorbuscha. Taxonomy (NCBI): domain Eukaryota; kingdom Metazoa; phylum Chordata; class Actinopteri; order Salmoniformes; family Salmonidae; genus Oncorhynchus; species Oncorhynchus gorbuscha. The sequence goes on along the minus strand of NC_060174.1, from coordinate 105,832,785 downwards.
ATTAACTCCCACCCCTACACTACTAACTCCCACCCTACACTACTAACTCCCACCCTACACTACTAACTCCCACACTACTAACTCCTACACTACTAACCCCTACACTACTAACTCCTAAACCACCCCATACACTACTAACTCCTACCCCACCCATACACTACTAACTCCTACACTACTAACTCCCACCCCTACACTATTAACTCCCACCCCTACACTACTAAACTCCTACACTACTAACTCCCACCCCTACACTACTAACTCCTACACTACTAACTCCCACCCCTACACTACTAACTCCTACACTACTAACTCCCACCCCTACACTACTAACTCCTACACTACTAACTCCCACCCCTACACTACTAACTCCTACACTACTAACTCCACACCCCTACACTACTAACTTCTACACTACTAACTCCACACCCCTACACTACTAACTCCCACACCTACACAACTAACTCCTACATTACTAACTCCTACCCCTACACTACTAACTCCCACCCCTACACTACTAACTCCCACCCCTACACCACTAACTCCCACCCCTACACTACTAACTCCTACACTACTAACTCCACACCCCTACACTACTAACTTCTACACTACTAACTCCACACCCCTACACTACTAACTCCCACACCTACACAACTAACTCCTACATTACTAACTCCTACCCCTACACTACTAACTCCCACCCCTACACTACTAACCCCTACACTACTAACTCCCACCCCTACACTACTAACTCCTACATTACTAACTCCCACCCCTACACTACTAACTCCCACCCCTACACTACTACCGCTACACCACTAACTCCTACCGCTACACCCCTACACTACTAACTCCCACCCCTACACTACTAACTCCCACCCCTACACTACTAACTCCCACCCCTACACTACTAACTCCCACCCCTACACTACTAACTCCCACCCCTACACTACTAACTCCCACCCCTACACTACTAACTCCCACCCCTACACTACTAACTCCTACACTACTAACCCCTACACTACTAACTCCCACCCCTACACTACTAACTCCCACCCCTACACTACTAACTCCCACTCCTACACTACTAACTCCCACCCCTACACTACTAACTCCCACCCCTACACTACTAACTCCCACCCCTACACTACTAACTCCCACCCATACACTACTAACTCCCACCCCTACACTACTAACTCCTACACTACTAACTCCCACCCCTACACTACTAACTCCCACTCCTACACTACTAACTCCTACATTACTAACTCCCACCCCTACGCTACTAACTCCTAAACCACCCCTACACTACTAACTCCTACACTATCCCTACACTACTAACTCCTACACTATCCCTACACTAGTAACTCCTACCCTACACTACTAACTCCTACCCTACACTATCTCCTACCCCACCCCCATACTACTAACTCCTACACTACTAACTCCTACACTACTAACTCCTACACTACTAACTCCTACACTACTAACTCCTACACTACTAACTCCCACCCCTACACTACTAACTCCCACCCCTACACTACCAACTCCCACCCCTACACTACCAACTCCCACCCCTACACTACCAACTCCCACCCCTACACTACCAACTCCCACCCCTACACTACCAACTCCCACCCCTACACTACCAACTCCTACACTACTAACTCCTACACTATCCCTACACTACTAACTCCTACACTATCCCTACACTACTAACTCCTACCCTACACTACTAACTCCTACCCTACACTACTAACTCCTACCCTACACTACTAACTCCTACCCTACACTACTAACTCCTACCCTACACTACTAACTCCTACCCTACACTACTAACTCCTACCCTACACTACTAACTCCTACCCTACACTACTAACTCCTACCCTACACTACTAACCCCTACCCCACACCCATACTACTAACTCCTACACTACTAACCCCTACCCCACACCCATACTACTAACTCCTACACTACTAACCCCTACACTACTAACTCCCACCCCACTACTAATTCCTACCCCACTACTAACTCCCACCCCTACACTACTAACTCCTACACTACTAACTCCTACACTACTAACTTCCACCCCTACTAACTCCTACACTACTAACTCCTACCCCACCCCTACACTACTAACTCCCACCCCTACACTACTAACTCCTACACTACTAACTCCCACCCTTACACTACTAAACTAATATATATATATATATAATAATATATATATAATAATATATGCCATTTAGCAGACGCTTTTATCCAAAGCGACTTACAGTCATGTGTGCATACATTCTACGTATGGGTGGTCCCGGGGATCGAACCCACTACCCTGGCGTTACAAGCGCCATGCTCTACCAACTGAGCTACAGAAGGACCAGGACCAAACTACTAACTCCCACCCCTACACTACTAAACTACTAACTCCCACCCCTACACTACTAACTCCTACACCACCCCTACACTACTAACTCCTACACTACTAACTCCTACACTACTAACCCCTACACTACTAACCCCTACACTACTAACCCCTACACTACTAACCCCTACACTACTAACCCCTACACTACTAACCCCTACACTACTAACTCTTACACTACTAACCCTTACACTACTAACCCCTACACTACTAACCCCTACACTACTAACCCCTACACTACTAACTCTTACACTACTAACTCTTACACTACTAACTCCTACACTACTAACTCCTACACTACTAACTTCCACCCCAATAACTCCTACACTACTAACCCCTACACTACTAACTCCTACCCCACCCCTACACTACTAACTCCCACCCCTGCACTACTAACTCCCACCCCACTACTATACTACTTACTCCTACCCCACCCCCACACCACTAACTCCTACCCCTACACTACTAACTCCTACCTCTACACCACTACACTACTAACTCCTACCCCTACATTACTAACTCCTACCACTACACTACTAACTCCTACCGTTACACCACTAACTCCTACCGTTACACCACTAACTCCTACCGTTACACCACTAACCCCTACCCCACCGACACACTACTAACTCCAACCCCACCCACCCCTACACTACTAACTCCCACCCCTACACTACTAACTCCTACCCCACCGCTACACCACTAACTCCTACCGCTAAACCACTAACTCCTACCCCAACCCCACTAACTCCTACCCCAACACCACTAACTCCTACCGCTACACCACTAACTCCTACCGCTACACCACTAACTCCTACCCCAACACCACTAACTCCTACTGCTACACAACTAACTCCTACCCCACCGCTACACCACTAACTCCTACCCCACCATTACACAACTAACTCCTACCCCACCGACACACCACTAACTCCTACCCCACCGATACACGACTAACTCCTACCCCACCGATACACTCCTACCCCACCGATACACCACTAACTCCTATCCCACCGATACACCACTAACTCCTACCCCACCGATACACCACTAACTCCTACCCCACCGATACACCACTAACTCCTACCGTTACACCACTACACCACTAACTCCTACCGTTACACCACTAACTCCTACCGTTACACCACTAACTCCTACCGTTACACCACTAACTCCTACCCCACCGATACACCACTAACTCCTACCGTTACACCACTACACCACTAACTCCTACCGTTACACCACTAACTCCTACCGTTACACCACTAACTCCTACCGTTACACCACTAACTCCTACCCCACCGCTACACCACTAACTCCTACCCCACCGCTACACCACTAACTCCTACCATTACACCACTAACTCCTACCCCACCGCTACACCACTAACTCCTACCATTACACCACTAACTCCTACCCCACCGACACACCACTAACTCCTACCCCACCAATAACTCCTACCCCACCGATACACCACTAAATCCTACCCCACCGATACACCACTAACTCCTACCCCACCACTACACCACTAACTCCTACCGTTACACCACTAACTCCTACCGTTACACCACTAACTCCTACCCCACCGCTACACCACTAACTCCTACCATTACACCACTAACTCCTACCATTACACCACTAACTCCTACCCCACCGATACACGACTAACTCCTACGCCACCGACACACTTCACACTTACCCCACCGATACACCACTAACTCCTACCCCACCGATACACCACTAACTCCTACCCCACCGATACACCACTAACTCCTACCCCACCACTACACCACTACACCACTAATTCCTACCGTTACACGACTAACTCCTACCCCACCGCTACACCACTAACTCCTACCATTACATCACTAACTCCTACCCCACCGCTACACCACTAACTCCTACCCCACCGCTACACCACTAACTCCTACCCCACCGCTACACCACTAACTCCTACCCCACCGCTACACCACTAACTCCTACCCCACCGCTACACCACTAACTCCTACCCCACCGCTACACCACTAACTCCTACCCCACCGCTACACCACTAACTCCTACCCCACCGACACGCCACTAACTCCTACCCCACCGACACGCCACTAACTCCTACCCCACCGACACACGACTAACTCCTACCCCACCGATACACGACTAACTCCTACCCCACCGATACACGACTAACTCCTACCCCACCGATACACCACTAACTCCTACCCCACCGATACACCACTAACTCCTACCCCACCGATACACCACTAACTCCTACCGTTACACCACTACACCACTAACTCCTACCGTTACACCACTAACTCCTACCGTTACACCACTAACTCCTACCGTTACACCACTAACTCCTACCGTTACACCACTAACCCCTACCCCACCGACACACTACTAACTCCAACCCCACCCACCCCTACACTACTAACTCCCACCCCTACACTACTAACTCCTACCCCACCGCTACACCACTAACTCTTACCGCTAAACCACTAAATCCTACCCCAACCCCACTAACTCCTACCCCAACACCACTAACTCCTACCGCTACACCACTAACTCCTACCGCTACACCACTAACTCCTACCGCTACACCACTAACTCCTACCCCAACACCACTAACTCCTACTGCTACACAACTAACTCCTACCCCACCGCTACACCACTAACTCCTACCCCACCATTACACAACTAACTCCTACCCCACCGACACACCACTAACTCCTACCCCACCGATACACGACTAACTCCTACCCCACCGATACACGACTAACTCCTACCCCACCGATACACCACTAACTCCTACCCCACCGATACACCACTAACTCCTACCCCACCGATACACCACTAACTCCTACCCCACCGATACACCACTAACTCCTACCGTTACACCACTAACTCCTACCGTTACACCACTAACTCCTACCGTTACACCACTAACTCCTACCCCACCGATACACCACTAACTCCTACCGTTACACCACTACACCACTAACTCCTACCGTTACACCACTAACTCCTACCGTTACACCACTAACTCCTACCCCACCGCTACACCACTAACTCCTACCATTACACCACTAACTCCTACCCCACCGCTACACCACTAACTCCTACCATTACACCACTAACTCCTACCCCACCGACACACCACTAACTCCTACCCCACCAATAACTCCTACCCCACCGATACACCACTAAATCCTACCCCACCGATACACCACTAACTCCTACCCCACCACTACACCACTAACTCCTACCGTTACACCACTAACTCCTACCGTTACACGACTAACTCCTACCCCACCGCTACACCACTAACTCCTACCATTACACCACTAACTCCTACCATTACACCACTAACTCCTACCCCACCGATACACGACTAACTCCTACGCCACCGACACACTTCACACTTACCCCACCGATACACCACTAACTCCTACCCCACCGATACACCACTAACTCCTACCCCACCGATACACCACTAACTCCTACCCCACCGATACACCACTAACTCCTACCCCACCACTACACCACTAACTCCTACCCCACCACTACACCACTACACCACTAATTCCTACCGTTACACGACTAACTCCTACCCCACCGCTACACCACTAACTCCTACCATTACATCACTAACTCCTACCCCACCGCTACACCACTAACTCCTACCCCACCGCTACACCACTAACTCCTACCCCACCGCTACACCACTAACTCCTACCCCACCGCTACACCACTAACTCCTACCCCACCGCTACGCCACTAACTCCTACCCCACCGACACGCCACTAACTCCTACCCCACCGACACGCCACTAACTCCTACCCCACCGACACACGACTAACTCCTACCCCACCGATACACGACTAACTCCTACCCCACCGATACACCACTAACTCCTACCCCACCGATACACCACTAACTCCTACCCCACCGATACACCACTAACTCCTACCGTTACACCACTACACCACTAACTCCTACCGTTACACCACTAACTCCTACCGTTACACGACTAACTCCTACCCCACCGCTACACCACTAACTCCTACCATTACACCACTAACTCCTACCCCACCGCTACACCACTAACTCCTACCATTACACCACTAACTCCTACCCCACCGACACACCACTAACTCCTACCCCACCAATAACTCCTACCCCACCGATACACCACTAAATCCTACCCCACCGATACACCACTAACTCCTACCCCACCACTACACCACTAACTCCTACCGTTACACCACTAACTCCTACCCCACCGCTACACCACTAACTCCTACCCCACCGCTACACCACTAACTCCTACCATTACACCACTAACTCCTACCATTACACCACTAACTCCTACCCCACCGATACACCACTAACTCCTACCCCACCGATACACCACTAACTCCTACGCCACCGACACACCACTAACTCCTACCCCACCGACACACCACTAACTCCTACCCCACCGATACACCACTAACTCCTACCCCACCGACACACGACTAACTCCTACGCCACCGACACACCACTAACTCCTACCCCACCGATACACCACTAACTCCTACCCCACCGATACACCACTAACTCCTACCCCACCGATACACCACTAACTCCTACCCCACCGATACACCACTAACTCCTACCCCACCGATACACCACTAACTCCTACCCCACCGCTACACGACTAACTCCTACCCCACCGATACACGACTAACTCCTACCCCACCGATACACCACTAACTCCTACCCCACCGATACACCACTAACTCCTACCCCACCGATACACCACTAACTCCTACCGTTACACCACTACACCATTAACTCCTACCGTTACACCACTAACTCCTACCGTTACACGACTAACTCCTACCCCACCGCTACACCACTAACTCCTACCATTACACCACTAACTCCTACCCCACCGCTACACCACTAACTCCTACCATTACACCACTAACTCCTACCCCACCGACACACCACTAACTCCTACCCCACCAATAACTCCTACCCCACCGATACACCACTAAATCCTACCCCACCGATACACCACTAACTCCTACCCCACCACTACACCACTAACTCCTACCGTTACACCACTAACTCCTACCGCTACACGACTAACTCCTACCCCACCGCTACACCACTAACTCCTACCATTACACCACTAACTCCTACCATTACACCACTAACTCCTACCATTACACCACTAACTCCTACCATTACACCACTAACTCCTACCATTACACCACTAACTCCTACCCCACCGATACACGACTAACTCCTACGCCACCGACACACCACTAACTCCTACCCCACCGATACACCACTAACTCCTACCCCACCGATACACCACTAACTCCTACCCCACCGATACACCACTAACTCCTACCCCACCGATACACCACTAACTCCTACCCCACCACTACACCACTACACCACTAATTCCTACCGTTACACGACTAACTCCTACCCCACCGCTACACCACTAACTCCTACCATTACATCACTAACTCCTACCCCACCGCTACACCACTAACTCCTACCCCACCGCTACACCACTAACTCCTACCCCACCGCTACACCACTAACTCCTACCCCACCGCTACACCACTAACTCCTACCCCACCGATACACCACTAACTCCTACCCCACCGATACACCACTAACTCCTACCCCACCACTACACCACTACACCACTAATTCCTACCGTTACACGACTAACTCCTACCCCACCGCTACACCACTAACTCCTACCATTACACCACTAACTCCTACCCCACCGCTACACCACTAACTCCTACCCCACCGCTACACCACTAACTCCTACCCCACCGCTACACCACTAACTCCTACCCCACCGCTACACCACTAACTCCTACCGCTACACCACTAACTCCTACCGCTACACCACTAACTCCTACCCCACCGATACACAACTAACTCCTACCGCTACACCACTAACTCCTACCCACCGATACACCACTAACTCCTACCCACCGATACACCACTAACTCCTACCGCTACACCACTAACTCCTACCGCTACACCACTAACTCCTACCCCACCGCTACACCACTAACTCCTACCGCTACACCACTAACTCCTACCGCTACACCACTAACTCCTACCGCTACACCACTAACTCCTACCGCTACACCACTAACTCCTACAGCTACACCACTAACTCCTACCGCTACACCACTAACTCCTACCGCTACACCACTAACTCCTACCGCTACACCACTAACTCCTCGTACTACTGCCGTCTTTCCCCTCACTCTAGGCTCCATTCAATCTGTACGGCGGAAGTTCATCGCAGTAATACGGTTGAGCCGCCATACTATATGCAGTTCACCATGAACTCAGTCTCTGCCAACGCTGGAACATTGCCTATCAATTTAAAAATCACGCTATAGCGTTGAAATTCTGCGATACGGATTGAATCGAGCCCCTTGAGTAAAGAAGAAGAAAAAAGAAAGAAAAAAAAGTCCAAGACAATAATATTAGCTAAACAAGCAAAGTCATGACAACCAGCTTCAATGGTAGGTTGTTGCAAGAACGGTTGTCATAACGACAACCTATTCAATCTATTCCAAGTCCTTCAGGTTTTCAGGAATTCCTGCTTACTTTGTGCCGTCATGAAGTCAGCAAAGTTCCAGATGAGTTCTCCAATGACATACTCCTTCCTCTTCTGGTCGAACACGTCATGGTAGTTTTTTAACACGATTTTCTGGTATTCCTCAGTGAACATCATGGGAGGATCCTGTAAAAAAAAAAAAAAACATTTTATTTCCATTGATCATTCAAGCTCAACCACTTAACCAGTGTTCAAGCCTAGGTAGGTGCTTGACAGAGGTCTTTTTTTCAAGCATGTTTGACAAAATGGTATCCAGACTATTGTTCGCCTCAAAGAGAGACCTTGAAATCTTAACAAGCACAGGTCTGTTTACTTTTGACAATACCTTATGTTATTTAAAAAAAAAAATGTCTGTTTCTGACCTGTGGAGAACATGACACGGAACATAGAACAACCAAGTAGTTCTGGAACACTCACAGTGTGCATTCCCGGAACCACATCAGCTCCGTATTCACTCTGGATGATGGGTTTCTGGTACTTCCTGTACCAGTTCTCAAACTGGGTGTTGAGCTGGTAGGGGATGACCTCCGGGTGACCTGGGTCACTGTACCAGGAGAAGTAACTGTTCACACATATCACATCCACATAGGGAGCCTTGTGGGGGGACGACGACAGTGTTATGGTGTTCAACTACAATTTCATTGGTATTGAATTGCCATTGTAAATGTATTATAATTTAAATGGATGGAGCCTGTGTATAGACGGTTTTCAATGTGAGAAGAAATAGAACTACTGGTTCAGTGTTGCAGTATATATATATATATATATATACAATTAATAAACAATTAATATATTTATTAATATATATATATATTCATATTTATTAATATATATATATATATTCATTGGCATTGAATTGCCATAGTAATGTATGGAATGTTACAGTCATAACTGTGCTTAGTTTAGTCACTGATAAACTATGCCTGGTAAGTCTGAGTGGAACAGACATGCAGTAAAACCATTCCTCTTATAGAGTTATCTGCAGCAGGGAGTCACACCTCAGCGAGCCAGGATGATTGAATCAGGGCATAGGTATGCCTTCAAAAAGAAATTGATATAATATATATATATATATATATATATATATATATTGGCATCAAGCACAGTCAAAGGCTCTTTTTCAGTTAGTCTTTCCTCAATTCCTCGATTCCTCATATCCTCTACCCTGAAAACGTCTTGGAAGAGGTCCACAATTCCCCCTCTGACCTTTTTCAAAAAGTTTGGAGAAGGAGAGGAATCGAGGACGTAGCAAATTGAGAAAGCCATAGTTCTGTGAATAATCCTTCATAAACATAACAAGAGAAACACAGTGAAGTCTCACCCCCTTGTCCCTGGCAAAGTTACTGGCGGTGATAAACGTGACCGGTCGAGTGACATCCAGAGATTTGGTATGAGCTATCAGTGTCCTGAAAAAGACAAACAAAAACATTTAGAGAGCAATGGTTTCCTTGTTCCAAGATGGGTTAAGGGGTTCAGGGGGTCAGAGGGTCAAGGTACAGAGACTTAGTGAAGAAGAAAGGACCTGGAAGAAGAAGATGACTGATACCGTGAGGCCGTTTTTGTTGACTATGATACACTCAGTATCACAGTTCGAGGTCGACTGATTAATCGGAATGGCCGGCCGATTTCATAATCGGTAATCGGCATTTGTTTTGGACACCGATCATGGCCGATTACATTGCACTCCACGAGGAGACTGCGTGGCAGGCTGACTACCTGTTATGAGAGTGCAGCAAGGAGCTGCACTGTAAGGTGCTAGCTAGCATTAAACTTATCTTATAAAAAACAATCAATCTTAACATAATCACTAGTTAACTTCACATGGTTGATGATATTACTAGTTTATCTAGCTTGTCCTGCGTTGCATATAATGGATGCGGTGCCTGTTAATTTATCATTGAATCACAGCCTACTTCTCCAAACGGGTGATTTAACAAGAGCATTCGCGAAAAAAGCACTGTCGTTTCACCAATGTACCTAACCATAAACATCAACGCCTTTCTTAAAATCAATACACAAATATATATTTTTAAACCTGCATATTTAGTTAATATTGCCTGCTAACATGAATTTCTTTTAACTAGGGAAATTGTGTCAGTTCTCTTGCGTTCTGTGCAACAGAGTCAGGGTATATGCAGCAGTTTGGGCCGTCTGGCTCGTTGCGAACCGTGTGAAGACTATTTCTTCCGAACAAAGACAGCCAACTTTGCCAAACGGGGGATGATTTAACAAAAGCGCATTTGTGAAAAAAAGCACAATCGTTGCACGAATGTACCTAACAATAAACATCAATGCCTTTCTTAAATTCAATACACAGAAGTTTATTTTTTAAACCTGCATATTTAGTTAAGAAATTCAAGTTAGCAGGCAATATTAAACTAAGGAAATTGTGTCACTTCTCTTGCGTTCGTTGCACGCAGAGTCAGGGTATATGCAGCAGTTTGGGCCGCCTGGCTCGTTGCGGACTAATTTGCCAGAATTTTACGTAATTATGACATAACATTGAAGGTTCTACAATGTAACAGCAATATTTAGACTTAGGGATGCCACCCGTTAGATAAAATACGGAACGGTTCCGTATTTCACTGAAAGAATAAAAGTTTTCTAAATTATAGTTTCCAGATTTGACCAACGCATTGGCATTGGCGTTGAAAAAGCATAATCGGTCGACCTCTACTCGGGGGATCAGACTATCTTTGTTGACTACGATACAAACTCAGCCTCACAGTATCAGACTGTTGACTACGATACAAACTCAGCCTCACAGTATCAGACTGTTGACTACGATACAAACTCAGCCTCACAGTATCAGACTGTTGACTACGATACAAACTCAGCCTCACAGTATCAGATTGTTGACTACGATACAAACTCAGCCTCACAGTATCAGACTGTTGACTACGATACAAACTCAGCCTCACAGTATCAGACTGTTGACTACGATACAAACTCAGCCTCACAGTATCAGACTGTTGACTACGATACAAACTCAGCCTCACAGGATCAGACTGTTGACTGCGATACAAACTCAGCCTCACAGTATCAGACTGTTGACTACGATACAAACTCAGTATCAGACGGTCTTTGTTGACTACGATACAAACTCAGTATCAGACGGTCTTTGTTGACTACGATACAAACTCAGCCTCACAGTATCACACGGTCTTTGTTGACTACGATACAAACTCAGCCTCACAGTATCACACGGTCTTTGTTGACTACGATACAAACTCAGCCTCACAGTATCACACGGTCTTTGTTGACTACGATACAAACTCAGCCTCACAGTATCACACGGTCTTTGTTGACTACGATACAAACTCAGCCTCACAGTATCACACGGTCTTTGTTGACTACGATACAAACTCAGCCTCACAGTATCAGACGGTCTTTGTTGACTACACCACATAGTGAAGTACAGTAACGTCAAGAAACTTTATGGAGGAAATTCCTGCTGTTTGCCTGTTCGGTCTGTCACTCCCTGAGTGGATGTAAGGACACCTGTAGCTGTTCTGTGAACAGCAGGGTTCAGTAGTACTCGGACTGCATTCCACATGCCACTAATCCATTCTACCAGGACATGCTCAGACTCACCCATACACTGCGCTCCCATCTGATGAATAAGCAAAGTACACACCCACTCACATGTTTTACAGACGTAAAGCGAATACCAACGCTGCTTGAAATACCAGCACTGAGCAATGCTAGGTAGTCCTCCCAATAAGAACGCAGCCTAAAATCTTTGGGGAGGCAGGGTAGCCTAGTGGTTAGAGCGTTGGACTAGTAACCCAAAGGATGCAAGATCGAATCCCTGAGCTGACAAGGTAAAAATCTGTCGTTCTGCCCCTGAACAAGGCAGTTAATCCACTGTTCCTAGGCCGTCATCAAAAATAAGAATTTGTTCTTAATTTAACGGACTTGCCTGGTCAAATAAAAAATAAAAAAATCTGTTATGCTCCGTTTCCTTTCCTCAATGACGTCAGTAATGCTAGGTAGTCCGCCAATAATAACACAGCCTACAATCTCTGTTATGCTCCGTTTCCCTTCCTCAATGACGTCAGTAATGCTAGGTAGTCCGCCAATAATAACACAGCCTACAATCTCTGTTATGCTCCGTTTCCCTTCCTCTATGACGTCAGTAATGCTAGGTAGTCCTCCGATAATAACACAGCCTACAATCTCTGTTATGCTCCGTTTCCCTTCCTCAATGACATCAGTCATGCTAGGTAGTCCGCCAATAATAACACAGCCTACAATCTCTGTTATGCACCGTTTCCCTTCCTCAATGACGTCAGTAATGCTAGGTAGTCCTCCAATAATAACACAGCCTACAATCTCTGTTATGCTCCGTTTCCCCTTCCTCAATGACGTCAGTAATGCTAGGTAGTCCGCCAATAATAACACAGCCTACAATCTCTGTTATGCTCCGTTTCCCTTCCTCAATGACGTCAGTAATGCTAGGTAGTCCGCCAATAATAACACAGCCTACAATCTCTGTTATGCTCCGTTTCCCTTCCTCAATGACGTCAGTAATGCTAGGTAGTCCGCCAATAATAACACAGCCTACAATCTCTGTTATGCTCCGTTTCCCTTCCTCAATGACGTCAGTAATGCTAGGTAGTCCGCCAATAATAACACAGCCTACAATCTCTGTTATGCTCCGTTTCCCTTCCTCAATGACGTCAGTAATGCTAGGTAGTCCGCCAATAATAACACAGCCTACAATCTCTGTTATGCTCCGTTTCCCTTCCTCAATGACGTCAGTAATGCTAGGTAGTCCGCCAATAATAACACAGCCTACAATCTCTGTTATGCTCCGTTTCCCTTCCTCAATGACGTCACCCTTGCAGTTTTTGTCGATTATTTACACACTGAAAGTGAACGCTTAGATAAAAGCATGAAAACTTTTGTAACCATGCCTTAAAACAAAAAAGGTACCAAAAGTACAAACATTTTCTGCTTTGCACTTTGGTTTGCAATTCTGCAACATTAGACACTTCATTCAAGAATGAAATCTCTTGCAATCATTGGGAAAAAGCTTCAATTCAAAATGCAAAACAATACCTGAAATTGGCAACACACACACACACACACACACACACACACACACACACACACACACACACACAAAAACACTTCTACAGTAATGGAACACCAATCAGTCTGAGCCTTACCACTACAAATAGACCTCAGGTAAGCTCACCTCTTTTGAGAGAACTTTCCAAGCAGTTAGAGCGAGAGAGAGGAAGAGGAGTAGAAGGAGGACGAAGACAAGAACAAAGGGGACCAGGCAATAGACGGAAACATATTTCTGACGACATTAGGGCCACTTTGGTGGACCGTGTCATAAATCATTTTCTACAGAACTGCCAGACGACCTCCTGTGGCTGGAAGGCAACGTCTGTTCACCATGAGCAGGAACTGGCCATTGCCAATCTAGTGTGGGCAATCACCACCATCCGCCTACATCAACTACGAGAGCAAATCATCGCAGATCACACAACGTTCCATAATAAATCGACCCGCGTCGGTATGTCGACCCGCGTCGGTATGTCGACCCGCGTCGGTATGTCGACCCGCGTCGGTATGTCGACCCGCGTCGGTATGTCGACCCGCGTCGGTATGTCGACCCGCGTCGGTATGTCGACCCGCGTCGGTATGTCGACCCGCGTCAGTATGTCGACCCGCGTCGGTATGTCGACCCGTGTCGGTATGTCGACCCGCGTCGGTATGTCGACACTCAGCCGCCATCTTACGTCAACACCAACTTGAACGTCGAAGCGGCTGTACAACAGCGTTCCATTTGAGATGAACAGCGTTAAGAGTCAAAGGTCCTTCGCCATGACGACGTGCAAGTCAGTGTCACTGTACGATACTGTAATACAGTGATGGCAGTAGATTGTGTCCTACTGGTACTGCATAGATACACTCAGACAAAGCAGTATGTGACCTAGGCAGGGGGGAGCGGTTTATTATTTTTGCTGTTGCAAAATTGTTCCAATGTAACAGGTATAACTTTAGTCCGTCCCCTCGCCCCTACCCGGGTTCGAAACCAGGGACCCTCTGCACACATCAACAACAGTCACCCACGAAGCATCGTTACCCATCGCGCCACAAAAGCCACGGCCCTTGCAGAGCAAAGGGGAACCACTACTTCAAGGTCTCAAAGCATGTGACGTCACCGATTGAAATGCTATTAGCGCGCACCGCCGCTAACTAGCTAGCCATTTCATATCGATTACACTCCCCCCCCCCCTTTGACCTCCTCCTTTTCCGCAGCAACCAGTGATCCGGGTCAACAGCAAAAACAAACAAAAAAAAACACCCCCCACCCTTATGTGAAAATGTAGACATCTTCTGTTAAAAAGAGTCCTGGACTTTGATACAGCTGCACGAGTTCATTTTCATTGATGAAGCTGGACTCAATCTAGTTAAAACCAGGCGTTGGGGCCCGACATGTTATAGGACAAAGCCGTTGTGAATGTCCCTGGGCAGCGAGGGGGAACGTTATAGGACAAAGAGCCATTGTGAATGTCCCTGGCCAGGGGAATGTTATAGGACAAAGAGCCATTGTGAATGTCCCTGGGCAGGGGAACGTTATAGGACAAAGAGCCGTTGTGAATGTCCCTGGGCAGGGGAACGTTATAGGACAAAGAGCCGTTGTGAATGTCCCTGGGCAGGGGAACGTTATAGGACAGAGAGCCATTGTGAATGTCCCTGGGCAGGGCAAGGGGAACGTTATAGGACAAAGAGCCATTGTGAATGTCCCTGGGCAGCGAGGGGGAAATAGCACCTTGTGTGACACCATTAGTCTGCAAGGAGTTCTCCATTAACATGCCACCCTCGGTCCCTACAATACTGCACACATTATCATAATTCTGGATGTACTACATAATGCAGTTGTACAGGACGGACCAGAGCAGCCCAGGTCTGCTGTCATCTGGGATAATGTTAGTTTCCACCGGGCTGCTCTGGTCAGGGACTGGTTCACCAAGCACATTAACTTCTCAGTTGTACAGGACGGACCAGAGCAGCCCAGGCCTGTTGTCATCTGGGATAATGTTAGTTTCCACCGGGCTGCTCTGGTCAGGGACTGGTTCACCAACCACATTAACTTCTCAGTTGTACAGGACGGACCAGAGCAGCCCAGGTCTGTTGTCATCTGGGATAATGTTAGTTTCCACCGGGCTGCTCTGGTCAGGGACTGGTTCACCAACCACATTAACTTCTCAGTTGAATACTTGCCCTCTTTACTCCCCATTTATCAATCCGATTGAGGAATTGTCGTCGTGTTGGTGTTGGAAAGTGTATGGACCGCCAACCACATGCCCGCCTGCCTCTTCTACAAGTAATGGAAAAGGCATGCGGAGACACTGAGATGGGGTCAGTCCAGGGTTGGATACGACAGACACAGGGCCATTATTTTCCCCGTTGCCTAGCCAGGGATGACATGAGGTGTTGTTGCCAGACCCTAACAGAAGACGGGATCCATAAACTGTCCACCCAATCTCTTACAATACTTTTTGTATTAAAAAAAAAAAAAAAAATCATTGCACTGTAATTCTTTTTGTTTCCATGAGTTTACAGTAACATATTAATTACTGTAATTCTACGCGTGTTTTGTTGTAAAAACCTGCAATGGCAAAAAAAATAACAAGTTGTATATATTTGTTTTCTGATGTCTTTCTATTTTGGTGTTCATTGAAGATGTACGGGAACAATCTTTAAAAGAAGCCTTACGATAAGGTATACAAAGTACTAAAGACAGTGTTTTGTATAAAGTACATCGGTGTGTTGCTGCTGCTTTGAAAGAGTCATTCATAACGGTGCATGTGCGTATTATTTTGTTGTAAAAAAAAAAAAAGACATATTGAAAAAGGATTGTTAGGTTTTAATTGCAGAGTTTCCTGTTGACATAGAAGTGTTGTCTTATTTGGCGTGTGTGTGTGTGTGTGTGTGTGTGTGTGTGTGTGTGTGTGTGTGTGTGTGTGTGTGTGTGTGTGTGTGTGTATACAGTTGACACAATGAGCCAAATTCTGCAACAAGTGTGTCAGCAATCGCAAAACGCTGTAATGCTCCGTTTCCTTTCCTCTATGAGGTCACCATTACCACACCATTTACCTTCCTTTATGACATCACCAGTAACGTGTTCATGTGAGAAGCGAAAAGAGGAAGTTAAAAACTAACTGACAATCTGTTCACTACAACATCACTCCATCATAATGTGAATGTGCATTTAAATGTTTTATTTTTTTAAACAACCCACATTCTCGGAATGAATGCTAAACATGCTCGGGAATGAATGCTAAACGTTCTCGGAATGAATGCTAAACGTTCTCGGAATGAATGCTAAACGTTCTCGGGAATGAATGCTAAACGTTCTCGGGAATGAATGCTAAACGTTCTCGGGAATGAATGCTAAACGTTCTCGGGAATGAATGCTAAACGTTCTCGGAATGAATGCTAAACGTTCTCGGGAATGAATGCTAAACGTTCTCGGGAATGAATGCTAAACGTTCTCGTGAATGAATGCTAAACGTTCTCGTGAATGAATGCTAAACGTTCTCGGGAATGAATGCTAAACGTTCTCGGGAATGAATGCTAAACGTTCTCGGGAATGAATGCTAAACGTTCTCGGGAATGAATGCTAAACGTTCTCGGGAATGAATGCTAAACGTTCTCGGGATGAATGCTAAACGTTCTCGAAATGAATGCTAAACGTTCTCGGAATGAATGCTAAACGTTCTCGGAATGAATGCTAAACGTTCTCGGAATGAATGCTAAACATTCTCGTGAATGAATGCTAAACGTTCTCGGAATGAATGCTAAACGTTCTCGGAATGAATTGTAAACATTCTCGGAATGAATTGTAAACATTCTCTTACTTGAAATAGAATCCAGCAGGAGGCATCTCAGCGGCCGGCTCATTGGCTACAGACCACATGACCACGGAGGCGTGATTCTTGTCCCTTCTCACCAGTTCGTCCATGACCACCAGGTGATGAGACAGTGAGGCGTTCCCAAAACTACGTCTGGGGGACAAGAGAGAGAGGACAGAGACACAGAAGACATGACTCTAGATTCTATCCACCATGTAATGGCAGAGCATTGATAATATCGCTGTTTAATGTGGTATATAAAGGTAACTGTCCATTAACAACTGAGAAGTTAATGGTAAAGACACGCAAGCAGGATTTAAAAATGTTTTTTTTTAATATTTTTTTTAAGTGTCTTTAAAAATGTCTTGCCCACTGTTCCGTGTGAAAAACACCTGACGTTCTCGTCAAAAATATTGCACCAGGGGTGTATTCATTACAGAAAACATTTGCGAACCAAATGGAAGCACACGGAGGCAAAACATGCATTTAAAAAAAATTGTACAAATACAGGCATGCCTCTCCCTGTTTCCTTCCATTTGCTCCCGTTTAAGAAATGTTTTTCTAAAATAAATCAGCTGAATGAATACACCCCTGTGGAATGTGTAACTTTTAACTGAGGTCACAGAAACTGCCAACATGGCAATGCACAAAAAAAAACAAAAAGGCAACCTGCCTAAATGATTACCGCCCCGTAGCACTCACGTCGGTAGCCATGAAGTGCTTTGAAAGGCTGGTCGTGGCTCACATTAACACCATTATCCCAGAAACACTAGACCCACTGCAATTTGCATACAGCCCCAATAGATCCACAGATATATCTATTACACTCCACACTGCCCTTTCACACCTGGACAAAAGGAACACCTATGTGATAATGCTGTTCATTGACTACAGCTCAGCGTTCAACACCATAGTGCCCTCAAAGCTCATCACTAAGCTAAGGACCCTGGGACTAAACACCTCCCTCTGCAACTGGATCCTGGACTTCACTCACAACTGTGTGGCCAAGCACTACTCCAACACCATCCTTAAGTTTGCTGACAACACAAGTGGTAGGCCTGATCACAGACAATGAGACCTGGTCGTGCGGTGCCAGGACAACAATCGCTCCCTCAATGTGAGCAAGACAAAAGGAGCTGATCGTGGACTACTGGAAAACATTAACGTCGAAGGGGCTGAAGTGGAGCGGGTTGAGAGTTTCAAGTTCCTTGGTGTCCACATCACCAACAAACTATCATGGTCCAAACACACCTAGACAGTCGTGAAGAGGCCACGACAACACCTTTTCCCCCCTCAGGAGACTGAAAAGATTTGGCATGGGTCATGAGACCCTCAAATTTCTACAGCTCACCATCGAGAGCATCCTGACTGGTTGCATCACCGCCTGGTACGCAACCGCCTGGTACGCAACCGCCTGGTACGCAACCGCTGGTACGCAACCGCCTGGTACGCAACCGCTGGTACGCAACCGCCTGGTACGCAACCGCCTGGTACGCAACCGCTGGTACGCAACCGCTGGTACGCAACCGCTGGTACGCAACCGCTGGTACGCAACCGCTGGTACGCAACCGCTGGTACGCAACCGCCTGGTACGCAACCGCTGGTACGCAACCGCTGGTACGCAACCGCTCGGCATCCGACCATAAGGCGCTACAGAGGGTAGTGCGAACCGCCCACTACTTCACTGGGGCCAAGCTTCCTGCCATCCAGGACCTCTATACCAGGCGGTGTCAGAGGACGGCCCCAAAAAAAATGGACAAAGTCTCCAGTTACCCAAATCATACACTGTTCTCTCTGCTACCGCACGGCAAGCGGTACCGGAGCGCCAAGTCTAGGACCAAAAGGCACCTGAACAACGAAGCCATAAGACTGCTGAACAATTAATCAAATGGCCACCGGACTATTTAGAAATTGCTGCTCTACTCGCTGTTTATTATGGTCACTTTACAAATTACAAATTACATAGATGTTCCTTTTGTTATTGTTACGTCATTTTCTTGATACTTCGATTTTATTTTATTCTTTACTTTAGTTTATTTAGTAAATATTTTCTTAACTCTATTTCTTGAACTGCATTGTTGGTTAAGGGCTTGTAAGTCAGCATTTCACAGTGAGGTTTACACCTGTTGGTTAAAGGCTTGTAAGTAAGCATTTCACAGTGAGGTCTACACCTGTTGGTTAAGGGCTTGTAAGTAAGCATTTCACAGTGAGGTTTACACCTGTTGGTTAAGGGCTTGTAAGTAAGCATTTCACAGTGAGGTTTACACCTGTTGGTTAAGGGCTTGTAAGTCAGCATTTCACAGTGAGGTTTACACCTGTTGGTTAAGGGCTTGTAAGTCAGCATTTCACGGTAAGGTCTACACCCGTTGGTTAAGGGCTTGTAAGTCAGCATTTCACAGTGAGGTTTACACCTGTTGGTTAAGGGCTTGTAAGTCAGCATTTCACAGTGAGGTTTACACCTGTTGGTTAAGGGCTTGTAAGTCAGCATTTCACAGTGAGGTTTACACCTGTTGGTTAAGGGCTTGTAAGTCAGCATTTCACAGTAAGGTTTACACCTGTTGGTTAAGGGCTTGTAAGTCAGCATTTCACAGTAAGGTTGGTTAAGGGCTTGTAAGTCAGCATTTCACAGTGAGGTCTACTACACCTGTTGGTTAAGGGCTTGTAAGTCAGCATTTCACAGTGAGGTCTACACCTGTTGGTTAAGGGCTTGTAAGTCAGCATTTCACAGTAAGGTTTACACCTGTTGGTTAAGGGCTTGTAAGTCAGCATTTCACAGTAAGGTTGCTGTTGTTTGTATTTATTTGGCACATGTGAGAAATACAATTTGATTTGACTTACATGTCTGCGATGCCCACCCCGGGACACTCGTCAATGACCACAATGCCATGGCGGTCTGCCATCTGCAGGATCTCCTCAGCGTACGGGTAGTGACTGGTCCTGAACGAGTTGGCCCCCAGCCACTTCAACAGGTTAAAATCCTTCACAATCAGGGGCCAGTCCAGGCCCTTCCCTCTGATCTGACACAGAAAGCAGGGGGCAACAGTTAAGAGACCTATTTAATAGACTTAAGAGAGACCTATTTCCATTGACCTTTAAATAATTCCAAAATGCATGACAGAATGACTGAAATGAGTTTGTTAAAAACCAGAGAAACCGATAACTTCAAAATCAGCGTCAACATTCATTACTTCTATATCTTGGCAAATATGGAATACAACTGAACAACACCTGCTGGACACCAGTTGTAAACGCAAGAGGAAACTGCCAGTGTTTTGCTGTCCTCTAGAGGTACGACTCAGTACTCACATCAGCATCCTCATGTTTGTTGACTCCGTGGAAATAGAAGGGTTTGCTGTTGATGAGAAACTGCGTGTTGGTGACCTGGACCGTGCGGATTCCCACAGGCAGAGCATAAACATCCTCACAGACAGAACCCTCGCTAGCTGTCGTCATGTGAACCTGGAAACAATTGAGATGAGGCGGAATGTTCAGAATGTAGCAGATAGAAATGGAAAGAGTAGAGCTGACAAAAAAAACAAATCTGCACTACAGATAATCATATATATCTATCTGAACATTCTATAATGTTGCATTACATTCTGTAATGAACAGGCCCTAGCCAGGAGGATTGTTCCAGTCAGAGCCCCTTCCATTAACACAGGAAGTAGGGACAGTGTGATGCTGAGTGGTCAAACTAAGGCGATGTTCACGGTAGCGTTGACTCATCACAAGGAAAAGGTTAACACATGAGTACAAACCAGTAAATATTTAGCAAGTGCTGGGGCGGCAGCGTAGCCTAGTGGTTAGAGCGTTGGACTAGTAACCGGAAGGTTGCGAGTTCAAACCCCCGAGCTGTCAAGGTACAAATCTGTCGTTCTGCCCCTGAACAGACAGTTAACCCACTGTTCCCAGGCAGTCATTCAAAATAAGAATGTGTTCTTAACTTTTTTTTCTTATTCTCTAAAACATACACTAAACAAAAATACTTCAATACATTTCAATGACTTCATAAGGAAATCTGAATTTAAATAAATTCATTAGGCCCTAATCTATGGATTTCACATGGGCAGGACGGGGCAGCCATGTGTGGGCCTGAGAGGACATAGAGAGGACATAGGCCCACCTACTGGGGAGCCGGGCCCGGCCAATCAGAATAAGTTCTCCCCACAAAAGAGATTTATTACAGACTGAAATACTCAGTTTCATCAGCTGTCCAGGTGGCTGGTCTCAGATGTTCTCTCTGATGTTCTCGCTTTGTTACACGTGGTCTGCGGTTGTGAGGCCGGTTGGACGTACTGCCAAAATCTCTAAAACAACGATGGTGGCGGCTTATAGTAGAGAAATGAACATTCAATTCTCTGGCAACAGCTCAGGTGGACATTCCTGTAGTCAGCATGCCAATTGCACGATTTCTCAAGACATCTGTGGCATTGTGCTGTGTTACAAAACTGCACATTTTAGAGTGACCTTTTATTGTCCCCAGCTCAAGGTGCACCTGTGTATTGATCATGCAGTTTAATCCGCTTCTTGATATGCCACACCTGTCAGGTGGATGGATTATCTTGGTGAAGGAGAAATGCTCACTAACAGGGATGTAAACACATTGGTGCACAACATTTGAGAGAAATATTTTGGGAACATTTCTGGGATCTTTTATTTCAGCTCATTGAACATGGGACCAACATTTCACATGCTGCGTTTATATTTTAGTTCAGTATAATTAAATTTCATGGTCGTTCATATACATTTGATAAAAAATTTGATAAAAAGTTACATTAAAAACCAACACTAAAAAGGAGCAGACAGTGGATCACCTAAGCCTTGCAACTAGGAACATAGCCCAACTTACCTCCATAGAATACAGATATCCTGGGCTCTCATGCATTAGATACGGCCACCACAGGCTGACTTCCATCACTTTGAGGACCCCAGACGGTCCAGTGGAGGAGGCCACGGAGTGGCCATCTTTGTCCGACAGGGTCACCTTCAGCGTGGAGTTGAGACTGCCCAGCACTGACACCTGGTAACTGATGAGCCCTACACCAAAGGGCAGAACAGGAGAGACCAACACTTCAGTACACTAGAGCCATTTTTCACACTTTTTACATAGTTCCTGGAATCATGCAGAAAAGGACAATGTGAAAAGGAAATAGCCAAGACAGCACGGTGAAGGTTTTGTTCAGCACGATAGTGTAAACAGGGTATGGATAAACTTGGGGATGAAAAGACCGAAACAGTCACTCGAACAAGTGGATGAGAAAATATATGTTGTTGTTGTTGTTGTTGTTGTTGCACTCACCAATGTTGTCAGCAAAGGATGTCAGCACTGTGATGTCATCAACATACGCCTTAGGAGTGGTATACAGTAGAACAGGACGATGCAAACCAGCATAGTTGAAGAAGTCAAAGTTTGTGTTTTGTACAACATAGTCAGCAGGATACCTGTAGATAAAATATATAGACACCAGTCAGCAGGATACCTGTAGATAAAATATATAGACACCAGTCAGCAGGATACCTGTAGATAAAATATATAGACACCAGTCAGCAGGATACCTGTAGATAAAATATATAGACACCAGTCAGCAGGATACCTGTAGATAAAATATATAGACACCAGTCAGCAGGATACCTGTAGATAAAATATATAGACACCAGTCAGCAGGATACCTGTAGATAAAATATATAGACACCAGTCAGCAGGATACCTGTAGATAAAATATATAGACACCAGTCAGCAGGATACCTGTAGATAAAATATATAGACACCAGTCAGCAGGATACCTGTAGATAAAATATATAGACACCAGTCAGCAGGATACCTGTAGATAAAATATATAGACACCAGTCAGCAGGATACCTGTAGATAAAATATATAGACAACAGTCAGCAGGATACCTGTAGACAATACATATAGACACCATAGACAGCAGGATACCTGTAGACAATAGATAGACACAATATAGATTGACATTTTAATATTATTTTTTTAACCACCCTCAAAACATCAGAAAATGCATTGTTGCTTACTCAACCTCAGACGTTCTAGGTTTGGTCTCCAGAACATCTAAAATTAGTGTCTGACAATGTGAGATTACTCCCAACTTAAAAATTATACAACCCCCCCCCCCAAAAAACACCACCCACATTTGAATATATTTTACATTGAAATTAAGTCATTACTTTACCTGGTGGGGTCGTCAATATGTTGAATGCTCCCTGGGGGCAGAGTATGGAGAGTCAGGGTGTTGTTGACAGCTATGGTGATCCTGCAGGCCACACCTGGGTCCTTACGGAGGACATCGCCGATCTCAGCCTCGAAGGGAAGATGGCCACCCTCGTGCTCTGTGATTTTGAGTCCATTCACCCACTGGCAGGGAATGGGAAAAGATTGTGAGAAATATAGGACTGTTATTCCCATTTAGCCAGAGTGACACGTGCGCGCACACACACACACACACAGTTGAAGTCGGAAGTTTACATACACCTTAGCCAAATACATTTGAACTCAGTTTTTCACAATTCCTGGCATTTAATCCTAGTAAAAATTCCCTGTTTTAGGTCAGTTATGATCACCACTTTATTTTAAGAATGTGAAATGTCAGAATAATAGTAGAGAGAATGATTTATTTCAGCTTTTATTTCTTTCATCACATTCCCAGCAGGTCAGAAGTTTACATGCACTCAATTAGTATTTGGTAGCATTGCCATTAAATTATTTAATTTGGGTCGAACGTTTTGGGTAGCCTTCCACAAGCAAAACACAATAAGTTAGGTGAGTTTTGGCCCATTCCTCCTAACAGAGCTGGTGTAACTGAGTCAGGTTTGTAGGCCTCCTTGCTCGCACACGCTTTTTCAGTTCTGCCCACATTTTCTATTAGATTGAGGTCAGGGCTTTGTGATGGCCACTCCAATACCTTGACTTTGTTGTCCTTAAGCCATTTTGCCACAACTTTGGAAGTATGCTTGGGGTCATTGTCCATTTGGAAGACCCATTTGCAACCAAGCTTTAACTTCCTGACTGATGTCTTGAGAAGTTGCTTCAAAATATCCACATCATTTTCCTCCCTCATGTGCCATCTATTTATGTCCCTCCTGCAGCAAAGCACCCCCACAACATGCTTCCAACCCTGTGCTTCACGGTTGGGATGATGTTCTTTGGCTTGCAAGCCTCCCCCCTTTTCCTCCAAACATAACGATTGTCATTATGGTCAAACAGTTCTATTTTTGTTTCATCAGACCAGAGGACATTTCTCCAAAAAGTACGATCTTTGTACCCATGTGCAGTTACAAACCGAAGTCTGGCTTTTGTTATGGTGGTTTTGGAGCAGTGGCTTCTTCCTTGGTGAGCGGCCTTTCAGGTTATGTGGTCCTTCTGTAGCTCAGTTGGTAGAGCATGGCGCTTGTAACGCCAGGGTAGTGGGTTCGATCCCCGGGACCACCCATACGTAGAATGTATGCACACATGACTGTAAGTCGCTTTGGATAAAAGCGTCTGCTAAATGGCATATATTATATTATTATTATATAGGGCTTGTTTTACTGTGGATATAGATACTTTTGTACGTGTTTCCTCCAGCATCTTCACAAGGTCCTTTGCTGTTGTTCTGGGATTGATTTGCACTTTTCACACAAATGTTCATCTCTAGGAGACAGAACACTTCTCCTTCCTTCCCTCCAATTGACTCAAATTATGTAAATTAGCCAATCAGAAGCTTCTAAAGCCATGACATAATTTTCTGGAATTTTCCAAGCTGTTCAAAGACAGTCAACTTAGTGTATTTGACCCACTGGAATTGTGATACACTGAATTATAAGTGAAATAATCTGTCTGTAAACAATTGTTGGAGAAATTACTTGTGTCATGCACAAAGTAGATGTCCTAACAGACTTGCCAAAACTATAGTTTGAGTGGTTGAAAAACGGGTTTTAATGACTCCAACCTAAGTGTATGTAAACTTCCGACTTTTATCTATCCACACACACTGAGGGATGTACATTACAGATGAACTCACGTAAGAGTAGGTTGTGGAGTTAGAGCTATCACACAATACAGAATGTCAACTGGATCTGAAAACAAGTGGTAGAAGATTTATGAAATACTCACGACCACTGAGTAGTAGTGTGCACTCCCAACCCTCAGCACGACTCTGGTTCCCTCATCAGACACCCATCGTGAGGGTACCAACACCTCTCGCTCATACCACACCCAGCCAATGAAATCCCTCAGCTGGGGATCCTGGGTGATGTCGTTGTAGCTGGCAGGCACTGGCATGTCAATCACTGGACCGGTCTAGACAAACGGATAAATAGAGAGAGAGAAAGAGAAGAGGGGAAAAATGAATAAGAACAAAATGTTTACACTCGTTTTGACTTGAATCATCAAGACAGTTTACACAAAGTATTAGCTCAAATACATGCAAAGACTTGGCAAAACAAACTAGTTTTAGTTGGTTTGAAGTTTCAACATAGAATACAGATGTTCTGCAGACTAGAGATTGGATAATCATTTTGTTTACAGACTAGCCTATCAATGTTCCCCATTAAAAAAGTAAGTTATAAAGTGGCAGATAACTATTCTTAACCAACAGGAACTCGTAGTCCACATGCTTTTTTTTGGCGACGCTTTTATGACACCATATCCACGTTACATAGTCAATGTGGTTTATGAAACAAGGGACGTTCATGTTTACCTCTGCAAGGCGACTTTTATACCATGCCTGTTGAAAGCCCAAGTTCCTGTCGTGGGAGACGTCGGCTCTGAAGTCCCACAGCCCATTCAGCTCTTTGATCTCCCGCGACGACGACTCTCGGGGGAAGAGCATTCCACCGTCCAGCAAATGAGCGACATCCCATAATGCAGATAGAAACACAAAACAGTTCACTAGCCTTCTAAACGGCTCCATTTTCACAGGTCACACATTGGCTAACAACAAACGTCTTTGGCTTACAGAAGTTAGTCACATGACCACCTTTAACGTAAATCTTCTTCTTCTTCTTCTGTGGGTTTTATGGCGGACTACAACCCCATAAAGGTGTATTGCCGCCACCAACTGGAGGGTTTGAAAAAAATAAAAAATAAATCCATATTTAATAGTGAAACTAAGTTAATCCACCCCAATAAAAATAGTACATTGCCAAAACTAACAAAACTCCCACTTCCTTCCTTCTTTTATTTCTCCATATCTCCCTTCTCAGGCTTGAGGACCTGAGAGGGTGGTACGGCTCTAGGACCTGAGAGGGTGGTAATGCTCTAGGACCTGAGAGGGTGGTACGGCTCTAGGACCTGAGAGGGTGGTACGGCTCTAGGACCTGAGAGGGTGGTAATGCTCTAGGACCTGAGAGGGTGGTACGGCTCTAGGACCTGAGAGGGTGGTACGGCTCTAGGACCTGAGAGGGTGGTAATGCTCTAGGACCTGAGAGGTTGGTACGGCTCTAGGACCTGAGAGGGTGGTAATGGCTCTAGGACCTGAGAGGGTGGTAATGGCTCTAGGACCTGAGAGGGTGGTAATGCTCTAGGACCTGAGAGGGTGGTACGGCTCTAGGACCTGAGAGGGTGGTAATGCTCTAGGACCTGAGAGGGTGGTACGGCTCTAGGACCTGAGAGGGTGGTAATGCTCTAGGACCTGAGAGGGTGGTACGGCTCTAGGACCTGAGAGGGTGGTAATGCTCTAGGACCTGAGAGGGTGGTACGGCTCTAGGACCTGAGAGGGTGGTACGGCTCTAGGACCTGAGAGGGTGGTAATGCTCTAGGACCTGAGAGGTTGGTACGGCTCTAGGACCTGAGAGGGTGGTAATGGCTCTAGGACCTGAGAGGGTGGTACGGCTCTAGGACCTGAGAGGGTGGTAATGCTCTAGGACCTGAGAGGGTGGTAATGCTCTAGGACCTGAGAGGTTGGTACGGCTCTAGGACCTGAGAGGGTGGTAATGGCTCTAGGACCTGAGAGGGTGGTACGGCTCTAGGACCTGAGAGGTTGGTACGGCTCTAGGACCTGAGAGGGTGTTACGCTCTAGGACCTGAGAGGGGTGTTACGGCTCTAGGACCTGAGAGGGTGGTACGGCTCTAGGACCTGAGAGGGTGGTACGGCTCTAGGACCTGAGAGGGTGATACGGCTCTAGGACCTGAGAGGGCTGGTACGGCTCTAGGATCTGAGAGGGTGTTACGGCTCTAGGACCTGAGAGGGTGATACGGCTCTCAGGTCCTAGAGAGGTGGTACGGCTCTAGGACCTGAGAGGACGGTACGGCTCTAGGACCTGAGAGGGTGGTACGGCTCTAGGACCTGAGAGGGCTGGTATGGCTCTAGGACCTGAGAGGGGTGGTACGGCTCTAGGACCTGAGAGGGGTGGTACGGCTCTAGGACCTGAGAGGGGTGGTACGGCTCTAGCACCTGAGAGGGGTGGTACGGCTCTAGCACCTGAGAGGGTGGTACGGTCTAGGACCTGAGAGGGGTGGTACGGCTCTAGGACCTGAGAGGGGTGGTACGGCTCTAGCACCTGAGAGGGGTGGTACGGCTCTAGGACCTGAGAGGGGTGGTACGGCTCTAGGACCTGAGAGGGTGGTACGGCTCTAGGACCTGAGAGGGGTGGTACGGCTCTAGGACCTGAGAGGGTGGTACGGCTTTAGGACCTGAGAGGGGTGGTACGGCTCTAGCACCTGAGAGGGTGGTACGGTCTAGGACCTGAGAGGGTGGTACGGCTCTAGGACCTGAGTGTAGGGGGGGCAGGGTAGCCTAGTGGTTAGAGCGTGAGACTAGTAACCGGAAGGTTGCAAATTCAAACCCCCGAGCTGACAAGGTACAAATTTGTCGTTCTACCGCTGAACAGGCAGTAAACCCACTGTTCCTAGGCTGTCATTAAAAATAATAATTTGTTCTTAACTGACTTGCCTAGTTAAATAAAGGATAAATAAAATATTCCTCCGAAGCACAAAAAAATCGAAACAAGCTCACTCTTTCCACCTTTTTGGATGTCTCAAATGGATTGTTAATTTATTTCCCATTGTATTTTTCTATGCATTAATGGACAAATATTTGTCAGGAAGAAGAATGTTTTTGTAAAATTCCTATGCACCCAACAAAAAATGCAATGCTTGGCTCTGGCCACTAGGCGGAGCCTAACACAGGAGATGTCATGCTTTTTCATAAAGATCAAGAAATATATGTGTGCAGAAACCATGCAAACTTCTCCAAGTAGAAAGGTGTATATTAATCAATTGATTTCACTAAACTTAATGAGTGTAGGCTACTTTAACATAACAAACTGAACCATGGCCCAACAACTTAATTGGGATGAACCCCAGCTAATTCAGGTAACTCTCTAGACCAGGGTTACTCAAGTACTATTTGAGAAGGTCCGTCTAGACCAGGGTTACTCAAGTACTATTTGAGAAGGTCCGTCTAGACCAGGGTTACTCAAGTACTATTTGAGAAGGTCCGTCTAGACCAGGGTTACTCAAGTACTATTTGAGAAGGTCCGTCTAGACCAGGGTTACTCAAGTACTATTTGAGAAGGTCCGTCTAGACCAGGGTTACTCAAGTACTATTTGAGAAGGTCCGTCTAGACCAGGGTTACTCAAGTACTATTTGAGAAGGTCCGTCTAGACCAGGGTTACTCAAGTACTATTTGAGAAAGTCCGTCTAGACCAGGGTTACTCAAGTACTATTTGAGAAGGTCCGTCTAGACCAGGGTTACTCAAGTACTATTTGAGAAGGTCCGTCTAGACCAGGGTTACTCAAGTACTATTTGAGAAGGTCCGTCTAGACCAGGGTTACTCAAGTACTATTTGAGAAGGTCCGTCTAGACCAGGGTTACTCAAGTACTATTTGAGAAGGTCCGTCTAGACCAGGGTTACTCAAGTACTATTTGAGAAGGTCCAGATACACATTTCCTAGGTGGCAAAGGTCCGGATGGATGCTTGTCATTTATCGGCGTAGTCGTGACTCATGCGACCCCTAAACTGTTCACACCAATCTTGTTGATGTAGAGAACATTTAGCAATTTGAAATCAAATTTTCTTCAATTCTACACATTTTGCAGACAGAGATATTGTTTGCTGTTTTAAAGCAAATGTTCCATGTCTTGTGTGATACCAGGGGTGAATGTGATACCAGGGGCGAATGTGATACCAGGGGTGAATGTGGTACCAGGGGTGAATGTGATACCAGGGGTGAATGTGGTACCAGGGGTGAATGTGATACCAGGGGTGAATGTGATACCAGGGGTGAATGTGATACCAGGAGTGAATGTGATACCAGGGGTGAATGTGATACCAGGGGTGAAGTCCAACCGAATTTAAAAAAACAATATATTTTGTAGGCACGAATATGTTTGTAGTATTGACCCCGTTC
This sequence comes from Oncorhynchus gorbuscha, assembly GCF_021184085.1. Classification (NCBI taxonomy): domain Eukaryota; kingdom Metazoa; phylum Chordata; class Actinopteri; order Salmoniformes; family Salmonidae; genus Oncorhynchus; species Oncorhynchus gorbuscha. The sequence continues at coordinate 105,802,490 of NC_060174.1, read as the reverse complement.
TGGTTGAGTATGAGGGATCCAGACCATGTGCTGCAGTATTCAGGTTGCAATCGTTTATACTCTGCTTGCCTGGGGGCCCGACGGTGTGGTACAAAGCGAGATGAGCACAGATGTCAGTTCAATGTCTAGTTTTGGATGAGATGTCAACTGACGTGAAATCAACAAAAACATGTCGACACGCCACTGGATATTGGTTCAAAGTTCAACCACGTTGATTCAACATCATCACACGCTTTTTGTTTGTTTTTGTGCCCAGTTGGCTGAGGTTTTGGCCCTTGCTAAGTAAATTACTCTGCAGCAATAGGCTACATCAACTGTCTTTTAATTGAAAGGTCCTTGACGATACTAATCAAAAAGTCCATCGATGGTTATCATCCTGAACTTCTCATCAGATTGACACGTTTAATCAATAGCCAACCACCCAGATGGCGCTATTGATCAATAATAGGTGGTGTACAATCCAGCCGGTCAGAGCATATAGTGAGAGCAAAGCATAGCATGTGTAGTATAGTGAAGGACAGAGGGCAGCATTCTCCTTGTTGTACCATGTTGTCAGATCTCATGTCACGTCCAATGAGAGAGAGGACCCGTCTGTCTCGTGTCCAATGAGAGAGAGGACCCGTCTGTCTCGTGTCCAATGAGAGAGAGGATCCGTCTGTCTCGTATCCAATGAGAGAGAGGATCTGTCTGTCTCGTATCCAATGAGAGAGGGGCTCCGTCTGTCTCGTATCCAATGAGAGAGAGGATCCGTCTGTCTCGTATCCAATGAGAGAGAGGACCCGTCTGTCTCGTGTCCAATGAGAGAGAGGATCCGTCTGTCTCGTATCCAATGAGAGAGAGGATCCGTCTGTCTCGTATCCAATGAGAGAGAGGATCCGTCTGTCTCGTATCCAATGAGAGAGAGGATCCGTCTGTCTCGTATCCAATGAGAGAGAGGATCCGTCTGTCTCGTATCCAATGAGAGAGAGGACCCGTCTGTCTCGTGTCCAATGAGAGAGAGGATCTGTCTGTCTCGTATCCAATGAGAGAGGGGCTCCGTCTGTCTCGTATCCAATGAGAGAGAGGATCCGTCTGTCTCGTATCCAATGAGAGAGAGGACCCGTCTCTCTCGTATCCAATGAGAGAGAGGATCCGTCTGTCTCGTATCCAATGAGAGAGAGGACCCGTCTCTCTCGTATCCAATGAGAGAGAGGATCAGCCTGTCTCGTATCCAATGAGAGAGAGGATCCGTCTGTCTCGTATCCAATGAGAGAGAGGATCCGTCTGTCTCGTATCCAATGAGAGAGAGGATCCGTCTGTCTCGTATCCAATGAGAGAGAGGATCCTCGGGCTATGAGGTCACAGCCTATGGAGTGAGATTCCCTGTGAGGTCATAGAGGTAAAGACATACCATAGCCTTGTCTCTGAGACATCGTGTCAAATAAAGAATCCAACTTAAATGAGTGTTTATGTTATTGCTGAGTTTCCTGTCTAGAGTCTAGTTCCTCACTCATTGCTTTTCCTTTCTGAATTAAATGAGTTTATTAGAAGAATGCGTAAGTGAAGGTCACTGGGCCTGTGTCATTTGGGACGTCATTCAATACTGAGCCAGTATCCACGTTTCTTTCATATACCCATCCGTGGTCCATGCCATACAGTATAAACATAGTATAGAAGGTTTTAGTCCTTTATATAATCCACGCACGTCATTCACATGTTTACTCCACTATAAACAATGAGAGTCACTAAGTTTAGGCTATATATTAATTATGCTATGCATGGTTTCCAGTGTGCGTGTTAGTGCGTGTGCACGTTCAGCGGTTTGATGACTCAATGGATTGTTCTAAGGTTCAGCTGGGGTGTATTCATTAGTCGGATTCTGTTGAAAAACATTTAATCTGTTGCAAAAAAAAAAAAGAGTTTCTATTGGACACATTCGGGTAGGTCCCTCCCGTTTCGGTCCGTTTGCCTCCGTTTGGTTCCTCAAGTCAAAGATAAACGGTTTCAGTTGCAAACTGTTTTGCAACAGAATTCGACTAATACATACACCCCTGGTCTCATTAAGATGAAAGAGAAACTGAATTGACCCTCTGATCTCTTTTCTCATTAAGATGAAAGAGAAACTAAATTGACCCTCTGACCTCTGAACTGTTGCAATTAACAGAAACCTCAGCTGGAGCTCTTACCTATAGAGCTACAGGCTCTCGAGTGGTACAGCTGTCCAAGGCACTACAGACACCCTGGTTCGATTCCAGGCTGTATCACAGCTGTCCAAGGCACTACAGACACCCTGGTTCGATTCCAGGCTGTATCACAGCTGTCCAAGGCACTGCAGACACCCTGGTTCGATTCCAGGCTGAAACCCCACCTCTTTAAGGAATACCTAGGATAGGATAAGTATCCCTCTCACCCCCCCCTCCCCCCCCTTTAAGTTTTAGATGCACTATTGTAAAGTGACTGTTCTACTCGATGTCATAAGGTGAATGCACCAATTTGTAAGTCGCTCTGGATAAGAGCGTCTGCTAAATGACTTAAATGTAAATGTAAATGTATCACAGCGGTCTAAGGCACTGCATCTCAGTGCTAGAGGCGTTACTACAGGCCCTGGTTTGATTCCAGGCTGTATCACAGCGGTCTAAGGCACTGCATCTCAGTGCTAGAGGCGTCACTACAGACACCCTGGTTCGATTCCAGGTTGTATCACAACCGGCCGCGATTGGAAGTGCACAATTGGCCCAGTGTTGTCCGGGTTTGGCTGGTGTAGGCCGTCATTGTAAATAAGAATTTGTTCTTAACTGACTTGCCTCGTTAAATAAAGGTAAAATAAAAAAACAGGCTGAGCATATACAGACCTTTATTGTAACCTAATACATGCTATGCAGGGCATCTTTCCGCTGTGCTGGGATGAATTTGAGTTAAGACAGGTGTCAGGACAGAAAAGTAAAATAATTTAATTCCCAATTTACTGTTATTTATATATAAAGTCCATACGGCACAACGGCCCTGAGCGTAACAATCACGTCGTTTCTGTTTTAGAAGAACAACAGTCAGTTCACCCATTTCTGCTGCATCGGGTTTTTACTTTGAAGAAAACAATTTTTGGGGGGGAATCCTCAAATTGTGCTCATGCTTTTGTTGGTGAAAAAAAAAATGAAGCTTTTATGGTCGAACCATTTTCCAACCATAATTTTAGCTATACGGGAACCCTGAACGTCATCAAATTCCACCCCAACAGAAATGGTCTGTCTAAAGAGCGGGAAAAGAGAGAGAGACATTCTAAAATCATTTTATAAAGTTTATTGCTGTTGATCCTTGTAATAAGAGAATCACCTTAGCCTGGTCCCAGATCTGTGTTTGCTGTTTTGCCAACTACCATGGTCATTGTCACACAAAACAACTATAGGAGTTGGCAAGACAACACAAATAGATCTGGGACCAGGCTACATTAGATGTCATGGGTTAGGACAGGGGGAATGTCATGAGAAGACGAGGCGCTTTAGCTCATCATGCTATTTGGGAATAGATACTGTAATTGCATGTAGGTCATCGGCGACTGACATCATACGGTTTTCTATTAGTCTTTGTTCAGCATTTAATAGTACATGAGGTGATGTTACATGAAGGAGAACGTAGTGTTTGGGGAGTGTGTTTTAAAAGGTGCTATTCCATGCATAACTGAATAGTAAACAAGTGATAAGAAAGCTAAATGAAAGAATGAAAAAGAGAAACAAAAGGAAAGAAGGAGAGATAGAGGACAGCCCTGTGTGTGAATTCTCTGCACCCTGCTTTTCACAGTCATACTGTTTTGAAATGAACACCCTATCTCAGGGATCATCAACTAGATTCAGCCGTGGGCCCATTTTATATCTTGAGCAGATTGTCGGGGGACCGGACCATAATTGCTAATCATTTGTAGAAATGCAAATTAACCGCAAGATGCCCGAATAGATATAATGTTTGATCAAAATATAATAATTTCAAACCTTGCTTTATTATGCGTGAGGATAGCTGGGTATAAATGTCTTAGATTTAAAAACACTTGGAGCTCATTTCCTGGTGTTTTTAAAGTCTTTTATGTCCAACAATAAATAAATAAAATGTTTTTATTAAACAAAAAAAATATTTGCTAGATAAACCCACCCGCGGGCCAAATTCGGCCGCCAGTTCCCTGCCTTATCTGGTGGATTTAAAGTATGTGCTTCACTTTCAAACCATAACATAAACAACAGCAAATCTTCAGTTCCGCTCATACCTTATCACCATAGATAAGAAAATTGACCTTTGATGTACAGAGCATTCAGAAAGTATTCAGACCCTTTCTCCTTTTCCACATGTTGTTACTTTACAGCCTTATTCTAAAATGGATCAAATAAAATAAAAATCCTAATCAATCTACACACAATACCCCATAATGACATCACAATACCCCATAATGACATCACAATACCCCATAATGACATCACAATACCCCATAATGACATCACAATACACCATAATATTTTTGCAAATGTATTAAAAATGAAAAAACAGAAATACCTTATTTACATAACTATTCAGACCCTTTTCTATGGGACTTGAAACTGAGCTCAGGTGCATCCTGTTACCATTGATAATCCTTGAGATATTTCTACAACTACATTAGAGTCCACTTGTGGTAAATTCAATTGATTGGACTTGATTTGGAAAGGCACACACCTGTCTATATAAAGGTCCCACAGATGACTTACCGCGGACTGGAATAAACTTTTTCCTTTAACGAGTCCGACGAGAAGGATATCCTGCTTTCACTGGAACAGGCCCAAATCCCCACCATTTGCGTGAAGAAAAGACACAGGAAAAGGAGCCACAGATCAGGCAGCCTTCTGAGAATTTGTAGGCGAGCGAGTAAACTCCCACTGCCATCCGTTCTTCATTGCTAACGTGCAATCATTGGAAAATAAAATTGATGACGTGCGATTAAGATTATCCTACCAACGGGACATTAAAAACGGTAACATCTTATGTTTCACCGAGACGTGGCTGAACGACGATACGGACAATATAGAGCTAGCAGGATTTTCCATGCACTGGAAGAACAGAGACGCTACCTCTGGTAAGACGAGGGGTGGGGGTGAGTGTCTATTTGTCAATAACAGCTGGTGCGTGATATCTAATATTAAAGAAGTCTTGAGGTATTGCTCGAGCTTTCTGAAACGCTGTGTCTCCAGCTCACCTAGCGTACTAGAGCACCTGTAGCATACTCCTGGGCTACAATTACCCGGGCCCACGACCGGTCTGTCGATGTCACCGCATGAAGAGGAATAAACAGACTCACCCCGTCGCGACGTCCCCCAAAGGTTAACTCTCTAGCCCTCGCTATCTCCCTGCTTGCTAATTCGGCCTGCTAACGGCTAGCTTGTCTAGCCCGGGCCTACGAACTGTTAGCTTGATAGCATAGGCCTGCTAACCGTCTGAAACACCGCGTCCCAAACACTCTCTGAACCCATTTACTTTCTATCTCTTTTTGATTTTTATTTTGTTTATACCTTCCAGAAACCTGCCTCACCCACTGTGATACGGAATCGCTGTTACTTTTAATTTTAATTTTATTTTTATGACTGACTCAAGAACCTCCAGACGCTAACCAGCTAACTAGCTACAAGCTATTTAGTCATTGTTAGTTTCTTTTTAAACCTGGATAACACTCGCCAGTCCAGCTTCCCTGCCCATCCACCGCTGCCCCCTGGACACTGATCTCTTGGCTACATAGCTGACGCACACTGGACTGCCCATTAATCACGGTACTCCATTCTGCTTGTTTGTTTTATCTGTCGGCCCAGTTGCCTAGTCAACGCCATTTTACCTGCTGTTTGTTGTGCTAGCTGATTAGCCTCGCCTACTGTTTTTAGCTAGCTTTCCCAATTCAACACCTGTGATTACTGTATGCCTCGCTGTATGTCTCTCTCAAATGTCAATATGCCTTGTATACTGTTGTTCAGGTTAGTTATCATTGTTTTAGTTCACAATGGAGCCCCTAGATCCACTCTGCATACCCCTGTTACCTCCTTTGTCCCACCTCCCACACATGCGGTGACCTCACCCATTACATCCAGCATGTCCAGAGATACAACCTCTCTCATCATCACCCAGTGCCTGAGCTTACCTCCGCTGTACACGCACCCCACCATACCCCTGTCTGCGCATTATGCCCTGAATATATTCTACCATGCCCAGAAACCTGCTCCTCTTATCCTCTGCCCCCAACGCTCTAGGCGACCAGTTTTGATAGCCTTTAGCCGCACCCTCATACTACTCCTTCTCTGTTCCGCGGGTGATGTGGAGGTAAACCCAGGCCCTGCATGTCCCCAGGTACCCTCATTTGTTGACTTCTGTGATCGAAAAAGCCTTGGTTTTATGCATGTCAACATCAGAAGCCTCCTCCCTAAGTTTGTTTTACTCACTGCTTTAGCACACTCTGCTAACCCTGATGTCCTTGTCGTGTCTGAATCCTGGCTCAGGAAGGCCACCAAAAATTCAGAGATTTCCATACCCAACTATAACATCTTCCGTCAAGATAGAACTGCCAAAGGGGGCGGAGTCGCAGTCTACTGCAGAGATAGCCTGCAAAGTAATGTCATACTTTCCAGGTCCATACCCAAACAGTTTGAACTACTAATTTTGAAAATTACTCTCTCCAGAAATAAGTCTCTCACTGTTGCCGCCTGTACCGACCACCCTCAGCTCCCAGCTGTGCCCTGGACACCATTTGTGAATTGATCGCCCCCCATCTAGCTTCAGAGTTTGTTCTGTTAGGTGACCTAAACTGGGATATGCTTAACACCCCGGCAGTCCTACAATCTAAGCTAGATGCCCTCAATCTCACTCAAATCATCAAGGAACCCACCAGGTACAACCCTAACTCTGTAAACAAGGGCACCCTCATAGACATCATCCTGACCAACTGGCCATCCAAATACACCTCCGCTGTCTTCAACCAGGATCTCAGCGACCACTGCCTCATTGCCTGTATCCGCCACGGAGCCGCAGTCAAACGACCACCCCTCATCACTGTCAAACGCTCCCTAAAACACTTCTGTGAGCAGGCCTTTCTAATCGACCTGGCCCGGGTATCCTGGAAGGACATTGACCTCATCCCGTCAGTTGAGGATGCCTGGTCATTCTTTAAAAGTAACTTCCTCACCATTTTAGATAAGCATGCTCCGTTCAAAAAATGCAGAACCAAGAACAGATACAGCCCTTGGTTCACTCCAGACCTGACTGCCCTCGACCAGCACAAAAACATCCTGTGGCGGACTGCAATAGCATCGAATAGCCCCCCGTGATATGCAACTGTTCAGGGAAGTCAGGAACCAATACACGCAGTCAGTCAGGAAAGCTAAGGCCAGCTTCTTCAGGCAGAAGTTTGCATCCTGTAGCTCCAACTCCAAAAAGTTCTGGGACACTGTGAAGTCCATGGAGAACAAGAGCACCTCCTCCCAGCTGCCCACTGCACTGAGGCTAGGTAACACGGTCTCCACCGATAAATTCATGATTATCGAAAACTTCAATAAGCACTTCTCAACGGCTGGCCATGCCTTTCCCCCTGGCTACTCCAACCTCGGCCAACAGCTCTGTCCCCCCCCGCAGCTCCTCGCCCAAGCCTCTCCAGGTTCTCCTTTACCCAAATCCAGATAGCAGATGTTCTGAAAGAGCTGCAAAACCTGGACCCGTACAAATCAGCTGGGCTTGACAATCTGGACCCTCTATTTCTGAAACTATCTGCCGCCATTGTCGCAACCCCTATTACCAGCCTGTTCAACCTCTCTTTCATATCGTCTGAGATCCCCAAGGATTGGAAAGCTGCCGCAGTCATCCCCCTCTTCAAAGGGGGAGACACCCTGGACCCAAACTGTTATAGACCTATATCCATCCTGCCCTGCCTATCTAAGGTCTTCGAAAGCCAAGTCAACAAACAGGTCACTGACCATCTCGAATCCCACCGTACCTTTTCCGCTGTGCAATCTGGTTTCCAAGCCGGTCACGGGTGCACCTCAGCTACACTCAAGGTACTAAACGATATCATAACTGCCATCGATAAAAGACAGTACTGTGCAGCCGTCTTCATCGACCTCGCCAAGGCTTTCGACTCTGTCAATCACCATATTCTTATCGGCAGACTCAATAGCCTCGGTTTTTCGGATGACTGCCTTGCCTGGTTCACCAATTACTTTGCAGACAGAGTTCAGTGTGTCAAATCGGAGGGCATGCTGTCCGGTCCTCTGGCAGTCTCTATGGGTGTGCCACAGGGTTCAATTCTCGGGCCGACTCTTTTCTCTGTGTATATCAATGATGTTGCTCTTGCTGCGGGCGATTCCCTGATCCACCTCTACGCAGACAACACCATTCTATATACTTTTGGCCCGTCATTGGACACTGTGCTATCTAACCTCCAAACGAGCTTCAATGCCATACAGCACTCCTTCCGTGGCCTCCAACTGCTCTTAAACGCGAGTAAAACCAAATGCATGCTTTTCAACCGATCGCTGCCTGCACCCGCATGCCCGACTAGCATCACCACCCTGGATGGTTCAGACCTTGAATATGTGGACACCTATAAGTATCTAGGTGTCTGGCTAGACTGCAAACTCTCCTTCCAGACTCACATCAAACATCTCCAATCGAAAATCAAATCAAGAGTCGGCTTTCTATTCCGCAACAAAGCCTCCTTCACTCACGCCGCCAAGCTTACCCTAGTAAAACTGACTATCCTACCGATCCTCGACTTCGGCGATGTCATCTACAAAATGGCTTCCAACACTCGACTCAGCAAACTGGATGCAGTCTATCACAGTGCCATCCGTTTTGTCACTAAAGCACCTTATACCACCCACCACTGCGACTTGTATGCTCTAGTCGGCTGGCCCTCACTACATATTCGTCGCCAGACCCACTGGCTCCAGGTCATCTAGAAGTCCATGCTAGGTAAAGCTCCACCTTATCTCAGTTCACTGGTCACGATGGCAACACCCATCCGTAGCACGCGCTCCAGCAGGTGTATCTCACTGATCATCCCTAAAGCCAACACCTTATTTGGCCGCCTTTCGTTCCAGTACTCTGCTGCCTGTGACTGGAACGAACTGCAAAAATCGCTGAAGTTGGAGACTTATCTCCCTCACCAACTTCAAACATCAGCTAATCGAGCAGCTAACCGATCGCTGCAGCTGTACATAGTCTATTGGTAAATAGCCCACCCATTTTCACCTACCTCATCCCCATACTGTTTTTATACTGTTTTTTATTTATTTACTTTTCTGCTCTTTTGCACACCAATATCTCTACCTGTACATGACCATCTGATCATTTATCACTCCAGTGTTAATCTGCAAAATTGTATTATTCGCCTACCTCCTCATGCCTTTTGCACACATTGTATATAGACTGCACATTTTCTTTCTACTGTGTTATTGACTTGTTAATTGTTTACTCCATGTGTAACTCTGTGTTGTCTGTTCACACTGCTATGCTTTATTTTGGCCAGGTCGCAGTTGCAAATGAGAACTTGTTCTCAACTAGCCTACCTGGTTAAATAAAGGTGAAATAAAAAAATAAAAAATAAATAAGCAAAGAAGAAAATGCTCACCCAGAAGCGACACTCCCAGTGGCCGGGGACTTTAATGCAGGCAAACTTAAATCAGTTTGACCAAATTTCTATCAGCATGTTATATGTGCAACCAGAGGGAAAATAACTCTGGACCACCTTTACTCCACACACAGAGATGCATACAAAGCTCTCCCTCGCCCTCCATTTGGCAAATCTGACCATAAAATGATCCTCCTGATTCCTGCTTACAAACAAAAACTAAAGCAGGAAGTACCAGTGACTCGCTCAATACGGAAGTGGTCAGATGATGCAGATGCTACACTACAGGACTGTTTTGCACTGGAATATGCTCCTGGATTCTCTAATGGCATTGAGAAATACACCACCTCAGTCATCGGCTTCATCAATAAGTGCATTGACGATGTCGTCCCCACAATGACTGTACATACATATCCCAACCAGAAGCCATGGATTACAGACAACATCCGCATCGAGCTAAAGGCTAGAACTGACGATTTCAAGGAGCGGGAGACTAATCCAGACTCTTATAAGAAATCCCGCTATGCCCTCAGACGAACCATCAACCAAGCAAAGTGTCAATACAGGATCAAGATTGAATCCTACTACACCGGTTCTGATGCTCGTCGGATGAGGCAGGGCCTGAAAACTACTACAGACTACAAAGGGAAACCCAGACGCGAGCTGCCCATTGTCAGAGACTCCAGTCATAGACTGTTCTCTCTGTTACTGCATGGCAAGCGGTACCGGAGCGCCAAGTCTAGGACCAAAAGTCTCCTCAACAGCTTTTGCCAAAAAGACTGCTGAACAATTAATAGAATCGCCACCGGAGAATTTACATTGACCCCCCCTTTGTTTTTACACTGCTGCTACTCGCTGTTTATTATCTATGCATAGTCTACCCCCACCTATATGGACAGATTACCTCAACTAGCCTGTACTACTGTTTATTATCTATGCATAGTCACTTCACCCCTACCTACATGTACAGATTACCTCAGCTAACCTGTACTACTGTTTATTATCTATGCATAGTCACTTCACCCCCACCTACATGTACAAATGACCTCAACTAACCTGTACTACTGTTTATTATCTATGCATAGTCACTTTACCCCTACATGTACAGATTACTTCAGCTAACCGTACACTGACTCGGTACTGGTACCCCCTGTATATAGCATCCACACTGACTCTGTACAGGTGCCTCCTGTATATAGCCTCCACACTGACTCTGTACAGGTACCCCCTGTATATAGTCTCCACACTGACTCTGTACAGGTGCCTCCTGTATATAGCCTCCACATTGACTCTGTACTGGTACCCCCTGTATATAGCCTCCACATTGACTCTGTACAGGTGCCTCCTGTATATAGCCTCCACACTGACTCTGTACAGGTGCCTCCTGTATATAGCCTCCACATTGACTCTGTACCGGTACCCCCTGTATATAGCCTCCACACTGACTCTGTACAGGTGCCTCCTGTATATAGCCTCCACACTGACTCTGTACAGGTGCCTCCTATATATAGCCTCCACACTGACTCTGTACAGGTACCCCCTGTATATAGCCTCCACACTGACTCTGTACAGGTGCCTCCTGTATATAGCCTCCACATTGACTCTGTACCGGTACCCCCTGTATATAACCTCCACATTGAGTCTGTACCGGTACCCCCTGTATATAGCCTCCACATTGACTCTGTACCGGTACCCCCCTGTATATAGCCTCCACATTGACTCTGTACCGGTACCCCCTGTATATAGCCTCCACATTGACTCTGTACCGGTACCCCCTGTATATATCCTCCACATTGACTCTGTACCGGTACCCCCCTGTATATAGCCTCCACATTGACTCTGTACCGGTACCCCCTGTATATAGCCTCCACATTGACTCTGTACCGGTACCCCCTGTATATATCCTCCACATTGACTCTGTACCGGTACCCCCTGTATATAGCCTCCACGTTGACTCTGTAGCAGTACCCCTGTATATAGCCTCCACACTGACTCGGTACCGGTACCCCCTGTTTATAGCCTCCACACTGACTCGGTACCGGTACCCCCTGTATATAGCCTCCACACTGACTCGGTACCGGTACCCCCTGTATATAGCCTCCACACTGACTCGGTACCGGTACCCCCTGTATATAGCCTCCACACTGACTCGGTACCGGTACCCCCTGTATATAGCCTCCACACTGACTCGGTACCGGTACCCCCTGTATATAGCCTCCACATTGACTCTGTACCGGTACCCCCTGTATATAGCCTCCACATTGACTCTGTACCGGTACCCCCTGTATATAGCCTCCACATTGACTCTGTACCGGTACCC